>NC_140296.1:83586493-83908993 GCF_964211825.1 Aythya ferina
TTTTTTTCTTTTTTTTTTTTTTTTTTTTCCTTAAACCACACTTACTGGTGTTAGTTATATTCTTATCCTTTCATTCTTTATCAAATAACTCCTGTGTTTTCTGTTCTGTTATTTTAATGAGGACTGATTTTAACATGATGGGCTGGTTTATTAGTACCTGACTCAGCCAAATGGGAACTGGCCCTGATACCACACTTTCTGATATTGCTCAAATCTTTTGAGATTTGCATTTATTATTGTAAATGGATCAGCTATCTCCTCTGCTGACAAAGGAAGGCAGGAATATATTTTGAAGAATGTACCACTCTACACTTGCCCTACCCTTGTACTTCTCACTAGACATTTTCTACCGATTACTGTCCAGAAACACTTTATGAAGTCTAACAGACTTTTGGTCAGACAGCCTTTTCTTTGTTACATTCACTTTTAAGATTTCAGAGCTATGTGGACCTACTGATTAAATAATATCAGTAGAACGACTGATTATCCCTCATACTTCCTTCATTTTCGGACATACTTTTACAAGGAATACTTTTCAGTATTACTGTCATATTACTGTATACACTGTGCATGAAAAAAGCTCCTCGTAGAGTTGTAGTTTTACTATAAACCACCACTTTGGTTGACATGATTTATGCCCAGTCCTTTCTTCCGGAGTAAAATAATTCTAATGAAGCAACTAGCCTTGCTGAGAAACCTATCCCAGCAAAAGTTCACAATTTAAATCTTGCATGACTGCTTTTACACTGAAAATTGCTTTATTTAATCCACGTGAACTACAAATGCATTTGGCTATTTTTCCTACTTGAAAAATGGAAACACTTATTCAGTTGAAAAAACACTCCATCTACTGAAAGAAACATACCTTTGCTAAAACCTCTTGTTCCTAACACATCACAAAGCTCTTTGTCCTCCACTTTCCTTGTCAGGGCCAGTTTTAGCAGTGGTAACAAGCAATTTAAAAACAAGAACACTAAATACTCAGCTGTTTGGATTTTTTGAAATCCACATTTGTTTAAAATGGATGTAGTCTTTGCTGAGTATCATGGGTTGCTTGGGTGAATAGCTGAGATACTACTAATAAAGGTTAATTCATTTTTCCTGCAATTCTCTAAAGGTTTAGCAGATAGCAGTATCACAAGTACTCTGGTTTTCAGCCTCGGAATCACATGTGCAAGTTTTTGTATTTAATTACATCAAACTTCTTGTGGGTAAAAGTTAAGGACCAAACCAATAAAGGCCACCTTGTGGCTGGGGTCTGCTACAGGCCACCTGATCAAGGCGAGCCTGTTGATGAGGCCTTCATACTTCAACTACAAGAAGCATCACGCTCACACGCTCTCATCCTGATGAGGGACTTCAACCACCCAGATGTCTGCTGGGAAAGCAAAACCTGAGGCTGTAGGCAATCCACAAGACTCCTGGAGTGCCTTGAGGACAACTTCCTGACCCAGGTATTAGACAAAACAACTGGAGAAGTGTGACTGGACCTGGTGCTCACCAGTACAGCTGAACACATTAAAGAGGTTAAGATCAGAGGCAGTCTGGGCTGCAGTGATCACGCCATGGCTGAGTTTGTGATCTTGAGGAATATGGGCCTGGTGAAGAGCAAAGTCATGGCCCTGAACTTCTGAAGAGTGAACTTTGAGCTGATTAAAAACCTAGTGGATGACATCCCCTGGAACACCATCATTTGGGACAAAGGAGCTGAGCAGAGCTGGCAACTCCTTAAGGATGTTTTCCTTAGAGCACAGGGGCTCTCCATCTCCCTGTGCGAGAAAGTGGGCAGGGAGGGCAAGAAACCACAATGGCTGAGCAAGAACCTGCTGGTTAAAATGAGGCACAAGAAGGAAATGCCAGGCAGCAGAAGCAGGGAAGAGCGCCTGGGAAGAGTGCAGGGATGCTGTCTGGATGTGCAGGGATGGGATCAGGAAAGCCAAGGCCCAGACAGAACTGAGCTTGGCACGGGATACAAGGAATGACAAGAAGGGTTTCTATAGGTACACTGGCCAGAAAGGAAAGGTCAAGGAGAGTGCGCCCCCTCTGATAAATGAGAAAGGAGAACTGGCAGTGACAGACATGAGAAAAGCTGAGGTACTCGACAACTTCTTTGCCTCAGCCGTCACTGGCATTCAGGCTGCCCACATCTCTCGTTTCCCTGCACCTGTAAGCAAGGGCTGGGGGAGCAAGGTTCCTCCCACTATAAATGAAGAGCAGGTTTGAGACCACCTGATCAAGGTGAACAGGTACAAGCCCATGGGGCCTGATGCCATGCATCCCAGGGTCCTAAGGGAAGCGGCTGACAGAGTTGCCAAGCCTCTCTCCATCATATTTCAAAAGTCCTGGCACACAGGTGAGGTCCCTGGTGACTGGAAAAAGGGAAACACCACTCCCATTCTAAAAAATGGCTGAAAGGAGGATATGGGGAACTACAGACCGGTGAGCCTCACCTTTGTGCCTGGGAAGATCATGGAAGAGATCCTCCTGGAAGCAATGTCAAGGCACAGGTGTTTTTCAATACTTGGAGGGGTCTTATAAAAAAAGAGAGCAATTTTTTTACTCAGGCAGATAATGACAGGACGAGGGTGAATGGTTTAAAACTAAAAGACAAGAAATTTAGGTTAGATGTTAGGAGGAAATTCTTCACTCAGAGGGTGGCGAGGCACTGACACAGGTTGCCCAGAGAAGCTGTGGATGCCCCATCACTGTTCAAGGCCAGGCTGGGTGGGTCTTTGGGCAACCTGATCTAGTGGGAGGTGTCCCTGCGCATGGCAGGGGGTTGGAGCCAGGTGATCTTTACAGTCCCTCCAACCCGAGCTGTTCCGTGATTCTAATAGGTATGCACTTAGTTTCAGAGGTGGACCACAGCCAGCTAAAATGAAAAATTTTTTTTTTTTTTTTTTTTTTTTCCAATTCTTTCTTTCGGTACGTTAGCAACTACCATAATTATGAAGTAAACCTTTTTACTACTGCTGTGAGCAATCTTCTTAATCCTCCTTAGTCGCTTCTTTTTAATCAAATAATTGCAGGTAAGTAATGAAGCATAAGCAATGCTATTAGTAACTAAAATAGAAAAATGTGTGACAGAGTTTAGATGCTTGGATAAGACAACTGTACTTTTATGAAGCTGCTTTTATGAAGCAGCTTCAAACGGAAGCAGGACAACAGAAAACTTATCTGTAATTTTTTGATGAATATATGTTAACTATTCTGGGAGAAATTGGAACCGCCCTCACCCGTTCCCTTCTTACCCAGCCTCTGATTTCTCTCTCTCACTGTGGCTGCATAGGAAAAAACTTGAACATATCATGTCAAAGCACTGAGAATGTTTACTGTATAGCGTTTGATTTAACTCAGTGACTGCTTGTCACCAGCTGACAGGTTTGTCCAGGTTGAAAAACTGCTACTGTTAAAGGAAACATGATGATACAACTGTCCAGTAAAATTACTCAGTATGGCTGTAGATCGAGAAGCAAACACACCTATGTGGAAAGGCCTACAAAACAGCCAACGCAGAGCTGGTGACTCTCAACTTAGCATCCCATTTCTACAACCTGGAGCAGTTAGCAATGGAGGAGCTAGAGCTTCAGCAATTTGGCGGTGTTACTTGGCACACGTGCGTTTGCTAAGCATGCTGCCGATAAGCAGGAAGGGTGCTAATTAAGACATTAAATAGGAAGGAACTGAGACTGAAAATGGCTTTTTCTTAATTTTTAGAATTTGTTTGCATGTAAATTATCAGAAAGACAGATGCAAACATTATTAGCCATTCTGACCTACAGTCACACCAGGTCTTCCTGACTTGAGGGACACACACAGGAACACAATCTGTATTATACAGATTGACTCTTTTTAAGAAAACTTAGATGGAACCTTGATAACCAATGCCAAGTAAGAAATTACTAGCATGTATCTTTGGAACTAACCCAGTGATGGCTAAATTTGAGTAGAATTTAGGAGGATATTTCAGCAAAAGCCACGGGCTCAATTTGCTCTTGTGAGGACGAAGTCGGATACAGCAAGGTTACCTACTGCTGAGGGACAGACACTAGGACAAGCTCCAGGGAAAAAAACAAACAAACAAAACAACAACAACAACAACAACAACAAAAAAAAACCACACTGGGCCACAGGTAAAACTAGTATCAGAAGGGCTCTCTTCACAGGACTGTGGAACAATTGAGCTATGAAACCTTACACGCAAGCTATATTCTGTCTCTGAATTAAATCTGACCCCAACTAATCTCTAATTAAGGTCTGAAATCCTATTGCTTACAATGTATTTTTTTTTTTTTTTTTACCATTTGTGGACTCTACTCCAAAAAGTGCAAGTCACAAAAACATTTCTGCAAACACGTGAACCTGTGTTTCTACAAGGTGGTGCAAGTACATTTATTTTATCTGCAGTTTTCAAGCATGTTCTGCCCTTGGACTCCCCTGCTAGATGCGAGAGCAGCAATGTCTGTGAGTATCAGTTGTAAACATGGCTTCCTTTCTGGCAGCTCAGCAGATGGGAGTTCCCCTCTTCCTGACCATAGCAGGGTGTTTGTGGCCTATTGGTCGGCGTCAGAAACGTTCGTGGTTGGGGATAACACTTAGATCATGGCTGTATCGAAACAAATTGTTTCTCCTTAATAACTCAAAAGCTGTTGGTATCTGACTCCTGAGTAGCAGGGAACTAGGGGATAAAAGTGCAGTGGTTATATGCAGACAGGGCGAATGACCAACAGCGACCAGACAAGAAGTTGAGTCGGGCTTTCACAGAACATCTGGGCATATGCCTTTCAACGACATCATGGCTCTTCTGATGTCTCTCCTTGCAGTGACCTAACACATGGACGTGCTGCGTTTTCAAGGGCAATGCTCTGTGTATTCAGGACTTCCGTTCCACATGTGAATGACTGATTTAATTAATCGGAACCAAAAAGCTTACAGTGTACTGTGCTGTTCATTATAAACGCTTTAAACTTGTTGGAAAAACTCCTTAAAAACACAGAATCGCTGAAGTTGGAAGGTATTCTGCAGATCTTCTGGTCCAACTCCTACTCAGCGCAGGGTCAGATACAGCAGGTTGCTCATGGCTGTGTCCGGTTAGGTTCTGAGCATCTCCAAAGACTGAGAACTCACAATCTCTCTGAGCAACCTGTTCCACTGTCTGATCAACCTCAACCTCACAGCCATTTTTCTTTTCATGCTTAAATCAAATTTCCAGTATTTCAATTTGTGCCACTGACTCTCCTCGTGTCACTGAATGCTACCGAGTAGTGACTGGCTCCCTCGTCTTTACTCCCCTCATCAGGGCTTATATATAAGCATAACATCCCCCTGAGTCTCCTTTTCTCCAGCCATTCCTTCTGAGCAGCCTCAGCTCTTTGTCCTTCCTCATGTATCAGATGCTCCAGTCCTGTAACCACTTCAGTGGCCTAGCTCCTGTGAAAGCATTGCATAATATGAATGATCAGAGGCATGTTCCAGCCAAGGAACTTACCAACGCTTAAGTAAAAACAACACTTTGAACATATTTTTTTCACTTTTCTATATGAGATCTACCTTGCTGTTGATTACGAATTAAGATATTTTTCTGCTCTTGTTCCTTTGGCTTCTTCCATTCTAACAAGAATGTTAGCTTATTTTATAGTAGTATCATAGTTATGGTCAAGATTAATAACTGTTTTTAAGGTAAATATTTTAGGAACCTCTCCTGCAGTACAGCTTGGTCTGATTCTACAGTAGTTTAACTACGACCTTCATAAAATGAAATAAAATAGATTAACTTTTGAAGTATCATGGTCAAAATTTGCACAGTTCAGGGTACATGTTTATCATATAGTACACCAAAATAAACTATAAGCGTTTCACAAGAATCGACCAAATTACTTTTTAAAACTTGTGTGTTAAGATGGGAAACTAGTGTGCAAAATTGCAGCTGAGTCAAAACTGAACCCCAAGGCTCATTCTCAGCATAAACACTGCATGGGTGCTGTTCAGGGCCAGATAAGTGACATTGGCCTGCGTTGATAAGTGCAACAGTCCGTTTACTTCCAGTTTACTTAAGTGGCTAACACAGAATGAGAAGCAGTCCCCTCGAGCCCTGACCCCACAACTAGGTGAGAACTCCAACCGCGTTGGATGTACCTACTCATCGCCATGAGGTTGCTCATGGTACGTGATTTCTGGTGCCTTCAACGCTTTAGGTTGCATCTTTTGTGGGTCAACAGTGATTATTTTCTTTAAAAAAATAAAATGAAATGGGGTTAAGTTTTGGGGCGAGGAGCAGGAGGCACTGCCAGCCAAGCGCGCTGGATGTGCCAGTACCTCCTTCTCCCCAGTTCTGTGCAGTCTATGCGAGCAGACCTCCCCCCCTTTATTTTATTCGCTTTTTTTTTGTTTGTTTGCTCGGCGGGAGCGGCGCCGGGCGGGCCGGGGCGCCATGGCGGCCTCTTACATAAGCGCCAGCGGCCCTGGGGGCAGCGCCGGCCCCGCCAGGCGTGCGGGAGCCGCTGCTGCGAGCCGCAAACCGGGGGCTGGGGCTGGGGCTGGGGCTGCTGTTACCCGCCCGGCCCCGCTGTTGCTGTTGTTGCAGTTCTGTTGTTGCTGTAGTTAATGGTGGCGGTGCTGCCTGGGGGAGCGGCGGCCTGCAGGCCCTGGGGCTCGCCCCGTGCCCCTCGCCCCCCGTGCCCGCGGCCCCGTCCCCCCCGCGGCTTCTCGCCGGGCACCCGCAGCCCTCGGGCCCGCAGCGCAGCGCCGGGCCGGGCCGGGGCCTGCCGGCCGCGGGAGGCCCGCCATGGAGGGGCCGGGCCGGGCCGGGCCGGGCCGGGCCGTAGGGCGGGCGGCGGGGTGCCGGGGGCCGCGGCTGGGCTCGGGGGGCTCGGGGCTCGCCGCGGCGGCGTCGGGAGGAGCCGCGGGGCGCGGAGCGGAGCGGGGCCGCCCGTCCTGTCCTGTCCTGTCCTGTCCTGTCCTGTGCCGGCCCGGCCTCGCCTCGCCGCGCCCCCCCCGCCTCGCCCGGCCGAGGCCCCCGGCCCGCCCGGCGGCCCCGTCCCCGGCGGGCGGCCGCGGCGAGGCGGCGGCGTGCGGCTGCCTCCCTGCCCTGCCTGCCGCCTGCCCGCCCGCCTGCCTCCCGCCGCCGCCGCCTTCCTTTTCCTGGGTCTCTCTCTCGGGCAGTGACGTGACGTGCTGACGGCGGGCCCGGCCCGGCCCGGGGAGCTTGGCCGCTTCCACTCAGCTCCGAGCTCGGCCCCTCCCTCCCCTCCCGCCCGCCCGCCCCGCCGCAGCCGCCGCCGCCGCCGCTGCTGCCGCCGCCGCCGCCGCGCTCGGCCCCGCCGCGCCGACAGAGGCCGCGCCGCGCCCCGCGCCGCCGCCCGCCACCCGCACGGTAAGCAGCCCGCGGCGCGGCCCCGCCGCCCGGCCCGGCCCGGGCCTCCCCCTGCCCGCAGCAGGCCGCGGCGCAGGCCCCGAGGAGGCCGCAGCTAGGCCGCGACGGGGCTGCGCCGACCGGGCGGGCCGCAGGGGCCCGGCCGCCCAGCGCCGGGCGCCGGGCGCCGGGAGCGGGGGGGGGCGGCGGCGGCGGCGGCGGGGGGGCGGCGGCGGGGCCGGGGGGAGGCGGGCGAGGCGGGCGGCGGGGCCCGGGCCCGGCCGCGGGGGGCTCGGAGAGCGGCTGGAGGAGGAGACAAAATGGCGGCCGCGCGGGGGGGGGGAGGCGGAGGGCGCCGGGCGCCATCTTGAATTAATCGCGCCCGCAGCCCGCGCCTGGCGCAGGCCGGGCCGGGCCGGAGGGGGGAGCCCCTGGCCCCGCTCTGCCGCCGGCTGCGCGGACACGGGGCCTCCGCCGCCGCCTCCTCGCTGCCGGCCGGCCCCGGGGCTGCTCCGGGAGCCGGGGGAGGGCGGCAGGGAGGGCGGTAGGCAGCGAGGGGGCAGGCGGGCGGCCCCCGGCCCCTGAGGAGCCGCCTCAGGAGCACCCCCCGGGTGCCCGCTGCCCCCCGGCCCCCCACGGGGGCTGCGCCCTCGCCCCGCTGCTGCCCGGCCGCAGCTCAGGCGCCACCCAGCAGCAGCCCGACAGCTCTGCGAGACACCCCGAGAGGAGGCCTCTTCTCTTTCCTTTTTTCTTTTTTTTTTTTTAATTATTATTATTATTTATTTATTTGTTTCTCTAACCAGTTTCCACGAATGCCCACGGCACTGAACTACAACAAAGAGAGAGAGAGGAAAAAAAAAAAAACCAAAAACACGCACACACACAAAAACAAACAAAAAAAAAGACTTGGTATTTTTCATTTTTCACCGCTTTCCCCCAAATCGCAGTGAAACCCCCGGCAGCAGCGCTTGCGCCTCCTGCCACCGCGCAGTACAGAAATAAACGGCTCTCTGATTGCACCCTCGCCTTTGTAACCTGGTTTTTATTCTTCCAACCCGTTCGCCCGGCGGTGCTGGGGGTCGCCTCCAAGACGAGGGCCGGGCGCTGCAGGAGGAGGATTTTTAACCTTGCACGTGCGTGTGACCGGGAGCAGCGTGTGCCCAGAAGTGGGTCACGCAGGGGGAGTTGTGACACTGCAGCCCTGGTGTGGGCTGAACCCGCAGCAGCCTCGCTGGCAGCCGCCACAAAGCTTCGGCTCGCTCGAGGCTCCAGCCCGCTCGGGGACGTAGGAGGCGTGCTGCAGTGCTCGCTGTGGTGCAGCAAGGCATGACGGGGGGCTCGGCCGCGGCCCTGCTCTTCGGTGCTTTTAGTGGAGGTAGGGGCTGGGGCCGCTGGGCGAAAATGGGAAATTTCGCTGTTTTTGTTTTACGCTGCTTTTGTTTTGTGCCTCTGTTTGCAAACAAACACACACACCGTTCTTTCTTTAGGCAGGGGGAGTATATTTCTTTATCAAAAGCATGGCTTTTCTGAGGTTTCCCCTCTTTTCATTTCATTTTTCCCCCTTTTTTTTGTGAGAAAGCAGAAAAAAGTGATCATTTCTGTGGCGTATTAAAGATCTTTCTCTTAAGTAACTATTTTTAAAGTTGCTCTCTCTTTAAAATGCTCATCCGTTTCTTCTCATTTCATCTTGATTACCTTGCCAGGCCTAGTAAGTCAAGGATATTTGTGTGGCAAGACCGTTTCCAATGTCTGCATTGCTTTTCTTGACTGATTGTACTCAAGATCAGATTTATGGAAAATACCCTATTTTATTTTGGGAGGTTGCTCTGTTATTCCTAATGGCTTAATACTGTTTCTTCCACAAATATGTACATATATATATATATATATATATATATAAATATATATATGTATTTGTCCTTCCACTTAAAATATTGCTTTGACATTCATGAAATCACAACCAGCCAAGTCCCTGAATAAATACATAAGAATCAATTTGTAAGAGCTACCTTTGCCAATTGCATTGGGTGTGTTTCAGGGTTGTATTAATTTTAAATCCATGTGAAGCTGACAGACCCAAGCCAAGCAAAAGATGTAGGTATTTAGGTCTTTGCAGAGATAAGAAACTGAGGGGACAGGTGCCTGGGCTTTTCCCATTCTAGTGGTAGTTAGAGGAGCAGTTCCCCAATTGCAGCGATTCAAACAAAGAGCCATGTAGGTTTGGCCATTGAGAAAGGAATAAATGTAGTCCTTCTGGGCACCTGCTCCTCTTCAAGAGTTTTGGTTCCCAAACGAGAACTGGAAATTGCTTCACTGCCAGAACCGGCTCCTGAGGTAAGTGCCCACTGGAACATTTTGAAAGAACCGAGGGGAGGTTCTGCCCTTCTTCAAGTCTTGCAGGAAGGCGAACTGCTGCTATTGCTTCTTAGGCTCTGTGGTATCACAAGGTTATCACGACAGCTATCACAAAGATGTTTTGTGAGAAGCTTTGGTGTTTCTTGCGTTGCAGAAGAGTGGCTTCGTTGCAGAGCTGCCGGCTGGTGCAGAGCCACTGGGCATAACTTCCTTTGTGTGGCTGAATCTGGGGCCGCTGTGCTGGTCCACTGATCAGAAGAGCAAGCAGGAAGAGATGCAGTGTTTTCTCATCTGCTGCTTAGAAAGTTCAAACCCTGAAATGCTTTCAGGAAATGTTTAGAGATTATTTTTCTCCATCCACAGAAAAATGCCCTAATGCTTTTTTAGGCTGCAGATTTTGATTTGGGCACCTTTATCAATGTAAATGGTTTACTTATATTGTGTTTTAAGTGCCTGCCTCTTTTGGTCTTCTTCCCTAATTACATTGCTGCATGAGGGAGGGGGTCTGTGCCCTGGTGGAGCAGTTTTACGGCGCTGCACATGTGTAGGGCTTTGTGTATGAGATTTTTTTTGGCTGGAACGGGGTACAAAAGTTCACTATGAGAAACATTATTTAGGAAGAAACTCATTCAGATTTTTTTTTCCTTCTTTTGAACAAGTACCAGAGCATAAATTCGTCGCCTTTTAAAGACTCAGTCTTGAAAACTCACTTGCCTGGGACGCTTCTCCAGTCATTTTTTGTAGAGCACGAGCCTTGGCTTTGCATAACATTATGCCCCTGTAGGTGAAAAGAGCTGGCTAATACAGAAGAGACCACGCTGGTATGCAGAACACGCAGTTGAAGGTCTGCTGGGCTGTCTGTGCTGGTGGCAGCGTCTTTATGAAGTGGCACCACCACGAGCACCACAGACTTGCTGGTTGCAGCAGCTGGCGCCTGGAATCCGGGCAGCAGTGAAGAAATGGTGTCAGCGGGCTCCTGCTGGAAGCTGGGACGTAGTGGCGGCAGCCTCCGGGTCTCACGGAGGAAGAGAGAGACAAAAGGAAGACGAGGGAGAGCCTCAGTAATAGGGAGAGTGAGGAATTTGGGGAGAGGTTAGGGTAGAGAAAGTGCACGCATGAATCATAAGAAGTAGGAATTTGTGGTGGCGTGCTGGTCAGGTGGGTGATGAAAGCAGGAAACAGAGAAAACGAATGCCAGTTCCTCCGGTGGCTCGTGGTGAACTGACACTTCAAGCTGGTTGGGTTCCAGCTGATCAGGGGCCAACACGTGTGATAATGCAGTCCTCAAAAGCACAGGCAGAAACAGCGTCCTGGCTTTTCCCAGGAACCTGGGCAGCGAGCGCTAGCTTCTGATGTGTGCCTGAGGAGAGGGGCAGTGCGTTTCCACACAGTCAGGCCTCCCGGTCTCTCCCAAAAAATCTGTGAAACGCTGGTGTAATCTTTGCTGCACATTTTGGAGTAGCACGGTGTTATGTAAATGATGAGAGCGTTCTGTAGCTGTGAGCTGGAAAGGTTAAACGAGTGGGTGAGAAGGTAATGAATGTCGTGCAGGTACAGGGATGCGAGGAGTTGGAGTAACAGGAAAGCTAAACACTGAAAACAACTCAAGAGACAACGTGATTAGAACAGAAATTTGTAATGGTTGACAAGGCGTCTGCTGAGCAGGTAGAAGTAAACAAAGTTGGGCATGAATAATTCCTGCTTAAATGACTGTATTCATCCTTCGTACTCTGTTCTTGTTTCTCTGGCCTGGCAGAAGTTGATCGCCATCAGTCAAGCTATATCTTGTATCTCAGGCTAAGAAATGCTTATTTTCTGCTCTTAATCCTTAAAAAAAAAAGGTATCTGCATGAATAGATACTCCTGTTCATAATAGCGAGTGCCTCTGACAGAAAAGGTTGACATCCAGAATAATGGCAAGGTGATTTATGTCCAGCTGCACACCACAGCGACCTGGTAGCACCCCTGGGCCCTTCCAACTGAACGCCACACAAATGCGGAAATCCTTGGAAAATTACTGTCCTGTGGCTGTTTTTCCGGTAGTTTGATATCTGGCTATATTTTGTGGTCACCTTTTGAGAAGTTGAGCTAGAAGAATGGTGAAGTCTAGAAAATACTTGCTACAGGTGACAGTTGTGCGCTTTGGAGTAGTTTTTGTGTTGTATGTAGCAGTGATCCCCCTGAAAACACAATGCAGATGCCAGTTGGCGCAGTTTTGGACAGGGTATGATTCCTGTGGAAGCCTTGGCCAGAATCTTAACCTTTTTTTCTAGGCCTTTTATGAAGGCATCAAAGACATGGGGAGATTTCTGACACTGAGAAATGGTCGGAGGAAGGAGAACCGCTGAAATCTGCATCGTCCGCTTGTACGGAAACTCGGGCAGAAGCGTTGAGCAGCGTGCTGCTGTTGCCTCTGGCTGGTTCAGCACTCGATAGCTCGTTGTCCTTAGCGCAAGGGACTAGTCCAAGTCCACCTTAGATCCCATTGTACCCAAGTGGGTTTGCCTTATCCTAATGATAATATTTTTACACAAACAGCAAGATCTAGATTGGGGTTTCAGACCTACTTGGTATTTTGACTTTGTAGTATCGTTTGGTTCTTCTGTTGAGACGACTGAAAGCCTGCATGCTTTGAAGAAAAGTTGGCATTCTGTCCATAGAAACTTGGTAGAACTTTTGACAATTTGGTAATTGGAGAATATTTCAAGTATAAAAACAAATAGGTACTTTGTCTTGAGGTTGGTGTTTTTTAAATATTCACAGTCATGAGATTTGAAAACCTGTGGTGTTATATTCTGGAACCAGTTTGCACTGAGGATTTCAGTCCCTCAGGTGGCATAGGAGTAACTTCCTCCTGACTGTCCGAGTTGATGAGCAGAGGGGCATCAAAAGTGATGTGTGTTTCAGGTTGCTAGCTGCCTGCCCTTAGCTTAACCTTCTCAGGCTTTGTTGGTTTGAGAACACTGACATCCAAAAAGACTTGAGTGTGAACTTGCCTGGACTTTGTCTTTTTTATTTATTTATTTTTTTTTTCTTTGTGAGGAAATCACATTTCCATATCCCTTTATCAGCTTTTTCTGTGCTTTCTGTATTTCTGGTGTTTTGACAAGTGGCCTGGGGTAGTCAGAGGTTACACTCCTCATACTTCGCCATGGGTGTTTGGTGGTTTGGAATAGTATTTCTCGAATCCCAAATGGGTTTACTCTGAGTGATTTCTGGGCCATCTTCAAGTCAAGAGGTGTCCTCTGTTCACCTCCATATGCCCCAAATTCCAGCTTTTCCTATAATGAGTATTGTGAGGGCAGAGGCAACCTTCTCTGCATAATACTTGTGAGTTAAATAACCTTTCTTCTTTACCTTCTACAGACACTGTGACTGATGAGAGTTAAAGGCCATGGATGAAGATGGGCTTGAATTGCAGCCACATGAGCCAAATGCGTTTTTTGATCCAACAGGTCTGTCAGGAGATAATATGTAGATAAGACTGTACACATGAGATGCTGTGGACTGTTGTTTATGTTGCCTTTGTTTCAAGGTGCTATGCTACAGCGATGCTTTTTGTAGAGAGTAGTCACCTCAGATTTCCAGCTGTTTTCAGTACTCAGAGCAATACAAATGAGCTACCGTTCTGTGAAGTAAAAGTTGTTTGGATATCGGGGGAGATCCTAAAAATTGGTAGCCTTTTGTTCGCTATGTTGTTCATCTTAGTTATGTCAGTATCTACTGACAACGTGCTTTATCAGCTCCTGTTTATCTGCCTGTCTTAATTGCTTGTAATTAAGCCAATCTTACGATGGCTTTGCTAAACGGCTGCATAGTGTAAAAGTTGAAGTAAAATAGACGTAATTTCAATATTAACCACTTCACGTGAGTTAGTTCTACAATTTAAACGTTGTTTTGATTATGTTTTTCAGGAGCTGATGCAGCACATATGGACGGAGATCAGATTGTTGTGGAAGTACAGGAAACAGTATTTGTTTCAGATGTAGTCGACTCAGATATAACCGTGCATAATTTTGTTCCTGATGATCCAGATTCTGTAGTAATCCAAGATGTCATTGAGGATGTTGTTATCGAGGATGTTCAGTGCCCAGATATTATGGAGGAGCCAGACGTATCTGAAACTGTCATTATTCCTGAACAAGTGCTGGACACAGACGTAGCTGAAGAGGTCTCTTTGGCTCATTGCACTGTCCCAGATGATGTTCTAGCTTCTGACATAACAGCAGAAGCAATGTCAATACCAGAACATGTACTGACGAGCGAGTCAATGCATGTACCTGAAGTTGGACACGTAGAACATGTAGTTCATGATAATGTGGAAGAAACAGATATTGTCACCGATACTCTGGGAACAGATGTTGTTTCTGAAGAAGTCTTGGTGGCAGACTGTGCATCAGAAGCAGTGATTGATGCCAATGGGATCCCTGTGGAACACCAAGACGAGAAGGGCAACTGTGAAGATTACCTGATGATTTCTTGTAAGTGTCTGGGTAAAGCCATCAAAGTTCTTACAATACGGGTTTGGGTGATGCTTGAAATATCCGGGCGAAGGCTTACAACAGAACCAGAACCAGGCTTCCTATATTTACTGAAGTGCCAGTCTCCCAAATGTACTCAGATGGGGGTATCTTTAGGAACATGTACCAGCTGAAAATTCTGGTGAAGCTAATGGAGAGAACTACTGGCAAATGCATGTCTGATTATAAGGTATTTCTGTAGCATTTTGCGGCGTATAAATAACAGAGCAGGATTCCAGTAAAGTGAATGCCATATACTTACTAAGAAGTGAAAGAAAATAAATGTGACGTTGTATGAAAATGCATTTATATGCAGGTTACTAAAATTACTGCCAAGCCATTAAGAAAACCAAACGCTTACTTCATGGAAAAGGGAGTCCAAAAATTGTTTTTTTGGAAGCCTAAACGACAATTCGTTGTCTTTGTCTTGTTATTTTGTGAAGGCTCTCCCCTTCGCGCCCTGCATAAATACAGACAACAGTATATTTTTCTCTATTGTTTTTTAAGATGTCTTCTTTTCTTGATTAAGTAAAGGACAGAGGTATGCTGCTAATAAAAAGAGTAGCTGATGCTGCTCGTAGCTGAGAAGCAATTGTGAATATTTTAGTCTTCCCTAGAAACAGTGGCACAATCCATTTGAATCCTATTTCAGAAGGCTTAAAGTAGAGGGAGGGTGGGGAAAAAACACAGCATATTATCAATCCTTTTTCCACTGAGGATATCCATTAGTGTGAAGTGGAGCTTATTCTAAGTGTGTTACATATTTGAAGTATGTTACCTATTGTAATGTTGACTCGGTGCAGCACCTGGGAACATCAGAGTGTCACTGCTGAACGTTTGTTTGTCATAGAAATAGAAAAGCTTTGTTAGTCTGATTTGTTTAATTGCCATTTCAGACACTTCAGTTTTGTCTAGCATTAAATGACTCCATTGATGAGCCATACTTTATGCTCTGCTTCAGTTACCTGTTTTTTCCCCATGTTTTTCTTTTGCTTTGGACGCTTCTTTTGAAATGTATGATAATTTGTTTTAATTTTATATTCCGTGCTTATGGATTTTAATGTTGCTTCTCCTTACCTAGGATCACTGCATTTCTTAATTTATCATCTCTTGAGTTCCTTGCGTAACCTTGTGCAGCCATGTTTTGAGTTTATATGAGGTACAGTTAATTCTCTATTATCTGGGAAAACAGTGACTTGGGATAATGCAAAATACGGATATCACGATAATATGGATAACGCAAAATACTGTAAAACTCAGCAGCAGGAACGTGCTGAGATGGCATAGAGAGAGGAGGGCTCGGGGGTGCTGCTCCCTGAAGTGATATTTCTCCAGACTAATAAATGCTCTCTGTGCAGCTTGGTACATCTGTAACTTTCTAATTCTGGTCCCCACTTAGGTCAGATGAAAGCAGCCCAAACACCTGCAAGCACCTGCAGCATAGTTAGGCAACGGAGTGGATAATCCACCCATGGAATTGGGACCTGACTGTGTAAGGGCTCTGCTGGTGCTCCTTAACCTGTTCCTTATCCTTGACTGTAGCTCTTTAAAATGCTGCTGCTGCTTCTCTGCTCACCCTCCCCCTGCAGGTTAGCATCCTGCAGCACGGAGGCTGCTGTGGCAGGATCCCTTCGCAACCTGTGGCCTGCATAAATTGAAGGGAGAGGGCCGGACAGATACGATGCCCTTCAGCCACTGCCAGCATAGTGTCTCGCAGAGGGACGGGGACTGAAGCTGTCATTTGCATGATCCCTAAAAAGCCCAGCCAGCTAGGAGGTCTTCTTAGACGTGGTAGCCGCTGCCAGCAGGCGGTAGCTGACCGAAAACAGGAGAAAGTGAGTGTTGAGCTGTGTGGGGAGAGTCTCCATTTTCAGTCACGCGCTCCTGCACATGCATTGCTGCAGTGTGGTACCTCCTTTAGCATCAAACTCCCCCTGATCGTCTTGCGAAGTGTTTTCTCTAGATTCAGGGCCTTGGACAAGCCAGCATTTGAAACGTTCATTTTGTTACCAAAGGCGCGCCTTTGCTATTTGTGTTTAAAATGGTAAATTGCGTGCTGCAGTTGGTCGGAGAGGGAAGTTCCCTGTTGCCACCTACTGTGTGTGCAGCCTGCGCAACGAGTTCTGCTGGTTGCGAAGGCAGGGGCTGGTGCCTTCCTGTCAGGCAGAGGCAGACTTCCCAAATAGTCCCTTCCTTGTGGGGAAAGGATCATCTAAACTCATTTCCATTATTTTTGCATCAGCAGTGCGTGTGTTTATTGATCTTTCCTGTTGCCTGTCTCGGTTGTTGGGTTGCCCTTGGTAGTAGGTGGTTTTTCAAAGGAAGGAAAATCAACACGGGGTTTGATTTTTCCATCTTAACCTGTGCGCTCATGCTCGGTCCTGGCAAAGCTCCTGTGGCTGCTGGGGCGGACGTCGGGGCGTACTTCTGTCTGCTGTTACAGCAGCCACACGGAGCTGCTTCCCAGTCTGGGGCTTAGACTCTGTTCTTCGGGATGCTTTATCTTTTATCTCGTCGCGTGGAAGGCGGGCCATCACACCTCACATTCCTTCTGTGGCCATGGGTTTCTCAGCCTGTACTCTTCTGTGGAAAGCAGGCGAAACCTTCTTGCTCTCTTCTTCCTATCTTTTGGCTTTCTTTACATGTTCGCATTTTTGTTCCTGAGGTATGGAGCCTACACAGATTTTTTTCAAATAGGATCATTTCTGTAGTTTTATCCTGCAAATACCTGTTTTGAAATGACTAATATATCCCTACTTTCTTAAATACTGTCTTTCTGCCTCCCTGGTTTCACAATGTTTGGTCTCTTCAGTGAGTACCGTCCCTTTGACTTCCATTCTGGGACTTGCCTTCAAGACACTCGGTGTTTTCATGTTCCTTTTCCTGTTCAGATTTAATTTAGTTTCTACATTTATATATCTTTGCTTCTTTTTTTTTTTTTTTTCAAGATACTGTTGGCTCAGGCTATATTATTGCTTGTCATCTGAAACACTCTCCTTTTTTCTTGCATACTTTGTCTTTGCCCTCAAGCTTCTTTTTTTTGGTCTGTGGTGGATTTGGGACACTTAGAGCAGGGCTGAGGCGGGCATTTGTTCGCTCAACAGAGACTGCAAACTGCTACTAATGAGTAGCTTGAAAAGGTTTGAAGGAGGTTTGATAAATTGGCTCTTCTTTCACATAAGCGATAACAAGCCAGTTGGTGGGGATTGCCCACAACCTTTGGGCAGGAAATGATGAATTGCGTTCTGGCTCACACTGTTCCCAAATGTTGGGTAGCAAATCCTAAGGCTCATAAAATCATTTCTCCTAAGTGAAATGGTAGCGGTGAGATTAGCTAATATTTAGCAAAACCAGGAAAAAACAGGACTTGCTAATGAAGGAGAGTAGTGCCATATGATGGAAACTGAGATTTTTGCTTGTCTGATTTTTTTTTCAGTTTGGCAAAATGAGGTGTACCCTCCGGCATGAATGAGTCCCATAAGACAAAGAAGTTGTACTCCGGTGTTTTTGTGTTTAATTGAAGTAAAAACAGTGAGGCACAGAGGAGGTTTGATAAGTGGAGTCTGGAGAGAGGGAAGGGTAGCCTGGCAAAGTTCAAGCTGGAGTTTTAGGAAGTTAAGTGACGTTCCTAGACGCAGGGGATGTGCCGTGTCCGTATCCTTACTGTGACTGAGTTAGACTTGCCTGTCCTTGTTGGACCTGAACTAACACTTTCCATTACAGGAGTCAAAACCTGGGCTACTCAAAGAGGTATAATTATAATAGTCTTTTCATAGGTCTAGGTGAAACATCTCTGTCCTCGTCCTTGGATAAGATGATTAAGTTGAAAGCATTGGATCTGACCAGCAAAGCCATAATGTTCGTGCCTTTGTTACAGCCATACAGTAGACTTTTAGTCAGGAAAACAAAATGCTTTTGTTTGCTCTCTTAGCGTAAGTAAATACCTCACTCTTTTCCCCTGGAGGTTCTTAAAGATGCAGGAAATCACCTTTTCCCTTCTGTGAGGCAGAGCATGTTGCTGTGCCTTCTGCTCAACCATCAGAAGGGCACCAACAGCTAGTGCAGCCAAAACTGCCCAGGCAGTCACCCTGAGAGGGGAGGGAGAGGAGAGTTCCCTTGGTCTGGGAATGAGCTGGTCTCAGAGCAGTCCCTTGTGTGGTCTGGGGAGAGCAGAATGAGAAGGATGGGTGTTAAACACTGAGGAAATGCTCCACTGATTGCTACCCTGAGGGGCATTCCCTCTCTAATGGGAATGGCATTAAAATCAAAATAGAACAGATTTCTGTTTTCCCACAGGTTAGGAAACCTACTTGGCCATTAAAGAAATAACCCGTCAGTACAAATCACTTCTGTAGTGTACCAGGAATTCTTTGCCATCAAGTGAAGTACAAGTGAAATGTTTGTATCGCAGATAACCGAGCAGTCTGCCTGGGGAACACAGCGTGCTTTTAGGCTGCTTTAGCAAAAACAGGATGCTAAGCAGTGTCCTTTCTCATTAGGAATGGTTACGTAGGGTTGGTTCTTTTCTATGCAGACAAATATATTGGAATAATGCTAGTCTGATTTTTTTTTTCTAGTACTTGAAAAGTAATGGCCTCTTATAAGCTAAACTAATACTTTGAAGGTTGGTCAGGGTGGTTTTTTTCGTGTGTGTTTTGTAGTTTCCAAGAGGAAGAATTTAAGAAAATGCCAGTTGTGCATGGGTGAGATGGGTTTCTGCGGGATCCCTCGATGGGCTGTGAATTTGAATGAAAACTTTGAACGTCACCAGAGTTGCAGTTTCAAACACTGATCAGTCGGTTCCTTATGAATCATTTGCTCTGGTCGTGAGAATGAGATCCATGGAGAAGGCAGAAACATAGGGAAAGTGTTAAATAGAAATCAAGTTCCATAAATGCTGCCAGAGCCTAAATGAATCAGTGTAGATAAATGCTCATATATCCATCGGACAAAACACTATGGAAGTGGTGCTCTGTGTGATAGATACCCCTTCTCTTTGGCCTCATTTATCTCTTCTTATCTCTGTTCTTCCTTTTTCTTTCCACACCATTTTTCTTCCTGCTACCTATTTGCTACTATGCCGAGCAAATACTACTACCTTTCCAAGTCCTTCAAGGGCTTTATTTTTTTCCCCTTTTGTATGAGGAAAGTTGGCCTACAAATCAATTTCATCATAGTTGAATGGTGCCGTTAAAGAGTACTTAAACTAACTTTGAAAATACAGTTGGATATGGAGGAAAGTCAGAGATAAACAAACCAGAAATTGTGTAAGGAATTTCTTAAATCGTGTTGTTTAAAAGTTGCCTTTGAATCTTGGAGAATTTATTCCAAAGGCTGGAGCATATTTTTAAGACCTGGAATTCTTCTGTTGTGTGAATGTTATCAATGGATACTTCCATACATACTCGGTTTTTGTTGAAAGAAACCAGCCCGCTTCATATGGTGCGTGTAGGTTTGTTTTGTCTTTAATTGCTTCAGCCGTAATTTTCCTTCCTTGAGCCTGTTCCAGCATCAGTTGAACTTGGCGGCAGACTTCCCCTTTGGCTTCAGCAGTGTAAAGTCAGTCTGCGCTGATTTGAAAGCCTTCCACATACACGTGCGTGACGCTGGGAGCAGCCAAGTTGAAGGAGAACAACTCCACGCACCTAGAGCAGGAACCAGAGCAAGTTTTCGTTTTGTTCCAGTGACATTTGGCCTTTCGTGCCCGTGCCAAAGAATTTATAAAAGTCTGCTTAATAACTGAATACGCGTACTGTAGAGATATGTTAATGCGACTCAAAATAACATCTGGAGGCTTTTACTTTTGAAATATTTTGGGGTTCAGCTACAGGATGTTACGTTGTCCCTCACCACAAAATCCTGTACTCCTTGTACTCCTTCAGACATTCTGTGCAGCGGCCATTGATCGTGAACTTGGAATAAGCACATTCAAGTTTTTTCTGCTGCCGTTTTTGTGAGGAGAGGGAGACTAATTTATTTTAGTCTTCATGAATTCATTTAATGTCGTTCATATTTCTTTGTGAATAATGATGCCTCGTTGAGAAACAATACTTAAGTACAGTTGCGTTTCAGCCACGAGACAGAGCACATGCTAGCTTATCTAACTTAAAGGCTACTTTATTGACTTCCTGGCAGGAAAACAATTGTCATAATGTTCTGAGCTTGCATATTTTATTTTATTTTTAGGTAGATCCTCACGTAAATAGAAGAGTTGCCGAGTTACTGAGTTATACAAGCTGTGATGTAGTTATGAGGGTAGTTTTGTGAGTACCAGTACAGTGAGCATACTGCGTTATTAATTTTGTATGTGCTAGGCATGGTAGTCAAAAATGCTGCAGCACTTACTGGACAGTTCTTACACTTCTCTTTAGTATAAATTTGGCACGTTGCTGTTATGAATCCAAGTTAAACGTGGCTCTGATGGAGCCACACCAGCCTCCAAAAGTAACTCAAAGAAAGAACAATCAAGTGACAGATTTCAAAAGTGTGGTGTCACATTACAAGTTCGTAAATAATCTCATCACTGTGAGAAAATTCTGGAGCTTTTGGAGTCGGAAGATTCTGAAAAGGTTTTGAAATACTGGAATTGATTTAGTCAGTGCGTATTTAGTATTTTGTCTTGAAAACCCAGGCTTGGTAAAATCAGATGGTGTGTGTGTGTGTGTGTGTGTGTGTGTGTGCACGTGCCTGCGTAGAATGTGTCTTATACATCAGAAATGTGCTCCTTAGAAACCTGGCTGTTAGCCACGCTTCTGTGGGAGGCCCAGGCAAGTTACGGCACTCCCAACTGAAGCTGGGTGTCAGAGCGCTTCTGAGAGGAAGAGAACAAAATTGGAGGTGATGGTCAGGAGAATGTATGGGCTACACTGTAAAATCCAGTGCACGTCCCTGTTGGGAAGGGTGCTGTGAGCAATTAATTGAGGAGGTTCACCAGGGCTACAACGTCACAGCAGCGCTTTGGAGCTGTGAGTGGATGAGAAGAGGTGGAGGTTTTTCATCTGGGTTTCCCCTCTAGTCCGTAGGAAAAAGCATTAATAACACCACCTTGCAAGGAACCAGGTTGGCCTGGCGAGAATAGTACCACTTGCATTAGAGACAGGGGTCAACAGCAGATACTTGTTAGATGTGAAGGAGAAAAGCACCTAAAAGTGAGAACAAGTAAAATTATGCCGCAGAGTAAGTACTAACGTGCTGTTTCTTGCTACCACCATCTTGCTGCAGATCACTGTTTCCCTATTAGTGTTGCCTGGTGTGGTGCTCGTGCTTCTAGTCACATCACTGCAGCACTCCTGCACTTCCCCCTTAACTAGAAGATACGGCTTGAGTTTTATGTGTTTATTGGCCATGTCAGTGATATGAAAAAAGTATTTATGGGTAGGTTCTTTATCACAATGTAACTTCAAACTGCTTCCAACTTTGAGTAGTAAAGTAATAAAGCCTTTCATGGGTCTGTCTGTATACGACTGGGTAATTGTAATAACTTGTTTTTGTAGTGGATGATGCCGGTAAGATAGAACACGAGGGTTCTGCTGAAATTACCATGGAGGCAGAGTCAGAAAGTGGCTCTTGTAAAGTGGATGGCATTTGTCCAGAAGTCATCAAGGTCTATATATTCAAAGCAGATCCTGGAGAAGATGATTTAGGTAAGACGTGCTCATTTTAGAATACTCCAACCTGATACTTGAAACCTTGCCAAAGCAGAGATAGTGGTTTCTCTCCAGTCATCCGTAAGAAGCTGTGGGTCTAAACGTTCAAGATGTGCAACCTTTTGGTTTTTGCAATTTAGAATAGAATTTGAACAAAATGTATTAAAATATTTTGTTCTGGTTTTCCTAACTAGGGGGCACGGTAGACGTTGTCGAGAGTGAGCCAGAGAATGATCACGCAGTTGGCTTACTTGATCAAAATAGCAGTATTCGTATTCCAAGGGAGAAAATGGTTTACATGACTGTAAATGATTCTCAGCACGAAGACGAAGATTTAAGTAAGTAGGTGGCTTTCATTTGGGAACGGGGATTTTCACTTTCAGCAGTGCAGTGTTCTTACTAATTTTTTCCTGATTTCTTTTTTTTCCTAGATGTTGCGGAAATAGCTGATGAGGTTTATATGGAAGTGATCGTAGGAGAGGAGGATGCAGCAGTGGCCCATGAGCAGCAAATTGATGACAACGAAATTAAAACTTTCATGCCCATAGCATGGGCAGCAGCTTATGGTAGGTAACATTCAAAGAATTCTTCCTGGCGACACCATAACAAAATGTTGGATTTTGTTTTTGGAGGGTAGAGTGCTTTTTGTGCTTGTGCTTCTTGTTTAAGAATGGTTTCTTGGCATAATGAGCCTTAAAATTAAAAAAGGGAAGAGGGGAGAAGCTGTAAAGCTGGCTTCTTTTTATTGCTATTTTAATAGGCATTTTCCTTCATAGTGTCAAGATGTGGAAGGGGAAGTACACAGGAATTCAGCTGAAAAATTGCATCTCAAGTACATTTGTCCTTCGCAGTTTCAGGACACAGAAAGAGTTGGCTAGGGAATAGAGCTGAATATTTTTATTTGGAAAGAAAAAAGCAGATGGGAATATGTAGGATTCAGTGTAACAGTGAAAAGCAACGCTGGCCTCTAGCTTGATTTAAGTGTTTTCTAGGAGGAACGTATACATATGAGATTTCACTGATGGAAATAACTAATTAATGAAAAATAAGCTGGAGGGATAGATCTCAAAATTATAGAAGAACCTTGAGAATATTTCTAGCATGTGGAACTGTTTTTCATGAGCATTAGTATCTGGGCACCAACTGGTGCACCAACTGGTTTCCAAACCCTACATAAGCTGGTAGAGCAAAATCTCATCTTAGAAATGTTTCTGTATTGCCGCCATCCTCCTTCTAAGCACACTCAGAGTAAGTGAAGCAGAAAAAATAGTGGAGTGGGGGACAAAACCCAGGGTATGTGTCTGTACGATGTGAATTTTGGTAATGGTGCCAGTGAACAAAGGAGAGGGAAGTGCTGAGAATGCATCATGGGTCTCAAATCATAGACGTACATGTAAGTCAAGGGAGGGCAAGATCTCAAGGAACAGCACGTGTTAGGAGTTGCTTAGGGGCTGGATAGAGCCTCACCTTTGGCCACACACAGGTGAGCAGAGCTTCAGTGTAGGGGAAAGGACAGAAGCCAGGCTGAGTAGGAACACAAAATGAAATTAAGAGGACAGCTGTAGACAGAACGTTCAGTGACTGTGGAGAAGGAGGGTAAAATGGAGCAGACGACTAAGAACAAAGAGGTGGAATCGCAAGTGGAATGTAAGAATGTGGGAAACAGCAGAGTGCTTGTATCATCAGAAGTAAGCAACCTTCCGTGCAGCATGAGGGATGGTGGGGAATGGAAGAAATAATGAAGCAATGAGGGCATGATAATGGCAAAAGTTTGGCAGAGGTTTGTTATTTGCACTTCTCAGAACTCTCCTCCACTTCAAGAGGTATTAAAGGCTGATAACAAACGGGATCCTAAACGTTGAACGTGTTTTGTTGCTGTATTGTAGCAAAGCCCCGTTCCACCACTGGGCTTTATATTCCAGCAAGTTCTGCAGTTTTATTCCAGTATTAGAAAATGTTTCAGGCCTGTTCTGAGTTACACTTGGAAGGACTCTTCATGCATCTGTTGCAAATTGTAACTGCTCCGTGTAAGATGTGAAATTTCTTTTTGCTTTCAACATTTGTATCACTTACCATGTTTACTGTTCAACACCTGAGCTAGCGCATAGGTCAGAATCTCCAGGCTCTGCACATGTCTGTTCCTGGCTCTGACTCTCCTTACATTCCAGCATGAATATTCATTCACAGCACTCTGCAAAGGGAACAGCCATTGAGCTTCTTGTGCTGTCTTCCACTTGAGTCTTCTGTCTCGTTTGTGTGCTCTTCTTTGACTAGGAGCTGTTGTCTTCTGTTGATTCAAGTAAATACTTGTCCACAACATTTGTTGTTAACATTTACTTAGGCTTTTAAACCACTAATGTTAAACTAATTGCCAGTAAGTACCTTTCAAGTATATGCATATATTTACTTGGAATTGTTGTGTTTGTTTTATGTCCTGTGATACCATTTGTGTATTAAACACAGAGCTCTGTGGGGTAAAGATTGTTTCCTTCTTTGTGTTAGACAATACCAAGCATGTTCTTTGTTGCCAGAGGAAATAATTTGTGTTAAAATTTTAGGCGTGCAAATAGTACGTAGTGTATAGTGTTTGTGTGCAAGTTTATGGGCTGCTCAGAAGAACTCATTGGTCACGGCTCCTGTTTTGAAATCTGGTGTGTGAGGAGCTTCAGTCAGGTGAATTCAGATGCCCAGAAGTGAATGAGAGCACACATGAATGTATTTCAGGGCTGAGAAGACCGTCGGGCACCAGAAATATTGTGACATTCTTGTTTATTGATGTTAAACACTTTGGGCACAATTACCAGTCGAAGGACTGGAAAAAGTGCTGCACTTAAACTCTTTGTGAAATAGAAAGCCATTTACTCCTATTAATTGTCTACTCCTGTAAATTACTTTTACAAAGCCAAGGCTATGGGGTTCGTAATACCAATTATTTGGAATGATAACAAAATCATCAGTTCCATACAAGGCAGGTTTTTCGACTCGTCCTATATGTTGTTATGGTTTGATTAAATGTCAAGGCAATTGTTTATCGTTTTTTTAATTAGCATTCTAGAGTTTGTTGCTCAGATAATCTCCACTGTGATGACAGGGGGTAACTTTTTAACTTATCTCGTTAGGTAATAATAGTGATGGCATTGAAAGTCGGAATGGCACTGCAAGTGCTCTTTTGCACATAGATGAGTCAGCTGGACTTGGGAGACTGGCTAAGCAAAAACCAAAGAAGAAAAGGAGGCCTGAGTCTAGGCAGTATCAAACAGGTGAGTAGTGGCTGTCTGTGTTCTCATTCATGTAGGTACTTACCCGTAAACAAATGTGGTGTGCTGAGAGGGTGTGCAATTTCTTTAAAAAAATAATAAATTGCAGATTACGTTGTTGGCAACACTTCTACATCATAGATGTGTGTAAAAATTCAAAATATATATATATATAGTTGGTGTGGATTGTGGGTTTAGGGTTGTTTTTTGCTGTTCGCTTCTTAGGGAAACTATGTCAAGGGACAAGAAAAACCCCAGCGTCATAGCAAAAGGTTAAAAACTGATAAACTTGACTTGCCACACTAATTTTAATGTTTGGTTAAGGTAACTTTTTTAAAGGTAAGGTTAGACAGATAAAATAGCACTCTGTAACAGTACTTCTAAAAACCTTTTTGTCTTTATTGAATTACACAGAACAATATATTGCATTATAGCAGCTCAACTAGTGACTGGAAAAGCTGAATGTTACATGTTTACATTAGCCAGTGTGAATTCTGTGCCCTCTTAATTGTGAAATAAATTGTCCTGATGTTCACTCCAGTGTTCTTGCTTGCATCCATAAGCACAGATACGCTGTTTTGGCATTATTTGGTTTCTGCTGTTACTGTGTTATGGTCTGAAGGATTTATTTGGTCTGATAAAGTTGAAAACACACGATTTTTTTTTTTAATAGCCCTGTTTTAAATTATACTAGAAGTTTCTTTCCAAATCATGACTTAACCGTAGGAGTTCTGTTTTGTCTAGCTCTGAACTAGTAAACCTGGCAAATTTTAATTTTAAAGTGTGCTTTTTCTGTTTCCAGCTACCTACTCAGTTCTCCTAAAACATTTTTGGATAAGAGAGCTTTTTACCATGCCTAGACAAATTCAGGATAAACAAAACAGGCTGATGGATCAGTGCAAACAAGTTCCAAGGCTTTGAGGTGTCTGTGTGTGAAATGTGTTCTCATTGATGCCTGCTTGATACCTCTTCAGATTGTAACTGTGACAGATGGCACAAGGAGGAGGTGTTAGTTTGGGGACATGTGAATTGTAGTCAGCGATAGGTGAATAAACTGCCAAATCAAACTTGATCTGCAGATTCATGGAAAGGCAAAGATGGTGATGTGGTACGCTTACTATGTAATACTCAACAAGCATTCTTTGTGCTAGCATAGCTTTCTGCATGAATTTAATGTGTGAGCTCAGAATTGTTCAAAGTAGAATTACTTGAGGTGAAGAACAGCTGGGTGATGCTTTGGTTGTCTCCATCTAAAATCAGTATTTTCTTTTTCCTGGTGATAATAATCATAAATGAAAATACTAATTCTCTTCATTTTTTCTACCTAGGCCACTGACAAGCTAGGTTATTATGTAGTGTAGTGTGCGTGTCTGACTTGATCTCATGTAGCAATTCAGCTTAGTGTTAGTGTTACAAAATTCACTGAAGTATAATATTGATGAAAATGGGTTTTTTTGTTTGTTTGTTTTCCAGCAATAATCATTGGCCCCGATGGTCATCCATTGACAGTCTACCCCTGCATGATTTGTGGAAAGAAATTCAAGTCTAGAGGTTTCTTGAAAAGGCACATGAAAAACCACCCGGAGCACCTTCTTACTAAGAAAAAATACAGATGCACAGACTGTGATTACACTACGAATAAGAAAATAAGTTTACATAACCACTTGGAGAGTCATAAGCTGACCAACAAAACAGAAAAGCTTATTGAGCGCGATGAGTGTGGGAAAAGCTTCTCTCACGCGGGAGCTTTATTTACACACAAGATGGTGCACAGGGACAAAGGAGTTAATAAAATGCACAAGTGCAAATTCTGCGACTATGAGACAGCAGAACAAGGATTACTGAATCATCACCTTTTAGCTGTCCACAGCAAGAACTTTCCTCACATTTGCGTGGAGTGCGGCAAGGGATTTCGTCACCCGTCGGAGCTCAAGAAGCACATGCGCATCCACACTGGTGAAAAGCCGTACCAGTGCCAATATTGTGAATACCGATCGGCCGACTCTTCTAACTTGAAAACTCACGTAAAGACTAAACACAGTAAGGAAACGTCGTCCAAGTGCGATATTTGTTTCCAGACTTTTACAGATACCAA
Source organism: Aythya ferina (assembly GCF_964211825.1). Classification (NCBI taxonomy): domain Eukaryota; kingdom Metazoa; phylum Chordata; class Aves; order Anseriformes; family Anatidae; genus Aythya; species Aythya ferina. The sequence continues at coordinate 83,613,718 of NC_140296.1, forward strand.
AGAGCTACAGCAGCATACGCTTATGCATCAAGAAAGTAAAACACATCAGTGTTTGCATTGTGACCATAAGAGCTCAAACTCGAGTGATCTGAAACGACACATAATTTCAGTCCACACGAAAGACTATCCTCATAAGTGTGATATGTGTGATAAAGGCTTTCATAGGCCTTCGGAACTGAAAAAACACGTGGCAGCTCACAAGGGTAAAAAATTGCACCAATGCAGACATTGTGACTTTAAGATTGCAGATCCGTTTATTCTGAGTCGCCACATACTCTCAGTTCACACAAAGGATCTTCCATTCAGGTGCAAGAGATGTAGAAAGGGCTTTAGGCAACAAAACGAGCTGAAAAAACACATGAAAACACACAGTGGCAGGAAAGTTTATCAATGTGAGTACTGTGAGTATAGCACTACAGACGCCTCAGGCTTCAAACGGCATGTTATTTCCATTCATACAAAAGACTACCCTCACCGGTGTGAGTATTGCAAGAAAGGTTTCCGAAGGCCTTCAGAGAAGAACCAGCACATTATGCGGCATCATAAAGATGTTGGGCTGCCTTAAAGTCTCTTTCACAGACTTACGGCTGGAATTGTAAAGGAATTTTGCCTTTCAGGCAGTTAGCTTATTTTAAAGCCAATCACCTGCGATCACCCACCCACCCACACACAAAAAAACAAACAAACAAACAAAACAAAACAAAACAAAAAAACAACAAAAAAAGCATACTGTGCATTTGATTTGTTGCTGTATAAAAATAGGATTATTGCTTCTAGTTGACTTTTATACCTTTTGTTCAATAGCGTGTTCTGAATTCTATTCAGTTTGTTTAATAAATGAAGAAAAGATGGCAACAATAAAGTTGCATTTAATAAAGTAAACCCCGTCTCTTAATGAATTTTTCAACCATAATAGTTTATTTAAATATATTTATCTTACTGACCTCGTTGATACTCACAGTGTCCATGTTAATGCAGTTTTGTCGTGAATTTTAAAAATATTAAATTTCTCTTGCTAAAATTGTCGGAGGTGTGTATAAAATGGGGAATTGTGATGCTGAAGATAAAGTCACTAGGGCCCACCTAATTGTCTTGTTTTGACTATACAGACTGTGGCAAGTTCACTATTTTGCGTTCAAGGAGTTACACGTCTAACGTTATTGCGGAAAACTATTCTGCGTTTTAATTCAGGTTTCAAAGATAAAATTAAAAAAAAAAAAAAGTGGTTTGGGGCATTTTTTATCTTTGACAAATTTAAAAGTATGCTCAAATATGTTTATTGTTCTGTGCTTCTTTGTCTTTGAAAGGTTTTGTGTGTTACAAATGAGTTGGTTTTTCTTTTCAATTTACTTGATGTTGGAAGCATAAAATACTGTCGTTCCATTTGCAGAGTTGATAGATCACAACTGTCTGTACGTGCCGGTAAACGTACCTCAGATGTAATGGTTTTATGTATATTAGTATTTCTTCAAAAGAACAGTTTGTGGTTCAAGTCACATTTTTATTCTGAGTTGATTTAGAATAAAATTTGAGACCAAGAGGTGCCTCGATTTTGGAAACTAGATACTGATGCTGAGAGCTTCGGAGGGGGTGGAATGGAGCAGGTGCGTTCATGAGGAGCAGAGATGTTTCACTGTAGATACCCGTAACGATAGTAGCATACCCTTATGGTAGTAACAGAACTGTTTCTAAATTGAATGTTTTTTCCTGAGCCATTAGCAGCTGTGTTAAGCTGCTGTTTATTAATTAGTACAGTATCCAGAATTAACCCAGTTCTTTTAATCTGTTTATAAACAGCTGGCAGAACATTACAATTATTATATGCAATTTTGCCACCTGAAGACTATTATAAAGTAGTGCTGTATCATTTGCTAATTGCAGAATAAATGTACAAAGCATGAAGTCATGTACGTTAACGACAACTCTTGGGCAAAGAACCTCAGACAAGTACATGCCAGCTCGTAGGACCTGGCCCCGCTCCCCTGTCTCCAGTTCCCCCTGAAGCCACTGGTTGGCTGTGGATTGCAGCTTTCGGACCCACCCAACTGGCGGTCAGACGAGGATAGGTTTGTAACCAGCAGTTCCCTCACGGAAAAGGCTCAGAGCCTGTCCTGGTGCTTTCTCTCCTGCCTAGGCAGGTGACCGTCCACGCTGTCCTGTCCAACAGGAATTGCAGTAATGATTGCAGGTTTGGGGCCATAAAGGGACAAAGGTTTCCTCGCAGATGTGCATCTTCCAAACGTTCTGTATTTGGTTTCGTTTCTGAGCCCCGCACCGGTTTGCTCAGCCCTTCTGTTTCGCTGTAAGCTTAAATACTTGTGTTCAGTTCGCTTCCACCCGTTGGGGAGAGCCCGATGCCATGCCACTTACCCCGCTCTGCCCTGCAGTGGTTTTCCTTCCGAAGCCTGCTTGCCCGTGCCCCCAGGCTCGCACAGCCCCGCTAGTGACCCTCCCGCGGAGATGCGCTGCTCCCTGCCGTCGCTGGAGCCCACGCTGCAGCCAGTGGATTTCCTACGCGGCCGCTGCCCGCCGCTTGCCAAAGCAGACGCCTTGGTGCAGACGCGGTGGAGGTTTCTCCACGCGCGTCTTGCCGAGTACCCGCACTCGACTTCCCCCTTAAAACCTTCCAAGCATTTTCTAACTGGAAACCTGAAAAGTGTACAAAATCTGCATTAATTCCCATAGCGTTGCTGAGGACTTTTAGCCATTTTTAACTTTATTTTTTTAAATAAGCTGAAAGACAAAGAACACAACTTTACACGTTTTCTTTCTCTTATGTAGCCTGGAATCATACCCACGCTTGCTTTCTTTCTTTTTTTTTTTTTTAAAGCACAATGTTGAATTATTTTTTTTTAATAACTGAGGGTTTGGTCAAGTGGATTTTGTAAAATGTATTTGTCTGTATAAAGAGAAAATGAAAATATAGTTATTGTTAATGTACTGACATTAGTTACAGGTTAGTTTTAATTCTTAAATAATTTGCTTAGCAAATGCTATGAAATGGATGTTTCAGTTTAATGTTTAAAAAAGGTACAGATTTTTACAAGGACATAATATAAATTATTGTTCTGTAGAAAATACCCTGTTAAATATTGTATACGTCCTTCCCTCTGTACACTTTGTAAAAAAGACAAAAGGAAAAAACAAAATACATAGAATCATATAGGGATGTGTGACATTATTGTAATTGTGTACTTGATAATAACGTGAAAAAATAAAATTCAAAGTATTTTCCTGTTAACGTCCTGTCTATTTGATGCCAGCACTGAGACTAAGCGTTGTTCTGAGGGATACGTTCCTCCCGAAATCTAATGGAAGTTGAAATTTTTCAACTTTCCCGCTTTTTCAGCTCATTTTGTGTAGTACCGGGGTATGAGCCATTAAACCCTCGTTTGGTGAAATGCACTCTTACGAGCAAAGCTATGGAAGCAAGAGGCGTAGGTGACAGGTCTTCGAAATCCATCTTCGTGCTTGTTCTTACACTGAAGGTTCAATGTCTGATGAACTTCTTATAACGCCTTAATCTTTTTCAGCAAGGTGGCTACCTACTAAGTGCTACTACACTGTCTAAAAAAAACAAAAAAACAAAAACACAAAAAACACAGGCTCTGCCTGGAGCCATCTTCTCCCTCCATCCTCCACCCCTCCTCACCGCTGTGCCCCGCTCCTCATCCCGCTGCTCCTTGCAGGGCCGGTGCTGACTGGCACTGGGGATGAAGGCTCGTGGATGCCGAAACGGGTTTCCCCACTGCTCCCTTAATGCAAAAGCCCGGCTAAATTAACCTGCACGCATGCCATCCCCGATGGCAGAGCTGTGCGGGCTGTCCCTGCCCTCCTCGCCCAGCTGAGACGGGAGGAGCTGGGGCGTGGAGGTGGCGGCTGCCAGCCAGGGATGTCCGGGACACGCAGTCCAATGCACTGATACCTTTGGGAAATGCTCGCTCACCCACTCCTAGTCTTGGTGTATTACATGGCCAGACTTGCATTGGGCAACCCTTCCTAATAAGAAGCTGTCGCTCTGAGCTGCCCGCAGTCTGCTTTTCGTTTTGTGTTCTCCATCGACCTGGTGTTGCTCAGCGGCTCATCGTGAGGCCGTGTGTCGAGTACCAGAGGTATTCAGGGCACGGGGGAATAAAAGCACCTACTTCTGGCCGCTGTGAGGAAGAGACAGGAGCAGTCACCGCTTCCCCTTGCTCCCGCAGCCTACCAAACCCTACCCTCCTCTCCGATTTACTTATAGCTGTGAAAGTCTCGCTGCTCCGCTGCCAGACCCTGCTGAAGACTTGCCAACTTGGTTAGGTGTCCACTGCTCGCATGGGTGACATCTCCCTCGCCAGGCAAAGGCAGGCACCCGGTGGGTGCCAGGGGACAGAAGAGCCTGGATGGTGATGGAAGAGTTCTTTGAAAGCCTTAATTGCGAGCCAAAAGGCTGCCTCACTCTCATTAGGAAAATAAGCCAGCTAACAGGTCACCGTGGTTCACTGCCTTATTAAAGGTAGTAATTAAAATTAAATTGTATATGATTACCAAGAAACAATATGTTAACAATTAGGACAGGGAGAGGACTGATCCAGGTGTGGATGTCTGGACGCCAATCAGCAATAAGTCAACAGAGTGGTTTGGGGCAAGGAATCAGCCACCAGCGAGCACTAAATGCACAACACGCATACACCAACATGCATACACACCAAAAGCTTTGCACTAGGTGGAAAAACGTTTTATTTATTTATTTATTTATTGGTTTCTTTTAAATGCTGATGCAGATAAAGGAAGAGTTCCAGTATTTTTTTTCTTTTCTAAAAGTAGCAGAGGTGTTTTCTATCAGGTGAAGCGGGGGACGTTTTCTCTGGACCTGTGGCAATCAAGACTGCAATTTATTCCTGTAGGCAACACGCATTTTACAGTCACAGAATCGTATACTCATACAATAGCCCGGGTTGGAAGGGACCCACAAGGACCATCGAACCCAGCTCAACGCTTTGTGCACAAAGCGGTTCAGGGGCCATGTAGCACGTAGGCGTCTGTAATATTTGTGATATTTACTGGAATTCCAGAGAAGCTCCACAAATCCTGCCGTGGTAGGGAAGGCAGCTCTGTCCGTGCCCTCTGCAGGACAGCAGTGTGACAGAAGCCCCTTCTCCGCCCCATGCAGCCCAGAAGCGAGGCCTGGCCCCAGGCTGCGCGCTGGAAGCCCTCAGCCCTCAGGCAGCCCTCAGTCTGGGGGTTAGGAACCTCTCCCGAAACACTTTGAAGACAGAAATTTGGCGTCAGCTGTGGTTCAGCTGTTAATTTAGGCTGAGTTAAGCCAGCACCGTGGAGCTAAGAGTGGGATGTTGTGACCTTCAGGACAGGCAGCTTCTCCAGCCAGCCTCCCAGGGCGGTGTTTTCCTCTGCTTGCCCCGCGCTCGGGGGCTGGCCTGTCTGGGCCACTGCACTGAGGTGCCAAATGCCCCCATGCTGGTGCCTGACTGGGCATCCTGGAAGCTAGTTTGAGAAGGCAAGCGCTTGAAATTAGGTTTTTGACTGAAAAAAATGTAGCATCAGTAATTAATAAACACTATAAGCAGATTGAAAATGGACCAAACACCAAAAGAAGTCATCAGAGAGCACCAGCGCTGATGAGGGCGTTGCCTGCAGGGACCATGGGCTTCTTCATGTATTAGGAAATGTAGAGCCACACAAAGTGCTCATTTTCAGATTTTTCAACCAAAGTCTACCGTGCTGGTTGGAAGCTCAGAGAACAACCTACATGTCTGGTGGCATGGGACTGCTGGGTGCCGTGCAGGACCCAGAGGCGGCACGGTGGCCAGGAGCTAGACCTCCTCCCACTGCATGTGGAGTGTACGGCAGCGCAGCCACACGCTCCAGTCATGTTTCTTACTCACATCTGAGTCCTCAAAAGATGAGTCCTTTGAAAAAGGTAGGGATGAAGTGACACTTAGATGGCATGCAAAAGATGAGATAACAGGCCTCATTTTTCTCTTGCACTGGCATGAATCAAGATCTTTGTTAAAGCTGATCCTGTCAAAGTAGCTTTAAGAAAACTGGGACACGTTATGTCTGACATAGCCCAGGAAAGCAAGGAATGTGAGGATTACATCCATCAGAAATGATGAATCATTCCCAGCAAGTACTCACAGGTATGGGAGCTGGGGTGTTACAGCAGGTCAAATGATTGGCAGAGGCAGAGAGAGTGAAGAGGAAAGAAATACTTGAACCTGAGGAAATTTATGTATACATTATGTTTTTACCATACTTTAAAACATAATTATGGTATTATGAATATCATTTTGCATATCTATCATGGATGTGCTGACAGAGTACTTTTCCTTAGCTGTCAGCCAGCCTCTGCCAAGGAGCAGTTTGAACTCTTTGTGGCCACTTGGAGCAATGCTGATACTCGACCAGACCCACTGAGCCCCTTTCAGCAGCGCCCAAAGCTGGCACCTCACCAGGCACTTCAACAGTATCACAATAAAGCTGACACGTACATGGGAAATACATACACCTACGTGGCCCTTCAACAGACCTTTGCATCACCCAACGTATACCTTGTAAATAGGCACCAGCAATCTGGTGCAGTCTCACCCACAAAGGCGGACCCAAACCTGCCCCATAACGTGGGTGTGAAACGCCTGCTGCGGCATGGCCAGCAAGCAGGATTCCCGCTTGGCCATGGTCCTGCTCATCGCAATGGCTGTGCCAGGTGGTGGGCCCTCCTGATGGCCACTTGTAGGGAAAAAAACTAGCTGGATCCCCTGCTCTGGCCTGGAAGGATGGCTACAGGGCTGGCACAAAGACTGGAAGAATTAGAAAGCTGAAGGGCAACCCCTTGTTTCACTCTATGTCCCTTTTACCATTGAGAGCTTCTGAAATGACCTGCAGGCAAATTAATGCAACGCTAGGATCTACTTGGGCACCCACCGGGGTAAGGGAGATTTCCTTCCTGCTGCAGGCAAACAAGGAGACAGTGGCTTGGGAGGGGAAATCAGCAATTAGGCACCAGCTGCACTGCATTTCCCGGCAGAGAAACCTCCCTCAGCTCTCCAGAGAGGGGACGGACTTAACTCTCTGCCTCTGCATAAATACACACAAGAGGCAGAAGCTAAGAGATGTCCCTTAGAGCACATGCACTCCCATGAAACACATCAGTGTTGGAGGTTAAAAAATTTAAAAAAAAAAAAAAAAAAAAAAAAAAACAAGTTGTGTCTGTTCAGGGTGTCACAGAGGTTACTTGAAAGAAAATTAAACTAACTTAGTCTTGACTCTGAAACATAAAAACAATTTTGGATTAGACAGGAGCTTCTTAGATGTGAGATTCAAGTGCCTAAGAATAGCATTTATTTCCTTTTTTTTTTTTTTTTTTTTTTTTTGAAGATCCTACACTGAGCAGTAATGCATATGACAGGTACCATATAGCTAGTCCTAAAGGCTCTACCTACCTTAACCAGCAGGTTGGATTGCTACAAGTGGACCTGTAAAGGAAAAAGGTCAGTGCTGAGAGTGCAGTGTCCACCCTGTACTCAGTTTAATGGGTTTTGTACGTTTCAGCCTGGATGCCCATCAGTGTCACCCCTAGTCTTTGCCTTCCAGGTTTGCTTTTCCGTGGCAGGCCTCAGCTCTGGTGCTGCAAAAGCAGCTGCAGGTACCAGGCAAAGTGCTGGACTCGCTGCAAAAGCCCTTGCCCAGCCTGCAGAGCCAGGGACATCTCTCCTGCCCCTGAAACCTCACAAAGAGGGGAATCCAGAGCCACATGCTGTGCAGTGTGCCAGCAAACCCTAGGCACGCACATGGGGCTTTTCTTCTCCCATCGCAGGCTTAAGTAAATTCTTGTATCCAAATCCTCATCAGACCCGACCATGCTTAGCTCGTTAGCACTAAGAGGCTTGTGAGCCCTTAATTGGTGATCCCTTTAGAGGGACCAGCAGTGGTAAATGCTTAGTGACTGTGCCTGGGAGAGGATGTTCCTTGTAGGAAGAAAGCTGATGTCCTGCAGCCGTGTGTGGTGTGACTGCTTGCAGCCTGGCCCTGAGTGAGCTGTCTCTGGGAAACGTGGCTTGGAAGAGCTGAATGTGTGGCAGAGCTGTGGCCTCGTGGTAAAGGAGGCTGTGCCACTGCGGTGGGGTCTGCCCAGAGGGGACCCCCCTGCTGCAGGAGCCCCGATGGCTCTGGAAAGCAGCTCTGATGGGAGGCTGGACAGCTTCGTGTTTTTTTTTTTTTTGGGGGGGGGAGGGGGTCCTGCAACTTCCTTGAGCCTCAGGAGTCCTGTTCCCTGTTAGTGCTGCTTGGGTCAAGGGACAGGCAGAAATCACCAGGGGCAGTTTTCTTCTGACTTTCAGTTTGCCTGGCCCTGGCCCAAGCCAAGCTAAGCCCTGGTGACTGACCAGATGATGACACAACTGAGCTTTCTGAGGAGTGCTCAACTCTTCTGCCCTTCCCACCACTGCGTGAAGTTTCTGGCTGCAGGGATGAGGTCTGAACACCAACCAGACCCCCTCTCCTCACCCCAATACTTTGCAATCTCTGGGGAAAGGTGTTGAGGAGCGACCCCAAACAAGCCGAGGGTCCAGCGCTCCCAGCAGATGTGCACCCAGAAGCTGGTGGTGCTCCCGCTGTGGGAAGCGCCTCCTCACCCAGCCCTGCCTGAGGCACTGCCCCCAGATCACACCCGGGGGCTGCTCTCAGGTCAAAAAAAACCAACAAACCAACACCTTTATTGAAAGCGAGGAATCGCCTGAAGAAAACATCGCCCAGGCTGGGCTCGGGCCCCGTCCCCCCAGCGGCGGCAGGGCTGTGGCACCCAGGGACACGGCCACGGCTGCAGCGGCGCTGGGGGGCCCCCTGCCCGCAGAGCTGGCAGGAGCAGCTCCTGCTCCTGCTCCTGCTCCTCCTGCTGCTGCTGCCGGAGCCCTTCCATGCCTCTAGCACGGTGCCAGCCCACCCCGGGCACTTCTGCCTCTGGCCCAGGTCCCTGTCCCCCAGCGTCCCCCCCCCGGCCCGGGGAGGCCCCATCGCTAGGTGGCAATGCCGGGCAGCCATCTCCTCACACGGCGCCCCCGGCCGGCAGGCAGGGAGGGAGGGAGGGAGGGAGGGAGGTGGCAGCTCGGCCTCAGGTTGCAGCAGGGGAGGTTGAGGCTGGCAATGAGGAGCCATTTCTGCTCAGGAAGGGCAGTCAGGCACTGGGACGGGTTGCCCAGGGAGGTGGTGGGGTCACCGTCCCTGGGGGTGCTCGGGGAAAGGCTGGGCGCGGTGCTTGGGGACAGGGCTCAGTGGGTGACACTGGCAGTACGGTGATGGCTGGACCGGGTGATCCTGGGGGTCTTTTCCCACCTTAAAGTGTCCATGATCTTACGATCACCGATTCACTATCAAGGGATGTTGGTTCATGCAAAGCGCGGGTGAGGTTATGCATAGTCTCCATCATGCAGACAAATGCGTTCGTCGCAGCTAATGTTGTTACAGCGAGTGCTAAAGGAATTAATGATTCGCCTCTTAATTTCCTCTTCTCCTACTCTTTTCAGCTTTCTTTTGCTTTAATAAACTGGTCTGGAGCCAACTGCAACATCAGGTCGGTAATGACTCCAAGCACCGTTTGTGCTGCTATTGTGGCAATTTAAATTGTCACTTTCTATTAAAAGGTCTAACTCCAAGTGGTTTTAGCTGAAAGCATCGGCACTGACAGTGCAATTAAATAAAGAAACTCTTTTCTTGGGATGTCAGTGCAAACACATTTTAAATAAGGGTTCAGAAACACCTTGCTAATTTTAACTACAGTATAGCTTTCTAGTGAAGAATAATACCTGATTCAGGGATTTTTTTTTTCCATGCCGTGTGACAGTTTTCATTGTTGTGTTAAGAGACTTAAAGGAATGATCAGCCAAAGGAGTCCATCCATCTTTGAAAACCTCTTATCTCCACCATAAAAATGGGCAGTGTTGCATAAGCAGAAGCCATAATTTCTCAGCATGTACCCATGAAAAGACATTCATCCTGTTCCTGAAGGACTCTGATTTGCCTGCCTCAAGACAGCTTGTAAGAACTGTTCGCTTTATTGCGTGTTCATACAGATCTTTGTCTGCACCTATACAGGCTACCGTTCAGAAATGTGCTATGCATGGTTCACTTCATGTGTCTCACATTCTGTTTATCTACGTATTTTAAGTCCTTTATAAAGTATTTTTGCAGGAGAAGAGACTCCATCCATGTTGTAGATCAGACATGAAAATTACATCCAGTTCCTAAACTACTTTAAACAAAAACAAAAACAAAAAACACACCACCACCAACAACAAAAACACTCCTTGTAAGCTCTGTGCAGTACCTCTATTTAGTGCCTGTGCCATGCTGGCCAGGCATCTTCTCCTTCCACACCTGTCCAGTCTCACAATCATCTTCCTTTACCTCTGGCCCTTTCCTCCTGTGCTAGGCACAGGCTGGCACTCCTTCAGCAAACACCTCTTCCTGATCTTCAACTCCACCATGCACGTTATTCTTCTTATCTTTTGGAGTCAAATAAAATCCTTTGGCTGCAAGAGGAAAGAACATACTTCTATTTCATGTTTAAAAAGGGCTTAACATCATAAATGAACTAACTAGTACGAATAGTTTAAATCTCATCGCAAAAATATGTTGCTCAACTTAGTTGATTTTTTCTTACTCCTATGGTAGGGGCAACCTGACAGCACGACCTTTTATTTTAAAACAATTATTAGACTTCAGACAGAGTAATAACTGTAATCTTTGGTGTCTGTGCCTTAAATGAGAAGTTGAAGAATATTTGAACAGCTCTAATGGTTTGGGTTTTGTTTTAAAGGTTTTAGAGCTTCTCCAGTACATCACAGTGTACCTTATGTTATGACCACTGTGGTTTCTCTGAAGTGTGTTAGATGTGCTAGAAATAACTGACTCATAACATTTAAGCCCTCTCTGTCCCATTCTCAGTTGCTACAGCTATTGATCTGAAGGACACAGAGACACATCTTGAGCTAAGCACCTGATGATGGTTGTGGGTATGATTTTCAGGTCTACACAATTGCTTTTCTAACTACAAAGCACTCTATATCCTACAAGTTTGCTGCAAAGAAAAAATGCAGCACTAGAGATTGATTTATGGCTGACCCTTACAAAAATGATATGCAAGGGAATAGGATCAAAAGTAATATTCTGTACAGAACTGTGAATACTGGTTTTCTCCCTTTGTTTTTAAGAAGGGGAGAACAAGGAGACAAACACACTGGTATTCTGAGGACAAATGAAATAAAGGTACTGCATAGTTATAGAACAAGGGAATCCAGGGCACACGTGGTTAGGACATCTTACTTAACAATTTTGTCATCACAAAAGCTGAACATTTGTTAAAATGAAAACTTCTCATGGGAACAAGCCAGTTTTTCAGCTTCAATGTAGCTCTCTCTTTGTGCAAAGCTTGCGTGCAGCCTCTCCCCACTTGTCTTCTACCTAATTTTTCTGTCCTCAGCTTTGCTTTCAAAGACGTTCATTTTCTAAAGCTTGAAAAAAAATATATATAATAACAACCTTTTTTTTTTTTTTTTAATAACAGAAGGTTTTTATGAGACAGAGAGAAACATTTATTGTCCAGGTTTAATTTTGGATTAGAGAAGAAAGAGATCTTAGAAATGTGATTAGACAGAAGTATTCTTCAAGGACAAGCAGTATATGCAGTACGGGCATGGGTGTGTGAAATGCCAACATGCATAGCTAGGGGAAGGAAAATGAGAGAAATGTGAAAAGAAAAGTTAGCTACCCTCCTCATTCTGTAAACGTGCGCATAGGACTGAAACCAGGAGGCACAGAGTGATAACACGGTATGGCAATGCAGAGCACCCCCTTTGGCAACACCCACATAGATTAAGGCATTTCCCCATCACTGGTGAACTTCATCAAGGCCCTGTGCGGGCTGAGGGGAACTCTTGTTTTCACAGGGATGGTAGCAAGCAAGAACTTGGCCTGGGTTTCCCAGGGAGATCTGCTGTGTGGCACTACCTTGCTAGTGAGGACTCCTCTGTGCCTGTTTCTTGGGCTTCACTGTGGTTAGGCACAGCGAGAGCCTCCCCTCTTTGTGTTCTCAGAAGAGCCCCAGGGCCTCTCCACCAGCAAAAAGTAGGAGAGGACCCTGGTGCTGGGCCCTCGGAGCTGGGTGCCTCGTGTGCGTGTGTGCATGTGAGCAAGCCATGGATGGCAGGATGCCAGATTCCCTGTCTCCGTGCCCCCTGTGGTCAAGGACAATGAGCACCATCCACCGCGATGATGATGATGGATCGCCGTGACGAGCCATAATCGCCATGACGAGGGTGATGGCCACCCCTTGTGGGAGGCAGCCCGGCTCTGCCTGCATGTGTTCGGTGGCCGCCATGTCGTGGGGCCTGGGTGTGGCGCTGCCTTTGTCCCACCTCCAGGGCAGAAATGTCCCCTTCGCTCTGCCTTGGCCTCGTGGCGCGGTGTTTCGTTCAGCTGAGGGGCCGTGGTTGGCCCACTTCACACTGCCCGTGTGGTCCTCAAAGCCCGACAGGCTGGGCACATGTGTGAGCAAGTCCCTCCCTGACCTGCTGGGTGCATACAGATACATTTCTCCTCAGCCGCTGGGGCAGGAGCAGCCCCATGTGGAGCTGGCACGGCGCTAGCCCCGGTTTTGAGCCTCGCCGCTCCTTACAGGATGTCTTTCATTTTGAGACTTTACCCAGGTTGTGCAACCTATAGGCAATATTTGTTCACGCGTCCTTAACGCAGGGAAACAATGCTCCCAAAGAAGTAGATAGGCTCGGTTGTACAATTAATGGCTTTATGATGATTTTGTCAGAGCAGCCCTGATTGCAGGGAGTGGTTCCATCCCGTAATACCAAAGGGACCTGCCAAAGTTAAACCGAGCTAATAGGATATGCTAGCTGAAGGTGCCTCCTTTTCCAACCCAGCCCTCCACCAGGACCCGGCTGGGAGGAAGAAGGGCCACATTTAAACGGGGTCATTCAGCTCCCTTCTTCCTCTTCTCACCCTCCATGTGGAAACATCCCACAGCTCAGCCAATTCATTTTCCCAACTCATTCTCAAACATAAATCAGTTGCCTTAACAACATTTATTTCAGCTGACGACCAAAAAGAAAGCATTTGCAAGTTAGATGGAAAGGATAATGTTCAGTCTCTCATTCCTAAGCATATCTATATCTATTTTACTTTTTTTTTTTTTTTTCTTTTTTTTTTTTTTCCCCTCTGGCAGGGCAGCTGTCACTGTGCCCTCCAGAGCAATGCTAGCCTGGGTGTTTGGGACTGCTGGCTCTCACTGTGCTGGCCCCAGCCGTGCAAAGGGCACTTCCCTCAGCTCCTCTGTCATCTTTCAGATCACATAAGCAGCTTAACCGCTCATTTCCTTGCAGCTGGCAGGGGCACCCCAGCCTTCCTCAGCCCTTCCTTCCTTCCTTCCTTGGTTGTGGCTGCTGTGCCCCAGTGCTGGGGCTCTCCCCTCCCTGCCAGGCGTGCAGGCCGCCAGCTGGCCTGGCTCCTGGCCCTGCTACCCTTAAAAGCTTCGCTTCACCCTAAGGGTAACTCCTAACTCCTCAGACCTCACGAAGCAGCATCAGCACTGCTGACACATTTCAGGCCTGCCTCGTCCTTCCGTCTCCTCTCTTCTCCACAGGATATCATTAGGGTCTCCCTCCTTTTTTAGGTTTCCCTTCCCCTCTGAAAGCCTTTCAGGGAACAGAGTGGTGTAAAGGTTCACTCTGCCTTAGACCTCTGGGTGTGCATTGCAGGACATGGACAAGGAGAGGCTGAGAGGGCTGGGGCTGTTCAGCCCGGGGAAGGGAAGGCTTGGGGGGAATCTTCTCCCAGTAAGTAAATACCCAATGGCTAAAGAGGAGTAAGGAGGATGGAGCCAGCCCCTTCCCAGTGGTGCCCTGTGACAGGATGAGAGGCAATGGGCACAAAATTAAACACAGGAAATTTCATTTTAACATAGGGAGGTTTTTTTTTTTTTTTTTTTTTTTTTTTTTTTTTTTTTCCTGTGAGGGTGGTCAGACACTGGAGCAGGTTGCCCAGCAAGGCTGTGGAGTGTCCATCTGTGGAGACCTTCAAAACCCATCCGGACACAGTCCTTGAGCAACCTGCTCTTGCTGACCTTGCTCTGAGCAGGGGTTGGACTGGGCACTCTCCAGAGGAGCCCTCCCACCTCTGCCATCCTGCAGCTCTGTCTGACCCATGGTGACAGCTTGGTGTTTCCCTAAAACAACGTCTCTTGTTGGTTTATGGGTGCAAGGAGTGGATGGAGAACAGGATGGAGCACAGCTGAGATACAGATGTTCTCCATGGGCATGCAGAGGCAGTGAGTTGCCCAGGCAAGGGCACATCTTTAAGCTCCTGAACTGGGCATTGCCTTTGCTGCATCGTGGCTTACCAGAGATGACCTTGCTGGCTCCACACCGTTGCATATCGGTCAGTAACTTTCCAGTGGGATAGAAACAGCTTCCACAAAGGCTGCTACAGGCAGTAGGAACTGCAGGCAGCAAGCAAATAACAGCGAGGAGACAGCCCTTCTTCCAGCGCTGCAAGAACCAGAAGCACATTAATGCATTTGGGAACCGTACTGAGTGTGTAACAACGCTGTGCTTTATGTCTATTTTTAAACACCAGAGGCATTGTACCTGACTTTTAAACAGGGAACAGGTTTATCAAATGTTGGAAAATTTTTCCCAAGAATCATTAAAAGCATATTTTTGATTTGAATATATTTTCTTCAGTATGCAGTGTTAAGCTGTTAGAAGACTGGTTGACAGAATTATGAGCTTAAAAGACATATATATATATATATATATATAGCCTTTAATGTATAGATCACATGTACAATATTTTTTACTAATAAAAATGTCTTTAAAATGGAATTTAATTTTGAGCAAAAGCTGAGCTTATTGCAGAAAATTAGACCAAAAAAAAAAAATAATAAATAAAAACCAAGTGTTATGAAGTTTCCATACTTTCTTGAGAGAGAACGATTTCACTGAATTAGTTTTACTGACATTGATGTTCTCAGCCATGGTAAATACCATACAAATGTTGTCAAATGTTTATATAAATTATTTTCAGACCACGCAATCATGTCTGCCCTGCAGAAATCTGACCCTAAGTATTACCTGTCAGCCAGACAAGAGAAGCATTTTCTGTTGTGAGACTTGAACATCTCCCCCCCAAAAATACCCAGCTCAGCATCCGGGTGGAACTCACTCAGCTTCCACTTACAAAGTCACAAGGAACTGCTGGGGAGTAAAGGCTGGAGAGACTGGAGGCTGACCGCGTAGAATGGGAGGACAGAGGAAAGAAACAAAGGGCATGAGATAACTTATTCTCTGAAAATTATTGCGTGGGAATGATGTTTCTGAAACAGGACAGGTACCACATTATGCAGCTGTCAGCAAGGCTGACAGAGATGCTGGGGGAGCTGCGATCGTTGCTCTATGAAGGTGCTGGTCAGCCAGGCAAATGCTAGGAAAGAGGAAGGAAACTGGTGGCAAGAGGAGATAATACAGGACGCAAGTGGAGGTAAGACAGAAGGAGGTCTTTGGGAATGTAAGCAGTGTCTGAAAATAGTTAGAATTCATCAAACTCAAGAGAAAGACGTAAGGAAAGGTTTCAGTAGTGGCCAGCTCATAGAGTGTTACAAATACTTCTGCCTTTTAAGCCTACCTGCAGTTAAAAAGCTGCCTAAGGTTGCTGTGTTTGAGCCATAAATTCTCCTGGGGAAGCAAATATATCTATTAAAATGTCACCAGCACACTGCTGTCTCAGATGTGAAGGCTCCTCACATTTGAAAGCTTTCCTGTATTTTTTCCTGTCTTCCTCAGTTGGGCTAATAACATTCATTATCTGTCCCTACTAACCTTGCCTCACTAGCATGCAAAACATCTGGTTTTCTTCGTCTTTCCTTTGTATCATTTTTTTTTTTTTAGTGATCTTTTCATAATGATTTTTCCCCCTCAGGAATTCTGGTAGCAACATCGGAATATATTTATTGCATGTCCTGAAGTGAGATGATGAAAGGCAAGAGGGATATGTAACAGCTGTCTTGAAAATGGTTCAAGAAACAAACCCGAAGCATGAAGCAGTGCTATTTCGAGATGCTCTAGAGCATCTCCCTCCTTCCTGGAGCAGATGTTGATGAAATTCACCTTGCTGGGGTGCGTGCATTTACACTGATGGGTTTGTCTGGGAGAATCAGAGAATAATGCCTTGGGACAGGCATTAAAAATGGCTTTGCTGATACGAAAACAAGCTGGACATCTGCTGCTGCAGCTATCCTCAGTCAAGCAGAATGCCATGGAAATCAGTTTGCTAACTGCAGAGTAGCCTGAAAACAGGAAAACTTTGGAGAGATGTGACCGGTCTTCCACAGCCCCTTGGCTGCTGGCCCTGAGCCCCAAGCCAGTCATACAGCCCTGAGGTCCCAGCCCTTGCTGGGAGCACGGCAGGCATCTCTCCTCCTGCTCCTTGGCCCCAGCCTTCCTGTTCCACCCGTGCTGAGGTGAATAACCACGTTCATACCATCTCAGGGGGTGCTGCACCACATAGGGGTGATGTCCTCCTCGCAGGTTAGGAGCTTGCCCTTGGCCAGCTGATGCCACATCACTGAGACATCTGCCATTTATTTTTTTTCCCCACCAGGTCAGATGCAGACCTTCTGGAAATGCAGGAGTACCAAAACTCCGACATTTGGAGTGGGAATTTCTGTCATAGCTGGAAAGGTTTAGCCATGAACTCCCAAGCTGCCTACTGGCAGATATTACTGCTTCCTTGTGGAAAGACTCCGAGTTTCACCCAGCTGGACAGGTGCTGGAAGCCCTTCTGAGTTAAGCCAGTTGTGATGTCCTGAAAGTCCCGCTTGGCTCTGCACATTGGAGCCTTTATTCACAGCCACTCAGGAGCCTGAGTCTCAAGTCAGGATGACCACGGCGTGCATCTGTATGTGTTCACAATGAAAGGGGATGACAAATGGACATTTTGGACTAAGTGGGATGAAAGTGTACATGGAGTGGAAGAAACCTGCCTTAAGATAAAATCCAGATATGTAGTTATTAGAGGACAATACTCATTACAGCTATTCCACTTCAAATAGTTTTTCATTTCTAGCAGTCCTCTCTAGTTTCCTGAATGCATCATCTTCCACACCCGTGAATCACGAGCGTTAAGTCTGTCAGGAGTATGTCAGTGCTGCTTAGGCAGAACTGCATTAGAAAGTGGCATTTTTGTAGCATATTTATTTAAAGCATCAGGAACAAAAAGATGGCTTAGATTTCAGGGAAAGGTTTGAGAGAACAGAAGCACACAGAAACTGAAACTTCTCTCTCTATATATATATATGCTCACTACAACCATACAATTTCTGCTAAGGCTGGCATGAATCAATCTATTCTTTCAGTTATTTGGTGGTGACTTTTTGTATTAGTTCAGACTCCATTTAGCTCTTTGGACAGTCACAGGTTTCTTGCTGTAACCCCTGAGAGCCACTAAGAAACATAGTCACTGTGCTTCATTATGTTAAAGAAATGGGCTGATCTGAGCCCATCTTTTGGCTACTACAAATAGCAGAGAACGCACAAATGTGGTGTCTCCCTCCCTCTGTAACTGAGGCCTTTAACCCTGTACTTTGGAATAAATCATAGCAGTCTGCCCAACAAATCTAAATATTTGAATTTGGCGACTGCTTTTTAAAGAACTATTGAAAGACAATAAATTTACAAATATCTGCAGTGTCAAAGGAATTCACCTGCCTGCTAGTTTGGCGATCAAGAAGTGTTTTAAAGTTTCCTGTCCTTTTGCAAAGCATTGCAGACATCAGCTGAGGAAGCCTCCCTCTGCTCTGCTCTTTAGATAAGTACAGTTTTGCCATCACACAGACTGAGACTTAGACTGGTTGTTTGACTTAGGATAAAGAAGTCCTTGCCAAAACCAAAAAGCCACCATAGCTACCACAAAATCTCCTTCATTGTATTCACGAGACCCATATTTATGTCTAAATGCAGATGCATTTAATGAATCAAAACATTTGGACTTATTTCCTGCCTGCAAGGTTTTACACTGCCCAACCCTCTGTTCCTAAAGACAGATTACTTGTAGTGCTCAACACGGCGGTGGCTCTCCTGTTTTGTATGTTGGGGAGATCTCAACTGAGGTTTTTATTTACAGCTCTTTGTGTGTGTGTGCAAGCCCATTAGTGCAAACGATGTTTAAGAGAAAATATCATTAAGCAAACCAACCAACAAACAAGAACAGTACAGGTTATTCATTATCAAGGCAATACCAGTAAGATGTGAATATTTTCCTGTCATACACTGGAAAACACAAAAATTGGCCATCCCCTCCTATGCACCAAGTCCATACAGTAGAACCCCTCACATGTTGCGACAACTCGTTGCACATGGTAAAAAACTTGTAGTGGTACACTGAAGAAAGCTACAGGGTCTTTTCCAAATTGGTGTTTTGTGTGTGTTTTCTGTTCTGTAGAAGCACAAAGAGTTGGCAAGATCCTGGAGAGGATGGACCATCCGTCCTCAAGACAGGAGATGTCCCTGGGCATTTGTCCAGCACACAGAGATCAGAGGTGCAGACACCGTTTGCACAAAGAAGAAAGAGGGCTGTGCTGCAGATGTCTACACAGCTTCTCACCCCATGCTTGCTAACAATTTCATAGTTTTTTTCTAGTTTTCCAGGACCTCTGAATGATTTCACATCTTCTCAAACCATCCAGTTGTTCCTGTTGAGTTGTTTTATTTTTTTTTTTTTTAACTGAAGCCTAAGTTCCAGTTCTCGTCTGGAGACAGTAAATCTTTCAACTATTACAAATGTGTGCCTAATGTTTATTTGACTGGTTTTACTTTTCCTTTCCAGACAAGCCGTGTTCCAGACAGTCTTGCATCTCTACCAAAATCTCCCCCGCTGCTCCTGTTGGCTCAGTTTGTGTATGAACTGCAAGACAAAAATTCAGAACTGAATGCCATTTGAAACAGAGAATCATAGAACATCCTGAGTTGGAAGGGACCCACAGGGATCATCGAGTCCAACTCCTGGGTCCCCAAAGGACCACCCAAAAACTCAGACTATGTGTCCGAGAGCATGGTCCAAACGCTTCATGTCTGTGCTCTCCTTTTACCTTCAGCGTTCAGTGCAAACTCAGACATTGCCTATGTGGTTCCAATGCTTTTAAAACCACGGACTTCCCTTGCTTGTAGGGACAGTTGTAAAGTTGAGGTAGCTTTCAAAAAACATCAAACTGAAAACAGCATTATTCTGACTTATGAGCTCATCTCCAACACTACTTGGAAACCAACAAGGTTCTTCATTCTGGAGGAGGGATAAACAGACACTATAAACACTCAACATAATTTCCCTAACATTTACTTGTAACATTTCCTACAAACCGAGCTTCAGAATGACACAGGCTGTGCTTATATAAAGGTAAAAAGTGAAGCTTCGGGATGTAGCACTGACTTTGTACGTACGCTGTCCAGGCTCTTGCTTGTGTTTAGGCTATTGGCACAGGCAGTCTCCCTGACAGTGGCTGACGTTTTGCATTCATACATGTGCATTTGTTTCTCCTTGTTTTCTGGTGTGTGGTCTGCTTGTTACAGAAGTCAACACACCTCTAATTTTCAAGGCTGCTCTGTCTTGTTTCCTTTATTATTATATTACAATTTTGGTGTTGTGTGTATGCTTTTTTTTTTTCTTTTTTTTTTTTTTCCCCCTCCCAGTAATAGCAATACAGGAGCAAAAACCATTTCTGTCATGTTACAACCTGTGGGAAGAAATGCATGACCTATCTTGCCCAGCACCTGACTGGTACGGTAAAAGCAGACTTAGTCATTAACTGCAGCGTGCTTGATGACGTCTTCCAGTCGGAATAACATTGCTGCCTTCCAAAGAGACCCCTACTTTCCCCTCCAGGAAGCAGCTGTAAAACATGAACTTGAGCATAGCTGTGTTGATGCTACACAACCTGTTCCATAAAGAGATCCTTAGCTTTTGTTGAGGTCTGCTGTCCTGAATCAAGCGGAAAAGCAGAAACTTTAATAAACAGGAAATAAATAAACCAAATTGTGTGCATTTTGAAACATTGCACTTTGATTTCCATCACTTTTACTTTTTTTTTTTTTTTTTTTAAATTTATTTTAAAGGGTTTCAAAATGTTTGAGATTTCAAAATTTGTTTTTGAACAGCAGGTACAGAACAGTTCATGCAGAAGGTGTCCAGTCAAAATATTTCCACATAATCCAAGGTTAAAAAATAGTTTCCCATCAAGAAATCGTTTAATAATTGCACCTCCTAAGCTCCAGTTCAGACAATATGACACTTTTGACACACAAAAAAGTAAATCTCAAAATTCTTGTCGGCTCTCATCTAGAATTTGGGAATCATAAATCAAGACTGGGAAGGAGAAAATCTACAGAAACTTACCCTAGTGAAAGAACTTCTTAATCCTCGTCTATTCTCTTTGATGCTGAAGGTCCGAGAGGTTTGTCTTTACCCATCACTGCCCTTGGACACATACGGGATGCTCACAAAGTGGCACTTACTTGGTCCTTAAGACGTACTTGTCTTACTGCTCATCAACACTCCTTTGGAGAAAAACCTCTCCCAGTGCTGAAAAGCTCTGCAATCAAATATATGTACTTTATCACAGCAACGGCAGAGAAAATGCACTCCCTGCCTCCATTCTGCCTCAGGATGCTGATTGTTGGCTACCCGCCCTCACCGCCAATTTAGGGTCCTAATTTTATAAGGTTCTTTCAGCTCTTTGTTCTACTGTGAAGTGCTGTGAATTTCCTTTCTCTTGTTCTACCACCAAATCCAATGGCTCATAAGTTACCTAAAAAAGGTAAGACACGGCAATAATTACTTATATCTGGGTAAAAGTGTAGCAA
Source organism: Aythya ferina (assembly GCF_964211825.1). NCBI lineage: Eukaryota > Metazoa > Chordata > Aves > Anseriformes > Anatidae > Aythya > Aythya ferina. The sequence goes on from NC_140296.1 coordinate 83,634,633, forward strand.
CATATTACAAAAATAAGGGTTTGATTGCGCATCTTTGTATTTCTCACATACATTGACTGCCAGAAACCGATTTGCTATTTTGCAAGTAAGACAAAATAAAACTCTTGTTTAGCTTCACCTCTAATGAAAGCCCCTCTCTTTCCTCTTTCACTGCTTCTGTATTGATGTAGAATAAAAGTCTTTGTCTAAGCTTTCCTATTAAAAGCACAGATGTAAAGCTTCTGGTACACCTGATATATATATATATATATTTTTTTTTTTTTTTTAATGTGTAAATCTGTCCATCTGAATAGGCAGGACAATTGTGATTTTGTTTTGTTATCCCGATTTATTTCACTGTAGTCGCTGTACTTCTTGATTTTTACAGTTGCTGCCAGGAGCCAAATAACAAGCAAATCCCATTATTAATTTATGTAACGGTGATAGAGGTCTTATCTCACATTGATGAGCCACCCCTTCTAAAATTGCCAACTTATTACTGGCAGGAGGTGAAAAGTTGACAGCTTTATAGTGGATAAGGGTAAGTTACATTTAAGCTCAACTGCAGAGTATGCTGTAGCTGAGAAATCAGGTTTAATTTCATTACTAGACTTGTCCAGGCTTTTGGAAGCTGGAAAATTTTAGCTGACGTATCTTGGCTGGTTGGGCATCCAAACTTGGGAGAAATCCGATGCACAGTCCTATGGCACTAAAAATCATCGATTTATTTTTCTAATGCACACTTTTCTTATTAGCTTGAACTCAGATGAACATAATTTGTCCCCCAGAAAAGGTCTTTGACTGCGCTGATGACAGTGACGTCTGCTAGATTTCCCTACTACCAAAATACCCTATCCTATCCTACATATCCTATGCAGTGGAGCTTGGAGCTTGTCCTTTGAGAGCATGTGGGACCTCCTGCTGGTCATTTCATGAGCCAGGACTACCTGCGTACAGGCTTGGCCCACCAATACCTGACGGGGAGAAGCACAGCTAGCATCAGGCACCGCGCACTGAGAGGGCAGCGATCACAGCAGTGTGCTCAGCTCAGGGGAGCGGAGAGAATGCAGTTATTCCTGTGAGGCGAGTGAAAGCGAAAGCCATCATCAAAAGGGAGGAAAGATAAACATCTGGGCCGACCTTTGAAAGAAGAGCAGGCTGGTAGCAGCCAGGGGGCATGTTCCTTGAGGAAGAAATCTGAGCAGCACGGTGCTTGGAAGGGCGCTGAGCCATAGAGCACTTGAAAGCCCCCAGTAAACAGGCATGGGGAGCTGCATTCACAGGTGGTTTTTATCTCTTGATGCATCTAAATGGACAGGTGACTGGTCTATAAATGCCTCTCTACTGCTGAAAGTAAGATTGTCTTTTTTTTTGGTGGCAAATGCCATGTATTAAACTAAAGGGTTAAACTAAAAGGTGGACTAGTGGAGCAGGGAGAGAAATGTAGTTCAGCTCCAGGGGATTTGAAGTGTTTTGCATTGGTCTCAAGGCCCAGCATTTGCCTTAGGGGCCAGTGCTGAGAGGGCACTGATGAAGCACGGGGGCTAAGGAAGTGTGCACAGAGCAGCAGACCTCCGGCTGTGGGAGCTGAAGCATCATGGTGTGCTCTTCAGTCCAATTTATTAAATTTAAGGTCTGTCAGGCAAGTCTTTTTCCTAAGAAAGAGCCCAGAACATGAAGAAGAGATGATGTTTGACCCAAACACGGCAAATGGTGTTTCTAACAAGAAGAAATTACGGAAGATACATGGTTTTTAGACTCTATCCTGTGTTGGAGACACCAGCAGAAGAGAGGAGGATGGATCTTTCACAGTAGCAGTTGATTAATCCTTAACCTTTATATTTACAGCAGTTACATCTCTATAGGTTCATGAGGGGAAATTCTCCAATGCCACTTTCAGTGTATGCTGCAGTAGTTGTTCCAAACTGGTGTTGCTGAATAACTGAAACATGACAGTCATATCCAGAATTGTTACCATATGAATTCTTCAAGGAACTGTGAAGTCAAAGCAGACTCTGGGTTTCTTCTGAATACAATAAAGTAGCCATGAGTCCTGTCACTCCCATACGCCATGTGTGAGTTTCCTTAACAAAAGCATTGACAAACCTGCCTCGCTCAAAGAAAGGATTCCCAGGAGAAGAATTGTTATTTTTAGCTTTCAGGGAATGAGAGAAGCTGGCAACTAAAATAGCAGCAGATGGGAATCCTGTTGTTTCTGCTCAGGGAGAACCTTCAAAGACCTTCAGCCATCTCAGCAAAGGCTAACTTGAGCTCCCAGTCACATTTCAGACTGCGATCAGCCTCAAACATTTGGATTAAAAATAAAATCGAGAAAACTAGGGAGAAAAAGTCTGGTGCATTAAGGGTTACTAATGGGTATTTCCCCCTCCACTAACAACTGTCTCTGCAGGATGAGCAAACGGGCTTCTGAACAGACAATGTGCTGGAGCTGTGCTTCACAAATATTGCCTGCATCTTTTCGGCATCTGGACGGCAGAAGATATTCGTGCTGTTGGATGCTCTGGCAAGCCCGTGAAGGCTGAGCAGATACCACACTCCAGCAGCCAGCCGCTGCTGCAGCCTGCCTGGTGAAACGATGAGGCACGCTTCAGTGCAGTGAAAATGAGAGCGATGGTAGGGAGGACTCGCAGTAAATCGTCCTGCCCTAAAGGCAAGCCCCGCTGACAGCAACAGAAGAGGCTGTCGGTAGCCTCGTCTGTCTGGCTCCCCAGCCTGCTGCAGTGGAAGGGCTCTGCCTTGTCTGGATCGAGTGCCTGCTGGCGTTTAGCACCTTTCCTTGCATCCCAGTGCCCTTCCTGTGAAACCTCCGGGAATCCTCCAAGATGGCAGGGTTTGCCACAAGGGTCTGTGGCGCCTATCAATGTCCCGAAGTCCTAAAGTTCCTAAATGTCCTGAGTTCCTCAATTCCACCCCCCATGCACTTTGTTCAAGCTCCCTGAATACTACCCTGACGAAGGGGGACCTCCGTGCGTGGTTGGACCTCCATTTGAGGTTGGGCTGGGTGATCTTGGAGGTCTCTTCCAACCGGGGTGATTCTGTGATTCTGTGCTTTAGCTGCTTTGTGTGCTTGGTCCCGTGTCCAGCAGTCCCTAGCTTCCCCTTGCACTTGCAACCACGCTGCCATTTCTGAGGACTGCCCACAGAGTCTCCAAGCTCCCCACCCTGAGCGGCAGCAGCTGAGCATGGTGTATGCAGCTGGAGCTGTTCTCCTGAACCCTACCCCCGCAGGGCACCCAGCCCGCCCCGCTGAAGGGGGGTGCCCGGCGGGGAGGCACCGTGAGGCGGCGGGAGGCCGGGCCATGCCGGGAGGCCGCCCGCCGGCCCGGGCTAATCATTAATCATCAGCCGCCCCTCGGCAGGCGCTGCCCGGCCCCCGCTCGCCAGGGCCAGGATCCCACCCGCCGCCATCTCCCCGTGCCCGGCCCCGGCCCCGGCCCCGGCCCCCTGCGGGCGCCATGGAGGGCGAGGGGAACGCGACCCTGCCCCCGCCCTGCGGCGCCAGCGAGCCGCCCTTCGCCTGGGAGCTGCTGGGCAGTGAGTGCCGGGGCGGCCGGCCGGGAGCGGGGGGAGAGGGCTCGGAGGGAGGGGACGGAGCTGAGGGCTCCCTGGCTGAACGGGGCTTTTGCGGGATGCTTGGGGAGCGTGGAGGCGTATTCCTCCTGTATGATGCCGGAGGGTCCCGAGGAGGTGTGTTTATGAAGTTAAATTTAGGTACTTGAGCCGTCCCGTGGGGTCAGTGAGCCCTGTGCGTAGCGAAGGATGAACCATGCAGAGCCGCAGCAGGGCTGGGGCTGGCAGGGACCCCTGGAAGTGCCCCGCTCCAAGCCCTGCCCAAGCAGGGACACCCAGCGCAGGCTGCCCAGGGCCACGTCCAGGCGGCTTTTGGAGATCCCCAAGGAGGAGCCCCCACAGCTCTCTGGGCAGCCTGTGCCAGGGCTCCTCACCCGCCCAGCCCAGCAGTGCTGCCTGCTGTGCGCCACTTGGTGCCCGCTGCCTCCTGCCCTGGCACTGGGCACCACAGAAAAGAGCCTGGCTCAGCCTTACTTGCACCTCCCTTCCGTGCAGTGCTTTGCAGGAGCAGGACTAAGATTCCCCTCCAAGATGCTCTTTTTTTTTTTTTTCAGAAACACTTGGATGACATGAATCAGATTTTTTGTTTGCTTGTTTTCTTCTCGCTTGCTGCAGGCCTTGACCTCGCTGGTAGATTTCTCTTTGCAATCTTGACTCTGATGACGCTAATTGCTGATCTGGTATTTATAGAGGAAGTGATCTACATCTACAGGAAAATCCCCTCCTCCAAAAGATCAATCTTAATTTGGGTAAATGCTGCGGCTCCAGTAAGTATTATGGAAAAGGCATGAACCTGAATGTTGAAATTAGCATTTCTCTGGAAATCTGCATGAGGCAGCTTTATCTCTGCCTTTCACACAGCCCTCCTCCCTTTCTCCATAGGTGATTGCTACTACCTCATGCATTGGCATGTGGATTCCTCGCTCAACGATGTTTACAGATTTCACAGCAGCAGTGTGAGTATTCTGCTTGTTCTAGATGTTGCCCCAAACCCTGCATTTCAAACCCTTTAAACATCTGCTAGTCTTGGTAAACACAGTCATTTTGTAAATTTAACAATTTAGTAATTTTTGGTTTGAGTTGAAATCTCTTGGCAGCTCTTTTACGGGAGGTGGAAAACGCTGAAGCGGTTCCCCGTGCTGCAGCCCCCTAGTGTGGGAACGTCAGTATGAGAGATCTGTGACTTGCATGTAACTGATCGCCTTGACTGACGGGAGCTTTGAAGTAGCACTCTTTTCTTTTCTCTCTCCGAGTGTCATGTGGAATGAGATTCTGACCTGTGGCTTCTTCTTGGTGCTTTTATTAATGACGAGCCCTGTAGGTCTGTTATTAATGGTGGCAAGTGAACCTCCAATGAGTATATCAATATGAAAATGTTCTGCACTTGTCCTGATAAAAGCACTTTCCGTGCACGCATGACAGCTCTGACATGCACAGAGAAGAGTGGAGAAGCGCGGTCCCTGCTTTCTGGAGGTGGTGGGGCAGCCCTCGAGGCACAGCCAGGTGGGGGCACGCTGTGGCCATGGGCACACCAGGAGGGCCGGGATGGTTTTGGAACCCACTGCGGGACACTATCGCAGTCTTATGGATTGCCCTACGCCGTGTCACAGTGTGTCTGCTAAGAGAGGAGATTAAAAAAGGATGGAAAGCAAAGCAGTGGGACTTCTAGCGTGCTGCAATTTATGCAGGTAGCGCAGGCTACAAGAAACTTCTCAGGATCCAGTCCTGTGGCATGTTGAGCCTATCTCGGTCCCGCTCCTCCCTTGCCCAAGCTGCAGGTCCCTGTCCCTTCCCTTGCCCCATTGTGCTTACTTCTCCAGCTGCTCAGTGAGCTCCTTCAAGGAGGCAGTGCAGCTGGAGAGGACCTCTCTTATTTGGTGGGGTTGGATTTCAGTGAATCGATTCCTAAATCTGCGTGGGGCCGGGAGGAAAGGGTGTCTGCACGATCTGTAATTCCTGGGAAGGGCTGAGAAAGTGCAGCTGGTGAAGGAGGGAGAGGAGGGGCTGCAGCAGACACTGCCTGGATCCGCTTGGACTGCACCCTGACTGGGGCAGTATGTGATGCCCCACTAAATGCATACACAAACCTAGCCCTGTGTTGTTGTTTTTTAATTTTGTGGGTTTTATTGTTATTGTTTTTTTAAGAGGAGGAATAGGACTTGTTTTGAAAAGGTTGCACCGGTCAGGACTAGATAACTGATAGAAAAATACGGCTGCAATGACTTGGGCTAAAAAGCCTGTGATACTGACTGCCACCAGTGTGCCTTGGGGGAAACCTGGAGGTTTAAACAACCTGGGCAGAAAGTTTAAAAAACCCGGACAGGACTGGCCCGTGCAGGCGTGTGCGAGAGGCAAGCAGGAAGTCCGTTCAAGCTGGCGTTTTCCTCCTCTCCTAGGTTTTTTGCCATAGTTATCCACAAGTTCCTGATGATGATGATTAAAGAGTGCGGGGGCCAAAAGCTGTTCCTCAGGCGGTTCGAAAATGGTCGCTTCAAGATCAGCACGGGGCCCTGCTGCTGCTGCTGCCTTTGCCTCCCCGGCGTGCGCATCACTAGGTGAGTTGCCCTTTAAGGTTTCCCAGCTGGAAAACCGCAGCTGGAATCCAGCCAGCCTGGCGAGCCAGGCTTGCAGCAAAGGGCCTCCCTGCTTCCCGACAGCCACTCTCAAGCTGTCTCTCCAACGGCGCTGTCACTCGGGGCTATGCGCCGCCACTAATTTCTTTCATTTTTACAGCACGGAGCTGCACGGGAGAGGTGAGAGCACAGCAAAGCTCACTTTAACCCAGTGCAGTGTTCCCAGTCTGCAGCAGTGCTGAGCACTGTGGTGTCTCCCCAGCTAATCCCGTTCTTTTCCAAGAAACCATTTGTACTGTAGGCAGTGGTGTGTGGGAGGAGGAATTTCCACTCTAGAAAAGCCGATAGTTGGGATTTTGGTTTCTTTTCATTCCAGGAGGGAACTAACGTCTCCAGACTGGATGTTTTTCACAAACAAAATCGTCAAATTGAGTCTGTCTTGAAAGAAAATTTCTCTTGCTTTGATGAATTGAAATGTTTCTTTCTGATTTGGTCTTTAAAACTACTTCAGATTAAAATACTTTTTAAAACAAAAATAGATGTAATTCCTGGGAAGCTTTAATCTCAGTGAAATGCTGTTTTCTGGTGAGGGAAAACCAAATATTTTCTTCTGCCAAACTAAGTAGCAAGGCACCTTCGAGAAGCATGGTAAGGATGGAGAGCTGCACCTCCAGGAATCACCGAGTGTAACATAAACCCTGCCTGGTGGGGCTCCTCTCCTGGCAGGAGCTCAGACCTAGACATTTACATGCTGCTCCACAACCCAAAAGCCTCATATATTCCAGGGCTTTCCTACTGGCACAGAGCATGAGAACGGTTCTCCCATTAACAGCAAAATCTCGAGGGCTGAATGTGCAACACGGAGATGTTTCTGTGAGAGCCTGGATGTTCATATCAGAAGGGATCTTAGGGACTTTTTGGTCTGGTTACGAGGAAGTGGCAAACAGAAAGCAGTGCCGTGGTTTGTGAGGGATCCTGGAACGAGCAGGAAACAGTGCTGAGGGAGAGGGACTGAACGGGAGGTTTACTGAAGCAGCATAAGCTGCAGTGCAAAATATGTGAAGAATTTAACTTAGAGTTTGCTTTTGAAAAAATCTTCATTTTTAGTGTAATGATTTTTCCTTAAACTACCTCATTTGGTATTATAATTTTAACTCTTATTTCCATTAATTTATTTTAATGGGATAACAGTATTTATTTACATGGAGGGGACACCAGGAAGAATAGGTAGTACAAAAAACATAAAATATACCTCCAAAAATAGATGTGATACGATGATGTAAAATGGATAAGTTATGCCAGAGAAAGATCATACTTTCCTCCCATAGATACCTCCTAGGGAAACAGAGTTGCTCCAAGGGAGGGATTCGTTACTTTAAAAGAAACCATAGGATCAGAGAATATCCAAGTTGGAAGGGACCCACAAGGATCATCAAGCTGTTATTCCCTTTTCCATTGGGAATAACGGGTCTTTGAAAAGGCACAGGCACGAGATGGCCAGACAGCGGCAGGCCCTTCCCCATGTGTTTGTGCTGCTCATAATCCTGTGGTTATTAGCTCTATTAATTGAGCAATTCTTGCAGTTCCTGGTTCGTGTCTGTTCCCCGCAGCACACTAACTGGCAGCCTGTTGTCTGCTGAGGCACATCTGATGGCAGTCCCAAGGGACCAAGGAGCCAGAGTGAAGACAGCAGTAACAGTGGGGGAAGCACGTAGCAGCGGGCTAAAACATGAGCAGCAGTAGCTGCCACAGCTTGTCCTGCGAAGACTGGGGGAGAGTTTGTGTCAGTCAGCTTTCGTGTCCTCAGTTTGCGAGGGCTTCTGCCCCTTCTCTGGTGATCTTTAGTATTGGCTGGCCAGGTCATTGTGTATGGGCTGTATACTGAGAGACAGTAGTAAGGAAATCCTGAGCTGTGCTACAGGCTTTTTGCCAGTTTGCCCAGTGAAAGATAGGGCCTTTCTCCTCTTCCTGTACAGAGGAGCAAACCCAGATGCTTACATGGCAGTACTCATGATGCACTGAAAAATTACTCGTCCTTTCACCTAGGTCTGTATGATTCCTTGTCTTGATCAGCCACAGGACTGGCAGACCAGTCCCGTCTGAGCAGGAAGGTGGAATCTGACAGCATCACTGCTGAAGGCAGGCTGGCTGTGTCAGGGATCGAAGCTCTGCAGTGCTTTGCCTTTCAGCTGAAGGCTGCTCTGCCCAAGCTTTTTTGGCAGAACTTTTGGCAGAACTGAAATAGCAAGGCAAGAAGGCAAGAGCAAGTGGCATTGTTCAGCAACTGGGTATGCTTCTACCACTGCTGTGGTTAGAAAAGTATGGCTTTTGGAGAGACTTTGCGACTTTGCTAAATAGACAACTGGGTAATTCTTGGAAAGTTTTTTTTTTTTTTTTTTTTTTTTTTTTTTAAAATCTTGAAGCTGTTTCTCCCCAGATTTTGGCCATGTGCAGTAGGAGTGGAGAAGTTTTGCTGCTTAACAGCATCCAAAAATGTTATTAATGTTGTTAATATGATTTTGGCCTTTGTGATTTTTATTTTTTATTTTTTACCAGGCAAACCCTCTTTTGGCTGAAGCTGGGCACCTTCCAGTTTGCTTTCTTTCGACCTGTGTTCATGTTTCTGTCAATAGTGCTTTGGACCAATGGCAATTACAGCCTTTCTAATGTAAGTAAAGGTTTCAAACAGAGATGAGCCACAAAGTCCATGGCTTTTGGTTTGATTTTAGCATCTTAGCCTACAACGAAAGTCTGGAATTTGGGAGCATTTCCAAGTGTGTCTTTGTCATGTTCTTTTGAGACCCTGAAGCATGTACTGCACTTCTGCTTTGTACTGTGTAAGCAGCAGGCTGATGGAGAGGTCTGTGCCTGCTAATAACGTTGCATCTCCTGGATAATTCAGATTAACAGAAGTATTTTTGCAGTTGATGTTTCATGGTAGTAAAATAAACGACCCCTCTGAGCTGTCATGCTGAGTACACTCTCATGAGCTGCTGAGCATTCCCACGTGCTGCTGGGGTCGGACGGAGGGGCTTTGGCACCCATGACAGCTCCATGGTGGCAGCACTCCAGCCAGGGCTGTGCAGCTTCCTCCTGCAAGCCCCAGCCACTACTGCTGGCATCAGCTTTCGTGGAGGTAGCAACACACATTTTATTGCCTGCATCATCCAGCTTGCAGCTTCTGCCTGGAAATAGTAACATCTGCCCTGTAAAGTTTTATTGGTACATTTGTTTGATTTTCTTCTCAGTTGTCTCCTGAGGGAGCTGCGATATGGATTAGCTGCTTCGTTGCTGTCCTGACCATTATTGCTCTGTGGCCAGTTGGAATCATGTTTCAACAAGTCAGGGTTCTCCTTAACTGTAAGAAGATCATCCCTAAATTTGCCCTTTACCAGGTGAGAAGTTTAATATTTCTGGTAAGAATTTCTCTTGCTGTTAATGCAACACCATCTCCCTGTTTCTTGACCCTTTGCTTAAAGATTATAGTATTTTTTTCCATTAAATGTATCATGCAAAGGCATATTTTTACCTGATTAATGCTGCATCCCTTTGAAGCACTTTCCTTGGCTGCTGTTCAGTTTCAGTTTGAGCCAATTCACCTCTAGTCTTTCAGGAGTGCTGGAGATGTGAGAGCTTTGTGAAATCCATTCATCTCTGGGCAGCTGGAATCAAAACAGCACCTTCTGCAGGGCTTGAAGGAAGCTTTTTCGATGCTGTATCCTGAAACACAATGTTAAAAAGCTAGTGTGTACTTTTAAAAATGAGGAGAGGATGTGGAGCATTGTGTGGGTGGCTTTTGTTTGAACTGTTTCGGCATGTCATAATGTGCTGTTTTGACAATATTTTTCTTGGCCATTCTTCACTACAGAGTTAGATAATAATGAAAATACTGGCTGGGACTCATTACGTAGTAAGGAACAGACCTGGACAGGTTGTGGGACAGGGACAAGGCCACCCTCTCCCACGCCACCCAGAAGAGAGAAGGTAGAGTGGAACAGTTGGAAATGCAGCCTGCTGGTACAGGACACAGAGCACAGCTGCTGCACTAAGAGCTCTGATAAGTAGATCATTAAACCCTTATAAAAGCAATCAGCAGGATAGTCGCATATGCAAAGCTGCACCAAGGTGAATCCGGGTTTAAGGTGGCAAACTCTGTGCTTGTGAGGGTTTATACTCGAGTAGTTGCACCAGAGAGACACTCTGGTATCTCTGAGACAGCGAGGGCCTAGCTCAGTGAATAGCAGGCAATGTGATGTGTGATCATTGCTCCAGCCCCTTTGGCAAAGAAGGCACTCCTGTATATTTTGTGGAGTACCGCATCTCCCCGTTGCAGCAAAAAGATGAGACAACCCCCAGAAAAAAACAACATTCTTTGAATTCTTCCTCCCACTAAGGGACAGCATAGCTCATAGATTAACAGGAAGCTTTCAGGACATTGTTCCTTACTACTCAGAGCTCAGTATTGCTTAAAGTCCCAGCTGGGAGCTCTCTGTATGTTGCACCTCCCAAATAAAGGGTTGGGAAAACACTTTTAAAACAGAGGTTTAATTTAATGCCCACATTCAGAGCAGTATCTTCCTGGCCTAAAGATGAATTTTGCAGAATGGCAGGTGGCCTGGTGGTAGATGGAGGAGAGGGAGGGCAAGAAAGTAGGAATGGAGTCAAAGAGGGTCTGTGATGAAAGCAAAATTGTTGTGTGAACAATAATCCTTTTCCTGGTAGCTAAGGCATCTGCTTTCTCTTCCTGGCACAGTTTGTCCTGATTCTGAACCACCTGCAAACAGCTATTATCAACATCTTGGCCATGCAACAAATTATCCCCTGTGCTCCACCACTCTCCTCCTCAGCAAGAGGAGCGTGTAAGTTCTGTTGGGGGGGATGCTCTTCATTGACTTATAAAGGTGTCAGGTTCAGCCTTGCTAACTGCAGTATCTGGTGTTTTCCCAAAATAGTTATTTCCTGGGATTATGTAGCTTTTGGAGAATCTCAACTTTTATGTAAAAAACGACACAACTTTTATAGCCGTCATAGTTGCAGAGAACTTTAGTTGGGATCAGAAATTGAAGAAAAATAAATCAACATGCACGATCACTCTTAAATCTCTTGGGTTTTGGATGCCTAATTAGCTGCATGCTTATTGATGGGCAACACTGTAACTCTGTAACTGATTTTATTGCCCGGTGTCAGAGACAATCTGTTATGGAAGCAGAATGGTAACGTTTGTTCCTTTTGCATAGAGGATGGTGAATAAGATAGGTATTTATTTCTTGTCTGATGGTCTTTTTTTTTTTTTTTTTTCCCTTCAGATATAACCCACCAGGTCCTCATCATGGAAATGTTTCTGATAACCCTATTGTCAAGGGTGGTTTATCGGAGAAGATACGATGAACTAGAGCCTCCAGAGTGTGCCTGTGAAGAAGATGGGGACAGCAAGCAGACTCCTAAGATTATCTTCAATGGTGCAGTTAGTGAAGACAGATTGCCAGGCTTTTAAAAGCCCCCAGAGCTCCTGTTCTGCAGGAGCTGGAAGCTGAGCTTCAGGAGCTTCTTTCACCACAAATAGCCACTGCCCATGTCAGAACAACTTCTGACATAAATGCCTGTGTGCTGCACTGAAGGGACCAACGACTGGAATGATAACCCTATTTATTCCCCAGTGATACACACATGGTGTGCATGCTTTCACACCATGTTCTCTTATCCTGTGATTGAGCACTTGACGGTAGCCAAACTGTCTCATAATGTGATTTTTATTTTATTTTTATCTATTAGAATTGCTGTGATTTAGAGTTAACCCAGCGCCATTCTTCTATCATCTCTTTTGAATTCTTCTGATAGCCTGGTAGCTACCTTTCAGGTAGCCTGGATTGCTGTCATCCCAAACTGCATTTTCCTATCCTTCTTCCATTAAAATTTATCAGCTCTCACTCTGTCACAAGGTCACCGTAGCTAATTCTGATCAGTAAATACATTTGCAAGTTTGTTCTTAAATCCCCAAACCTCCCTGGGCTCTCCACCTACATAAATGGAAATTTCCATTTATGGGAATACTTTTTGCATTCCCTGTCAGTTCACTTCCTTACTTGATAAATACACAGTTGCTGTTTTTAAATATGTCATTGGCTTATGCTCCTCCTAGAGAAGGGAGATCTCTGTCACTGGTCTGGAAAAAGAAAGTAGGAGTCGGTCTGAGATGTGTTCTGCCACTGCTCTGGGACGTTGCATGGCACTTTGGTTCTCTCTGTGGAAAATGGGCAGTGTGATACTCAGGATCAATGTGTCTGTGGGGATGAGTACTGTTGAATATTCTGTTCTGCTGAAAACAGGTTTTAGTTTTATTTTTTCCAAATGATCCAGATGTTCTTGGATAAACCTAATTGCTTTGGTTTAGCTCCCTGTAATTTATAATATGATACCATGTTTAGTAAGCATTTGGATAGGCTGGTTATTGGGAAAGGAGGTGCAGCACCGCATGCTAGCACTTGTCTCTCCTCATCTAGTCTGACCCCTAGAAGTAGATGCTTCATCTTTATAGCAAGAACGGGAGTTCCCTATAGAGGCTGGGAAAATGCTCCATGCAAGAAAAGATGTTAATAATGTCCTTTACCTATAAGGCATCAAATACAACATTCCATCAGAGTGATGCTAGGCAGATAGTGGGGCTTTATATGTACTTTATAAGGAATTCCAGAAATACTTTCAGTTTGGGAGTTGGCTGTGGAAAATGAAATGTTCTGAAAACCTCAGCTAGTCAACAAGCTGGGAGGAGAAAAGGGGGTTGAATTAAAATATTTTCTTACCGATTGAGGTAAAAAATATTATTTTCTTTAAAAATAGGATTCCATTGTACTAGAAAAAGAATGAATTATTTTTGGTTTGAAGTGGTTGAAACAATTTTTATACCTAGCTTTTTTTCTAAGCAGACAATCTGAGAAACTATTACAGATTTCTTAACTCAATTAATGTGAGTGAATCTGCATTTTTCTTTGAAAAGTAATTTAGGTGATAATTTTCACTCTGCTCTAGAGTGTGACAGTAGAATTAACTGGGATCAACTAATATCTTCTTAATATAAGAAATCTTCTTAATGTAATGTAACATTTTGGCTATTAGCATATTCCTAATGTTGCCTTATATCGGTGTACCCTAGGCTGCAGATATGTTTGTAATGTTGCTCTTACAGACTTGATTTCAGAACAGCATTGGGAATGGTTGGCTGCAAGTTGAAGAAGCTTCAAAACTGGAAAATAAAATGTGTTGAGTTGGTATCTTTGTGAATTGCTGTGGAAAAGACTTTAATTACAAAAGCAAATGAGCACTCCTGGAAAATGTTTTCTGTAGTGGTTCTGTAAAGGTGATGTCTTGGTGAGTGGTATCTGTCACACATTAGAGGAAGAGTGGATCCACGTGCCAAAGCGTGGGCAACGCATCTGAAAACAGGTGGAGCACATGGGGAAATGGTGGGCTTTGTGTGTCCAGCTGGCAGGCTGCAGCGAGTCTTCACCCACCCTTCCTTGGGAGCACTTGTTCACCAGACAGAGGCATTTTCTTCCATGGCTTTTGGTCTGGGATCTGCCATGTCTCTGAAATGTCTACTAAATATATCGTGTAAACATCAGCGTGGGCCTGATTTAGCTGCAAGTGTCACTAGCTGGTATGCTTTGGGACAGGTACTTAATATTTATTGTGATACTCATGTGACATACTTCAGCAATAAAATGTACTGTTGGGTGGTGATCATCAAGCAGACAGACTTAGCAGCAAAGGCTTTCCTTTTTGCTGTGTACAGCTGTGGCTCAGACCAATACTCCCGGAATGTACATGTAGGTGCCCCTACCTAGCAAGGGAGGCATCCGGGGCAGCAGGTGGCCTGTACTGCAGGACGTTCATTCAGGGGCTCTTGAAATCACAATATTGCAAATCACCAACCCTCAGGATGGACTTCAGGCAGTCCGATTATGGAGAAAAAGTAGGAAGCAGGAAATTCCTCCATGCTCAGCTCTGATAAGGGCTTCTGTAAGGTCAGTGAAAAAAACTGGTTTTCAGTTATGAGTTGTGATTAAAGCACGTGAAAAAGTTTAACGAAAGGTAGAAGATAAATTTCACAACTCATTACATTACAGCAGCAGTATAAAATAAGTGTGAAGGTGAGCACCTTATCTTTATGCTAGCTTCGCTTGAGATTATCATGTCAGGAAGGGTAAAGGTATTTTTGTTGGTGTCTTTTGCGATGATAAAAAGGCCTTGACATTACTAAATAGGAAGAGAGATAGGTGATCAAAGGTTGAGAGTATAGGCAGTGGAAAGCAATCCATGATGACACAGAGGAGAAGATGAGTTGCACGTTTTGGGTGGCTGTGCACTAAAAATACAAGTGTGGAGGTGAACACTGACATGAAGCTTACCCGGGTACGGTGTTTGGTTATGCAACGGAGCAGCACATGCACAAAGGGGCACAACTACTGCCAGCAACCACTAATTTTGCAGGAGTTGCTTGGCCAACAAGAGCTGCTCAGTGCTCTTCTTTTTCATCAACCACTCAAGCTACTTTTATTTTTTATACATATATTTAAAGGCATGCCTTTGTGTTTTGAGGGTCTCAGCAGCAAAGCGACATGACTTAATACCAACGGTGTTGTTTCAGTTGTTAAGAGGCTGCTCTGCTGATAATAGACCTTTTTGTCCCTGCACCCCTCTGCAAACTGTCCTGTCCCTGGACCCTCACTCGTGCCCCTGCCTTGTTCTCCCTGCTCAAGAGAAAAAAGTAGAGTGCTCCTAAGGCTGGCAGGGTGTAGGGTCCCAGGGCAGCCAGACTATGAAGCCTGCCCTCTATGAAGAGTTTGTTTGTAAAGAGGGACCAAGGAAGAAAAAAAATGAGTCAATGCAAGAGGTGGATTCTGATCTCAGAGCTCCCAGAGCTGGAGCAGGGGAAAAAGGAGTTAGACAATACAACAAAGATGCACATGATGTTAAATTGAACAAGTCGGGGGATAGGTTGGTTTAGAGAAAGCAGTAGGGAATCCCAAAAGAAGACTATGGATAACTGAGCAAGAAAGACAGTAGCCATTTGCTACGCAGCTGATGAAAACACTAGAATAATAGGTCTGTTTTAACAACTGCACCTATTGGATACACTGACATTTGGCTTCCCTAGTCTTTTAAACAAAGTCTGACAGCCGCTAACTGTTTGAATGCTAATCCTTTTACTGACAGCCATTCTCTTTGGGTGATCCTTCAGGACAACTGATTAATCTGCTTGCACCTCCACAGCTCCCAGGTAAAAAGGAGTGCTATTTCTAAGATGATCTTTGGAGAAAGAGGTGAATGTGAGAGCTTGATCATCTTTGCTTCAGCCAAGAGTAATCAAGGCAGAAAAACCTAGTGAACTTGCCCAAAGAGGCAAGGGATGCAGGGAAGTTTTGTACCAGCTAGCATCAGGCTCTGGAAGGTATCCAGTCTTACCTCCCTGCTCTTAAAATACCTGCCAATTAACCCCCATAAGATCACAGATCAAGCTACGAGTGTCTGAGTTAAATAATGGTCAGATGATGTTTAGATGCGGCCACCCCACCAACACAAGGAGTTGCTCTCAGCATTCAGAACCTCACCTGAGTAAGAGCTGCAGGTCACAGCACCTCTTCGCAACTGGTGGGAAGCACAGGCCTTCCTGTTGCTGAGCTGCAAGAGAAAGCAAGCAGAACAGTCTCAGGCTATTTTCCTTGCTAAGTCACACCTTAGCATCCAGCTGAAGGGCTGTAGTGTAGCCTCAGCAGTAGATACACTTTCTCCTTCCACAAACTCATTGCATTCTTTGCTTCTCAAAGCCCCAGTTTCTGTTAAAATGTCTCTACATGAGCACAATCAAAGCAGCAGCTTTAAATAGCTCAGAACTTCCCTTTTTTTTTTTGCAGAATATTATTTTCTTTCCCCCCTCAATTATTGCAACCTATTCTCTCTGTTCAACGAAACTTGTTAGGCTTACACTGATGCCACTCACAGCCACATAATAAAGCAGCAGGTGTGCCAGCACAGCACTCGATGGCACAGGTGCTTAGAGACGTACCTTAGAAGGCAGCTTGAACTCTCAAAAAATTCATCCTTGTTCTTCAAATTAGAGAAAATCAACAACAAAAACTACTAAAGAATATGCACTGAAAAATAGGAGGAATCTTGGATGAATTTAAGACTTTTTTTTTTTTTTTTTATAATGGAAGAAATCAGGCTTAAAATCATGGCAATATTTTGGACATTCTTGGTCAGTTCCACAGAGAGAGAAAATTGTCCAAGGCAACCTCCCTTAGTGACTATGAAGAGGCCACCATCTCTAAGACCTAACTGCCCAGCACACCTTATGCAGATAGGGTCATGGTGCATGGAGAAAATTAATAGTAAGATAAAAGGGCTTCAGTCTAGGTTAATGCAACTGAGCAGCAGCTGAAAAGCATCAGTTTTCCCTCTAGAGCTTCAGGCATCAGATCACAGATACCTCCTGGGGCCTGTGGCGTAGTTTTTACAGGCTGCACTGGGCTCCGATGTCCAAGAAGAAGGCCAAGCTGTGAGGAAGCGCTGCAAGGAGTTCTCCAGGGTACAGCCAAGGCAAGGAAAGTATCACTGCTGCCAAAGGTGAGGGTGTTGACACAGGGGTAATTAGCAGCCCAAGGCTTCCTGTGGAGAAAAAGCACCATGAAAAGCATACAAAATCCTCCAGAAAAACCTTAGGCAGCCCCAGGATGTCAGCGATGAGCAGCCCTTCCAAGTGGTAGCTGATGCTGGCCCTTCCCAGCTTGGCTGAGGGTGGCCTTGGGTGCTCTGCCAGGGGCAGTGAGCCCAGTAGCTTGTCCTACCTATGGACAGTGTATATTGACCAATAAATCACAAGTTTTACTCTTCTAAGCTGGGAAATCCTCCTTGCTTAATCTTGGCACGTGGCAAAAGCCATGAAAATGAACTGACCCATAGTGGGGGAAGACTACAAAACAAAGGGAAACTGTACAGCATGGGCAGCACCTTCTCCTGCATCATCCTTTGAGAATCGTGGCTCTAAGGGCTAGAGGAAGAGTTGGAAATGGCACAAAAACAACTTCTGAATTTGCATTCCTCCTTTACAGCAAATTACTGGAAAAGATGTATTTCCATGTCTCCTCATAGCCATACCCAGCCAGCAAAGGGTGTGAGCTAATTGTTAAATTCAGTTCAACAAGTTCCTCATTAGGGGAAAATTACTTGAGTTTGAAATATGCTAATTTTCCAATCAGGGTGAGTGTTTGCACTTGTGATTTGGAAATAATTAACACATGGTATAACATCAAAACCAACGTAAAGGCTAATGGTAGGAGGACTAATTTCCTTGGCATGAAAGTGGCGTGCTTGGTTTCCCCAGAGGTCTATTACTATCCTTTCAGTATAGGGATCTACTACGTAAGGTGTTCTGTTATTTATTTAGCTTGATTCTCTAGAGAGTTGTATGCTTTAGTGTTAATTTTGAAAAATCAAATTTTGTTTTTGAAGGCTCAGGGTATTTTCTTGTTTGTTTTATTTTGAAGGGAGCTATTTTTATTTCTCCTTCTCCTGTCAACACAGACTTTTCCAGAACAATTAGCTTCAATTATCTCTAAAAAGAGATCATAAACTGTCATTTCAGGCTGTGACTTTAGTCTGAGTTTTGCAAAGTTTAAATGCACGTTCCCTGGAGAACCACGTTCTGATCCTTAAAAGCATTCCTGGAATGTGGAGGCAATGCAGCAGTTAGAAAGAAAGGGCGTTCAGGTGGGACCATTAATTGGGAGAGCAGATTTGTAGGTGGGAGAAATAAACGCAGTTGCAAAATACCAGCTGAGTTTCTACCTTAAAGTTTCAGCTGCTGATATATATATCACATCATCACCAGCTTGATGCATTATCAGATAATATTGGCTAGCGTAACAAGAGATCGTTTCTGGCAGATGATGTTACCCTCACACCTCAGAGCTCTGCAGCAGTACAGCGTGGTGCGTTAGTCATCTCTCACCACCAAGCTTGCAAGGGAGAGGAAGGATTTGGTCTCCTGTGGCCAAGTCAGCTCCACCCGAGGGTGGTGTCAGCCCTGCTGGTGTGAGTACGCTGCAGCCCGTTGACAAGAAGGGTGTGACTTGCCACCTGCAAACAAGAAGAGCCTGTGCCCTGCGAGCAGGCAGCTTGCTGCAGAGCATGGGCACGCTACCCCTGCTAATGCCTAGTCTACAAGTAGTCCAGTTTTGGCTACACCCAGTCACCCAGATCACGTATATGAGCTCTGCTTGCTCACTGTTAGCATAAGGTGCTTTGCCTTGCCTTTAAACCCCCAAAATCTCTCACAAAAAAGCAAACCAGGGTAGGGTGGTTTTAAGTGGCATCTGATCTACCAATGCTTTGTGGTGTCAACCAGCGTCCTTAAAGCAGAAATGCTGCCCTGCAAAGCATAGGGAGGGAAATGTGGCCTGGGAACAGCTCTTTCTGCATTGCCCCGTCTCCTTTTGTGTCCGCAGATATCTATGGCAACAGTTCTCACCGAGATACCAGTTGTGTTTCAGGTGTATGTGACTCAGCACATGGGAATCCTGTTGCTGGATTAATTTCTCTGGCTTAGGTAACCTGTTTTGAATGCTTCCAGTATGTTAATAGTTGGGAGCTTTTTCTTCTTACTGCATTTTTGGATGGCTGTAAACAGAACTTGGGTTTCTTCCTTCACAGAAGCAGCATTTGTGTGTTGCGTGCAGGTTTACCAAGCGGCATTCGTGCTACTGGAAATGCTCCACACAGGCGGTACGTATTTGCATTCCCAGGCAAGCTGACCGTGATTCCCTTTCTCAGTCAATTTTACTTTCTATAGCTCTTTGCCTATGAATTACTCTCTTCTGCAATTGTGGACTGCAGTTCCCATTTCCATTTTTTTCCCTGTTGCTCTGTTTCTATTCACCTGCCTACTTCTGTTAATGACATCAGCTGCTATTTCTGTGCTTGGATAGAAACCATTCACATACGAATTGGTTGCTTTGGTTAGAGGCAATGTTTTGTGTGTCACATCCCCAGAGCATCTCGCCTTCTCTCTCCTGTGTGGAGCATCCCCCCCTCTGCTGCTCATGTGTAATGTGAAAGAGAGCATGAGCAAGTGAGCCTGAGGGGCTAATATGTTAAAATTCATGGTTTTAATTGGAGATGCATCTTTATTTTTCTGAATTTATGTATTATCCCTGTGTGTGCTATCTTTTACTTCCACAGAGGATCAAGTTCTGGTCAAGTAACTCGTATTTTATAAGAAAAAAATGCAGGTCTTTTCACTCTGGTTCTTCCTAAGCAGCTATTGTGTTACAAATGACACACCTGGTAGCTAAGAGATAACGTTTTCTGCAGTGCCAGCTGCCTTGGGAGCTGGTGAGGAACCTGCGCTGCTGGAGCAAGGAAGAACAAAGCCACTAGGTCATCTGTCAGAGCCAGTGCTGCCCGTTGCCTGCCTGCGGATAATGTTAAGGAGGTAAAGCTCAACCAATTCCCTCTGTTTGTTTCTTTCTTCCTCTCTTACCCTTTGGCTACTAGGCAACCTCATCTTGAAAGATGCTCCCTCCTCCCTTTGAAATTCTCTTCTTTGAGGCCTGGAGGTCTTCAACATCCTTTAGACTTGAGTTTTAAAATAGCCCGGATGCCTCCAAGACACATGCAACAGGGCAACACCTGCTGTTTAAATCCTGTTTTTGTGCCTGGCTCTTCCTCTTCTCACCTGTCTGGGGCTTCTGCTTTCGCCAGCCTCTCCTGAAGAGAGGTGCTCCACTGGCCTCCACAGAGTCTAGCACCGGGGTAGCTGCATGCTTGCACTGAACTTCTCGTGGGCTGACCCAAAAACAGGCTGGGGGAAAGGGTTCTCAAGCATTGCAGTGAGAGTTACGTGGCAACATCCTCTGGTGAGCTCTTTGCTGTCTGCTGAGGACCTAAAGCAGCTCTGAGCCCCCAGGTGGCTGACTGTGAGGTTACGAGCAGTATTTGCTGTCCATACAGCTCTGCATCAGAAAATCTACCAGCTTCTGGAAGCTAGGATTTGTCTCTCAAAAATCATAAGGAGTCAAATGCTAATTGGTCTCTTACCAGCAAATTGTGGATGTCAATTTTCAGGTTTTTAGTACTGTTTGGTAGCAAAGTAAAAATAAATTAAAAAAAAAAGATCAGCATTTGGTGATCCTTCCAATGTGTGCACACATGAATGCACCAACTTCCATCCTACAAATTCTCTATTTTCAGCCATTTACACAGATTTAACTGAGCAGCATGCAAAGCTAGTATCAACGCTGTATGAAGAAAAACCTGTGTACACAAGGCTGAGAGAGCCAAAGGATAATTTTTTTTTTTTTTGGGAGCTGTTTATATACAATCCAACATAAAAGCTATCTGACTACACTTTCACCAGCAGTATTTACAAACGGCTGTCTGGGCTGTCAAGCCATCCTCTATTTGTGGCCCAAACCAACCTGTTGTTAAGCATTGGCCCAGCACACCACATCCCTATGGCCTGGATGCTTTGCTCAGCTCCTTTGGTCCCATGCACACAGTGCAGCTCGTCCCATCTCCTTGGCCAGGGAGCAACCCCAGGTTGTCTTATGCTGCCCTCGACTGTGGCTTCTTGAGTAAAACTGCCTTAGCAAATCACTGCCGAGGAATTAACTCCCTTCTTTTTCTTGTAATGATTTCAGCGGGACTTTGAATTCCTTCTGTAATTTTAAACAGAAGCCACCCCTAGTATCATGTCTACAGCCCCGTCAACACCCTTAGCCCATCGCTCTCTCTCAAAAAAAAATAATGCTGATAAATGGAGGGAGATTAAAAGGATTTAATTTGGATTTATCTTCCTTAATTTTCTAATCTTAAAATGACCCTTAGAATGGCTCTGTTTGAGGAAGCAGTCTGAATCCTTTATTGGTTTAATAGGATTTAGCTAAGATTACTGACCTTATCCCATCCTCAGACTGGACTTCCACTGATAGTCTCAACAGCTTTCCCTGACACTAAGCAAATTCCTCTCTGTAAACAGTCGTAGCTGCCTGAGACCAGATTAGCTACTGATGCTTTCCCTCCTTGCTGCTATGCAGTGTCCATTGAAACCTCCTCATAAGGAGAAGCGAGGGAATTTTCACTTACATTGCTTACATTATTTTATTATTATTATTTTCTTCTGTCTGTGCTTTTCTGCCACTTGAAGCTGGGTGCAAAATCTGCAGTGAGAGACACTTAGTAGAGCTTGACCACCTTTCCCCCCACGCCAAACAAGTTCCTGTGTTCAGGGAAAGCTGCAGGCTGACCGTCCAGCAGTGCGTGACAGCCCTTCCCAACCCTGAGCCCATGAGGGATTTTCTTTCTTTTCCAACCATTTGTGGTAATAGTTGAACCTGCTACCATGTGCAGGTGTTCCCCCTGCTTCCTGCCCTCTTTCTAGTTCTCCTGTGTTACAGGCTTTGTGTTCCATGCTGTTCTTCTTCATTTTGATTTATTTATTTTTAGCAGAGCACTGATGCCCTTTCAGTTTCCTAGGGTAGCTAAAGGACACGCTATGCCAGATGTGGCACAAAACTCTAAACTTTGAAAGCGATTCTCAGACCAGGACACTTCTTTCCCTGAGAAATATTTTAGAGCACCCGGCACGATTCTTTCAACGCACAAAACGCCTCATTTTCCCCAATATGCAGCACCCACACTGTTCTCATTGTGCATGTCTGCGAGCGAAGGCTGTTTGGTCAAGCCTTTGGCGTTTCCATACATCAGTAAGGTATAAGTTAACTTGTTTATTTCTGCAACTATTTTCAGCCCTTTTCACATGGCCCAAATCGCCGGATCTGAGACCATTCACCAGCCGGGCTAGGAAGTCAAACCCAACCGCACCAAAACAAAACGGGGCTAAATACTTGCTCCAGGCCCCCCTCCTCTTGCCTCCCCTTCCCCAGCCGGGCCGGGGGACTCAGCAGAAACCCCCAGGGGCCGGGGGTCTCTGCTGGGGCCCGGGGCGGCCGAGGGCCGCTAGATGGCAGGCGTCGACTGCTCAGCGCCACCCTTGCCGGGGGTCGCGGGCCGGGGCTTTGGGCCCTTTGGGGGCTGCCCCCGGGTGCTGTGCTGCAGGAGGAGGGTGTTTGTGGAGTCCAGAGGGTGTTTGTGGAGTCCCTGCCGTCCCTTTGCGTAGGCTCCCCCAAATATTTGCTAGGAGTCCCCGTTGCTGCCAGGGGTAGCGTGGGCCACAATAATCAACGCTTGTTTATCTGGTGGCCGTCCGGCGCTTCTGCAGTTACCTCAGAGGGAAAATGTGAATAAAAGCACGCAAAGGGCGGCAGCGCCAGTTGTTTGTGCTCAGGTCCTACCGTGTCAGCCCTGCCAGGTGGGGACCGAGCTTCCTCTATCGTACAGCAGGCCTCTGTGTCGCCAAAATCACAAGGACGGTGGATTACTGCTGTAGTTTGGCTCTGACTTTCAGCCTGGCTAGTATAAAACCACTTATGGGATCTGAAGCTATGTATACATACGCTTCTTCAACCCTGTCTTCCAGGGAGAGGCACTGGTGCTCGAACTTTGGTCTCCACCTTGGCTTGGTCCTCTACCTCAGGCAAAAGCCCACACCAGCTCATCACAAAGCAAACAACTCCTCTGTGATGCATTTCTACTTCTGGTCAGACCACGTGTCTACACTACCGTTTTAAATGGGATTAGCATTTGTGAAGCAGATCTGTTGATCTTGTTTCTAATGATGCTTCAGACCGCACTGTGGGCCTCAACTCTGAGCAGGATGCCCTTAGGGTGAAGCTCAAGGGGCAGTCGTGCTCCAGGAGCACACCCAGTGCTCCTTGGCTGCTAGCAGGCTTTCAGCCCACGGGACCAGCCCAGAGCTAGGGCAATATGTGAGTGATGGAGGCATCAAGACTTCAAATACTGCATCTGTACAGATCTACGGGACAGTAAATCTATACTGTACAGATTTACTCCTGTTGTGCCACGCTGCTTGCCAAATGTCCATGGAATCACTGTTACCGGGGCTTAATGTGAAATTTCTCCCAGACTTCTTTTATTTCAGTAGCAGTCCTTAAATCTGTTCCTCATTGATCACTATACTGTATGTTGTTTCTTTCAGATGAAAGCTCTTTGAGAATTTTGCCATCAATTAGTGAGAACATGCCTACTGTGTGGTATTTTTCTTCCCTCCCTTCTCTTTGCTCCCCTAAGTGCCTGTCACTGTGCCTGAATCTAAGAGGATTCAGTCGTACACAGTGACTCTTTTCAGCCTTGCTGTTTTTCACCTTACCGTTTATGTCTCGGATAGGATGTATAAAAATCCAGCCTCATGTGCCCTCTAGTGAGAGCCTCGTCCTTCCCAAATGCTTAGTTAAAGAAGCACTGTCAGAAATTATTTAGTGTCCTAATTTGTTCTTCCTTTCTTGAAAGAAGGCTAGAGAAAGCCTGTAGATACCACTTACTAGTGGAAAAAAATGCTTCATCGCTTCACAGCAACCCCTTCTGAGATGAAAGAGCATCAGCACTACCTTGTGCTGCAGTCATTTTATGCATCCCCATTTTGGGGGATGGTATTTAGACCTTGAAGTCTTACTGCATGGCAAGAAGAAATGAAACGGGGGCAGATGGAAAAGGGGAGGAGAGCCAGGACTAGCACTCACACCCACAGCCTTTTCTCAGAGGGTCATATTTTTCTGCTTGGGCATCTTGTATTGTGCCAAAAGGTTTCAACTTTTAAAAACATGGCAACTATTTGTTGGTTAGTGCATACAGTACAGGCTGCTTGGCTAAGTACTGATGATGCTCACCACCCTGGCAAGACGCCTCATACATTTTTGCTGAGCTGGCTCTTTGGACTATGTCACGGTCCCTCACCTAAGTGAATTGCTGTCTGCTGAGTCTCTGCCTATTTTCTTTGTGTTGCATTTTTTAATTTTTTTTTTCCCCCACAGTATTTTTCTTTTTGAATCCCTGACTTGCTAGCTATATCTACAGTTTCTCTTCTCCCTGCATACTTAATTTCACATGGCTTTAATTTACACTCTTTCTTGCAGCTGGACAACAACTCTGTAAGCAAAGCTCAGCCAGTTTTTAATAGCTGTCCACAGAGAAAGCAAACCTTGGGTCACGGGCAGCTGAACACCCAGGCTGCAGTTTGGTGCTTGAAAGTTAGATGCATATTCCCAACAGAATAAAGCTAAAGACATAATATTACCCTCTGTCATGACACCTAGACTGATCATTAACATTTGCTATGATTAGGGCAGGTTAGACTACTAGCTCTTCAGGTGTTGTGGTACTGTCATGAAGAAGTTCAGGCTAGACATCTCATAACAACACCAGCAGCAGAGCTCCTGAACCATTGATTATAATGCAGAAGGCCTTTCAGATCAACATGCTGATTTTAATTTCTGAAAAAAAAAAAAATCTTCCAATGGCTGGCTGGAAATTTCCCAGAGGCCTAGCTAGATTGTCCCAGGGGTTGCTTTAACAGCTCAGGAAGGACCAAGTGCACCAGAATGTTTTCAGCAAGATA
Organism: Aythya ferina; assembly: GCF_964211825.1. NCBI lineage: Eukaryota > Metazoa > Chordata > Aves > Anseriformes > Anatidae > Aythya > Aythya ferina. The sequence continues at coordinate 83,659,305 of NC_140296.1, forward strand.
TGATGGTTTGGAAACAGGCAGTAAAAAAATTCAGCATGAAATTTTGTGGTGGATTCTTTTGTAGAGAGCAAACAGAAGACTAGAATCTACCTTTTTAAAGTTCAGACATATTGGAAAAAGACCAAGGATTTTGGATAGCAGAGCAGAAAAGCCCCCAGGTATCTGATAACTAAAGGAACCACTTACTTATCAGAAGCCACACATACCAAGGATGAAGGATGTGATCTTGGTGGGGCAGCTGGAAACTACCGCTTTGATATGCCAGTTAATCAGAATGTACTGCAGAGAAATCAATACGAGGATAATCTCATTTGCTACTTATTTCTGGCTTGTATTTTCACAGGCTTTGAAATGTGCATTTCATCAATCATCTAGTCTGGAAGGGAACGGTATGATTTTCAGCACTTCTGCTATTTTTGCCTGCAAAATATTCAAAATTGTTTCTGCAGAAGCTATGGGCAGCAGTGGGGGACATTTATAGAAAGAAATTTGGAACAATGGATCGCTAGTGGTTAAAATAAAAATGGAAATTACATTCTGGATGCAGGAGGTAAATGACTATTGCATTTACAATACATTGGCATTTTGCATGTCTGAACTATCCCTGAGTAGATGCATTTTGGAAATGTTGAAAGCTGGCTGTCTTTTGAAACCGATGGAAAATGCAGATTCAGGATCCTGATTTTATGCTAATGTAAATAGGTGAAGGAGAATACCAGTTTGTTGAAACAAGGGAATTAGCATGTGAATGGGGAGTTTGGGGCTTCTCCCTCTTGTAAAGGCAGCTTTCAAAATAGACACTGGGATTTAAATCACACTGTGATTTTTCTCTTTTCATGTCCCTAAATCATGTTACTTGTAGTGCAGTAACAGCCTTTGAGCCTGTGTTCCACTGGGCTACTGGTCCTGTAATTTTAATTAATAGCAATAATCTGCAAACCTAACCACCAGTGAAATGGCCTCTTTTCTCTGCCCCTTCCTAACTTCTTTTGGATCTCAGTTTCAGTTTTCAGGACTGATAATTATAAAAACACTTAAAAAGTAAGAATTTGGGTGGGAGACCAGCCTAGACTCCCTCCTTCCTCTTGACAAAGCCTCTCAAAGGACGGCCCTGCCAGCCTCGCCAGAGAGGCTGTGCTTGATGGGGATATATTCCTCACGAACAAAAGGAGCTGGCAGCAGCACGTTGCTGAGTAAGCCAGATTGCAATGACACAGGAGAATTAGTGCCTACTGAAGGGAGAGGACCTGTGAAGACAGATTCAGGAATGTTTCCAGCACAAGCAGTTATCCGCGTGCCTCAATACACACAGGTCGAGCCTCCTAGTCACACACTGTAATATACCAAGCCACCCGCAGCACACACTATGACTTTGTTTGCTCATGTGAGGTAAAAGCTCAGGAATCTCTGCTGTGAATGTAACCATAATGAAAGCAAGCTTTCTCCTTCTGAGTTCCTCCTCTCCCTCTCCCTCACCTCCATTCCTGGAATTAGCCATGGAAACCTGCCCTGCATTTGAAACGCCTGCTTGCATTTGTGCTACGGTGTGTGTGTGTTTGCTTTCCTTCATTGCATTTTATTTGCCTTTGATTAATGATTAAAACAAAACAAAACCATTGTGGCTGTTTTGAAGTGCCTCCTTCAGCAGAGGGGAGAACTTGCAGTAAGCCTGCTCTGGTGGCACAACTCCTGCTACTGCTGCCAGCACCACTCGGGACGTACAGAGTGCGGCCCCGCTCCAGGGCTGAGTCCTGGCAGGACTCAGCTGGGGATGCTTTGGTCTGCAAGTCCATTCACGTTGTGTTGGGAACAAGATTTTGCTTGTAACACGGAGATTTTTCAGTCGTAGTCCTCTGACTTGTTGGTAATTATGGTAGGCTTCGCTTTTAATGATGTAAAACTGTTTTGAGCTCCATAGCAATGGGATGCTCCAACTTCAGTGGCTAAAATCCACTTCTGCTGCGCTGCCGTTTGGAAAGGTGGCAGGAGGTGCAGGTAGATGATTCTGCTTTAAAGATTATAAAGCTCTTCTTCCTCCTGTCAATGACAATATTTGCCTTTCTGACTAAATGACTGTCTTCTTGATGGAATAGCTGCTTTGCTCCTAACAGGAAATGTAAGTCACTCAATAAAACAAGTGTTTACAGTTATAAGATTACAAACGTTGTTTGTTTTTGTATGTTTTTTTGAATGGATGAGATGTGTACTTGTCTTGATTGCCCTACTGGGCGATAAAAGTTCTCTAATCAGTTCAGTGAAAATCTTGATTGGTACAGGACTGCTGTTGTTGCTTCTTTGTAATGAGATGTAGCATCTCCCCAAAGGATTTATTATCAGACATCTATAATCTTCTCAAGAGAAGGCAATTTAAGAGGTAACTGGTGGGAAAGAACATGCCATTTTCCAGTTCAATTCGCTTTGACCTTTGTCTGAAGGCAGGAACTGGTGCCACATTCCTACATCTGCTTTACATATGGCTCGATTTAAATGAGCTCCCGCCTGACGTCTGAATAAGAGAATCAGAAAGCTGCCACCACACTTAGAGTCAGGCTGTGCTTAAAGAAGAGGGGCTGCACTACAGCTGAGCAAACCCCACGCTGGAAGGAGCAGCTCTCCTCTCACCCTGGGTTTCTCACAGCCCTGGAGAGGACCCGTAACCTCCTCTCTTCCCTGGTCTGGCAAGGAGCGGGGATGTGGGAACAGTTCTCTGCTTCTGCGGGTTGAGCTCCCTACACCAGCACTCCCTGAATTTGGGCTCGTGCCCACTGCAGGGCACAGAGGCAGCCTTGGGGAAAGAGAGGAGGGGGGAAAGCCTCCCACTGCTTGCTGCATGTTTGTGGCATGGCGTGAGCCTGATACGGCTGCAGGTGCCGGCTGTATTCTCAGACCGAGGATCGAAATTGGATGGAATTGCAAAGTCCAGCCTTTTGTGAGCAGCACTCCATGACAGCTCAGCACTGGCTTATCTAGGGCTGTTAGCCAAGGAGTGCCCTTTGGTTCTGAGCACTAGCAAGCCAACCAGGCAACTTCAGCCGGGGCCAGGCTGCAGATTCTTCCTCAGAGCTGCCTTGGCTTCTTCCCTTCCCTGAACTTGTTTGCCAAGACATGTCTTAAGCCATTTTCTGGATCATGAATGTTGTTCTTTGGAGTTCCTTTCGATCTGCTCCATGTGGCAAGGCAGAACAGTGTGCTGTACTGAGCTGACCATTTTTCATGCGCTCCTCCCACATCCTGCAATCATCCATGCCTATACCGAAGCGCTTCACATTTGTCTTTGTCTCTCCATGAACCTACATCAAATCCTAAAGATGAAATAGAATGTGTGTGTGTGTATATATATATATTTAAAAAAGCCTCTGTGTATCAGTATATATGCTTGGGAGAATTTTTGTCAAAACATTTCAATGTGTTTGTCAAAAATCAAGATGTTGAAAGAAATTTATGTACTTTAAACATATTCTTTGGTGGGAGAAAGAGTTGAGACAACAAATAAGTATGGAAACATTTCAAACTTTTCTCTGAATGCTAATGATGAGTAACAATAAGTAAGAAAATATACTTCATAATTCCCATTCTATAATCACAGCATGGCTGAGGCTGGCAGGGACCTCTGGAGGTCACAGCTCCAAGCTCTGCCCAAGCAGGGACAACCAGAGCAGGCTGCCCAGGGCCATCTCCAGGTGGCTTTTGGAGATCTCCAAGGAGGAGACCCCACATCCTCTCTGGGCAGCCTGTGCCAGGGCTCCTCACCTGCACAGCACAGCAGTGCTGCCTGGTGCTCAGAGGGAGCCTCCTGGGCTCCAGTTTGTGCCCAGTGCCTCTGGTCCTGGCACTGGGCACCGCTGAAAAGAGCCTGGCTCTGTCCTCTTTGCACTCTCCCTTCAGGCATTTACAGATACTGACAAGATCCCCCTGAGCCTCCTCTTCTTCAGGATGAACAGTCCCAGGCCTCTCCTCCTTTCCTCACAGGAGAGGTGCTCCAGTCCCTTGAGCATCTTTATGGCCCTTCATTGTGCTCTCTCCAGTATGTCCAGGTCTCTCCTGTACTGGGGAGCCCAGCATTGGACACAGCACTCCAGGTGTGATCTCTCCAGTGCTGAGTAGAGGTGATCAGCTCCCTCCACCTGCTGGTGATGCTGGCAATAATCATAACAATTGAAATTCTTCATTTATTTTCACAAATAAAGCTATTTATAAGGATGATATGAAATGATTTTCTGGATGAAAAGAGTTTGATATTTACTTATTTTTTTTTCTGTGAAGTTAAGCCTTAAACCAGAATTGCCAGCTATGACACTCATGGATAAATAAGATGTGATTTGGAAGGAAGATCTAGTCTGGATGAAGAAGGACAGGTAAGTACCTTAGAAACAGTGTACATCGCATAATGTTTCTACAGTCATAATCTAATACCTTGGTGACCATCCCTGCAGCACATCTAAAACACTTCACCCACACTGTAGGCATGTAATCAGTTTGTGTCACTCGTAACATTTCTGTGAGAAGGAGAGGGTCTTTTATTTGGGAGGAACAATATTCAATATTCATATGACTTTAATTTTCCAGCTGTCACTGAATAGCACTGAGGATATTTTTCATGTAAAACATGCAACCTACAATAAAATAATCAAAGTCTGATCTTAACGAGTGAAAAAGTATATAATAGGTATAAATATGACAAACAAGATGGTAAATATCATTCCATTATTAACAAAGAGTCAGGAGACAAAAGCAAAACACCTAAAAATGCACCCCTGCAACCCCTGTTGTTATTCCTTCCTTGAGTAAGCCTAGCTCAGAAAGGTTATTTTTCCTGTTAGTGGAACTGGAATCCAACTTTCCCTTTGACACATTATTAAAGGATAGTGAGGAGTGACACTAGTCCCCCTGTGTTCCTCTGAGTGTTGTGAAAGTATCGAGCAAAAGACAATTTCTTAGAGCAACTCATTCAGAGCTGCTTTATCTCAAGTGTTTTTTCATCCCCAGGCTACCTTTTCACTTTCTGCTGAGAAGTCCAGCTCACGTTTGACATGGAATCTTATCTGGAAACGTGGGGTTTACTAGTTTTGTGCACCCAACAGTAATAGCTGTTATATATACAATACACAGTCATTTTGAGCAACAGGTTATAGATATCTAGGCCTGCTAATGCTGTAGTTTCACTGTCATAAGCGCACCTGATGAACATTTCTTCCCCTTTTCACTGACTTAGAAAGGCCACGTTGCATTTGTATCACACTCATTAGGCATTTGTGACACCAAACTACCAGAAGTCAATGCTGGTAAATTGGTTAAGGGCTTTTGAAGGTCTACTAAGGAGAACTGAAAATTACTTCTAAAGGCAAACTTAATAAGAGAAAATGGCCTCCGCTCTTTATTTTGATTTTCAGTGTGCCCAAATTTCAGCAGAAAAGCATTAAAACTACATAGATGTGAAAACATTGTCAACGATTTGAGTGTGAGAACCTCATGCTTTGTATTTGGTTGTTTAATGAAGTGTAAATATGACCTTGGGCCGTCAGCGTTTCTGTTCTTATCCATTCCCCTATCTAATCTTTCAAAGCTAATCCATCCTCCAACAAATGTGGAGACCTGTGTTATGGTGCAATGTGGAGAAAGTAAGGCTTCCATGTAGTCGGATTTCTGCACGGGGTCCATTTCTCACCTAAAAAACTGCATTTTATCACTCCTGTTATCTCAAAGCAAACATCTACCAGCAAGCACTTACACAAAAGTTTTCTCCCTACCCATGAAACTCTCGGGCTATGCTTCGCTGCTGACCACCACAATAGTTTGCAAAACAAGCTGTGTAATACGCTTCACAGGTAGAATGGTTAAAATATATACATACATGTTTGTTTCTTTTGTTAAATTACAGTATTTTTCAGTCATCTTCTTCAAGGAAACTGCACAGAGACCCAGGCAATTTGCCAAGTGGTACTCGTGGAAAAGCCATCAGCTGCTGACAGTGGGCCTTCAGGCCTGAACTGAGGCCTGCTCCATTTACCAAGATCAGGCGCGTGGACATGACAGATGAACGGGATGTGTTTGCTTCTTTCTTGGATCAGGAACACAAAGCTGACTGAAAATGTGGTGGGTTTCATATCTGGCATTGGTCTTGTGTCCCACTACAGGCGCTGATCTGAGCAGCCAAACTGACTTTCAGATGTGACTCCCCACTGTCAAAAGGGAAATGGGTGTTATGGTGCAGGGGCAGCTCTTCAAAGTGGACAAAAAAAGCTTCTCTCTAGTCAGCTCTTGTGCTGTTCGAAACCAGACAGAAGATTTTGTGTCAGTGAGGAGAGGCAATATTCCTTTAGTGTTCTTTTCTTTCTCCTTGCAGGGCTTCATTTGCTGGAAATTGTATTTAGGGCTAATTTCTAGAGTCACTGTAAATAGACACAGCCATTGTGTTTGCCTATTTTCTCATCTAAACTCATCTACAAGCTACAGTTCAGAAACCACTACAGAAAATCAAACAAAACGTATCTTGCTGTGTACTCTGCAGTGAAGAGGAACTCCAGAATCTGGCAAAAGGCAGTATCAGCAAAAAGGTGCAAAACTATATTTAAATTCAGGATGTCACAAAAAGGCTAAAGATAATGTTTAACTTCTATTACATAAGCCAGCTCAGTTTCTTTACTGTGCACTTACACTGTAATAAATAAGCAGAATAAGTATATGAAAACAGGAACAATAAAAATTTATTGGTTGAATAAAAACAGAAAAGTGCTTTTCACAGAGAAACTGAAGAAACTACAATCATTAGTTTAAATTTTCCATGAGCTTACATTAAGATTAAAAAAATAAATAAAAATCATTATTAAATATATAGAGTGAAAAAACCTTATGAACACTAAAAACCACAGGTTAATAAAACATATCAGGTCAGACAAACCTGATACTTAAAATCACTGTAATTGCATGTTTGTTATACAGAGGCATTCTGGTAGAAGTAATGCTTATTGATTGCAGAAAAGCACTTGATACGATACTGAATTATAAATCTTTTATCATTTGGTGCATGAAATACAGGGAAATATCATAATGGGGTGAAAAGGAGACTGATCAATGCGGAGGAACAAAGTGTTGTATTGCTGTGTCCTCAGTGAGCAGAGCTGCTGCTGGAACTCAGACTCTTCTCTCATCCCACTTTCTACTGCCAAGATCTGGAAGAAAGGGTAATCATAAAATGCATTTGTCCTTCTCTAAAATTCTGTTTCTGTCACTTTTTTTCCTTTCTTTTAGAGGAAAATGGCTGACAATTCATTACAAAAGTATTTAGATTTATAATTTATATTCATTTGTTTGCCTCTTGGCACAGAGATACCTCGGGAAAGTGCAGCTCAGGAACAGAAATTATGCTTTGGAAGAGTTTTTAACATTCAGAAAGTTCTGCTATGACAAGCTGAGCAGCTCTTCTTTCCAGTTGTTTCTGGAGCTTCACTTCCATATTATTTTGTTTAAAGAATCCAATAAATTGGGTGGATTCTCAAACAAGAATGTTTTGATATGTCTACAAAAAACATGTTGTTTCCTGGCATCTTTAATTCTCAACTCATGGATTGTACAGAAACCAAAAAGCCACAGTTTCAGGACAGTCCGTATGGCACCACTGTGGAGACTGGGGTATAAAAACCTTGGGAAACTTGCTTCTCCAGTGCTCCAGAAGCCCACTTTATAGGGTGTCAAGCAGTGGGAGTACCAGCATAGATGGGAACAACTTCCTGTAAGATTGTGGCAATTTTCAGACAAAACTGACTTTCTTTTCAAGAACTGAGTGTGTGGAAAACAAATGTTCTAAGGAAAATGAATGAAAAGTGAATTGCTTTCCAGCCGAGAACATTCAGAGCCAAGACAACTCAAGTCTACTCTCCTAAATTGCAGATTATATTACATCTACCTGAGAAAACAAGAACTTCTGCTGTTGCTGAGCATGGTAAATTCCATATAGCAAGATCTAGCTCCTTTTCATTTTTTTCCTCTTGAGACTCCTACAGGGTTCGATTTCTGCAAACAGAAAGGCACTGAGGTAAGGTATGCCAGGGTATGGTTACATCAGCTTAAACTGAAATAAATATTTGAATTTCCTCTAGGAGAGTCCCTGGCAAGGTGGTGGATGACTGCGAGGGAAGAAAAAAAATAAATTTTAAAATAATAATATTTTAGGGACACTGCCCTCTTTTTAATGCCAAACTGGTGCTGTCCTCCTCCTTGGAGAAGATTGACAGCTCTATTCTAATGGATCTAGGACAGCAGTACAAAACCCACAGGTGTATTTCTCATGTATATCTAGTGACTCTTCCTCAGCTGGTGTTTTTGCAAGCTGTTTCTGGAAGATAAGATTAAATACAAATCCTTGGCATAAGTTTGCTGGTTAGGTTGGATCTGGCCGTGTCATTTTTGAACATTTGAATTGTAAAAGTAGCACCAAGACATACTCTTATGGGGAAGAGGTTGTTCTGGTATGGTTCTCTTCCACCTGCTCTAACTCACTAGTTCTAACTCACTTCTTTGAATGGTTGCTCTTATGGCACAGGTAGAACAAAATACTGTGGCAGCAAGAATCCTTCTCCTAGGCAGTTTCCAGGATTAAAGCATTGCTCCTTCCTGTCAGCTGCCTGTTTGGTTAAAATGGGACTTCCCATCCCACTGATGTTCTACCTGCCTGCTGGAAGGGCAAACCCCCTTCAACAGGACTGTACCCCCAGAGGGGTTCAGGGCTCTGATCACACCATGTGGAACTGGCAGGGCACTTGAACAGCCTGGCTCCTGCTGGTCTCACTGCCCTCCTTCCTCTGAAATGCATTTGAGAAAAGGGCAGATGTAAGCTCTGATAGGGAAGGGAATAGAGAAAAACACCCACGAAGCAAAAGGAAAAAGTGTGGCTAATTGTGTAGTGTTAGGAAAAGAGTAAGGTAAGAGTAGGTAAGCTCATAAAGTGAGCTTTCCTCACTGACTGAGAGAAGTAGTTAAACTTTTTTTATATGCGTTTACTGTTAGTAATTTAGTGGCAAGTATTTTCTCTCCTGCACCTCCCGAACAATTGCAAAAGAAAATCACATACTTGTTTTTTCCCCGGAGATGAAATTTTTATGAACTGTTAAAGAATAATGTAGCTCTGTCTGTTAATATTGGACAAACAGATGGTGTCATCTGACAGACAGCTGACAGTGCCACCATGGTGGCAGCCAGCTCTACTTCTTCTAAAGCAAATTACTGAGGATAGCTATGTAATTAAGAGACACGTGGAGTTCATAATCTAAAAAAACCTAATCCTTCTGAGCCAACTAATTATAAATGTTTTCACAAGCATTTTTATATAGTAACTGTTATTTACAAAGTCATATATATATATATATATATACATACATATATATATATATATATTTAACTCCAAACTCTTAGATTTGCTGAATATAATTTTTGATAGCCCCTGATATTTGTTTTGGTAAGATCTCTGAGCTTTTCTGGTTAGATAACTGGGATGAAGAATACTAAATACAGTGACAACCAGCTTTTTCTGGCAAAAAAACTTGGTAAAGAAACCTTTTTTTCCTGACCATTATGAGTAATAGCCCATCCAAATTTACCCATCTGCGTGCATAAATGTTAGGAAGACATAAAGTATTAAAAATGAAAACAAGTCTTTTTTAAAGTTTAAGAAAGCTTCATCAAGAAGCCTTATTCCCTTCTAACTCCGTGTGTTCCCGATGTGGCTTTGCATGATCCATTACTTTAATTTCCCCTTGAAAGCACATAATGGCAGGTGGGAAAATACAGCAGTCTTATTGAGAAAAATTAGTACTATGAGCAGAAGTAATTTGTTTGAAACATCTCACTACTATACCAGTTTTTCTTGTTCTGTGCTGTTTTTTTCTGTCGCTTTGTAAAATGTACTTTGGGACTCTAATTCTCTGCGTGAATTTCCCCAAAATAACTGTTATTGGTTACTGTTATTGTTAGTGTTTCAATTGTATTATACCCATTCTCAATGAGTGCTTCTGAACTTTAAGATATAGGGGTGCAATAACTTCAATATAGCTTTTTTTGTTGTTGTTGCTGTTAAAAAATTACTATGAATTCCACAGAGACATTGTGTCCAGAAAACACTAATAACCATGTTTTCTTGGTTTACAGTTTAACATTCCTTTTCCCCTCCTCTGACACATATACAAAGGAGTTCATTATGTGGAATCCCCTGCAGCTAGCAAGTATTCTGTAGTGAAGAAAAACAAGCTTTGTTAAGGAGATTATGGCTCTGGTGTTTTAACAATCTGAAGTGTTCGATGAGAATAAATCTTAATCGGGCTAAACTTTAAAGGCTTTTGTTGCTCCCTGAAAACAGAAGCACGTGTAATATACAGGTCCTGAAAGAAGATCTGAAAAGTTAACAAAAACACGACTTCTGGACTTCCCAGATGAAATTTTGCTACAAATTTCTATGGGAGCAATTTTCTATAGGAGTAATTTCTAACTCTAAACAAGCACTAAGAAAACTCGAATTTGGGCAAGGCCTTTCATTTCTAGTAACCGAATTTCTGACTACTGCAAGTGCTCCTTCTTCATCCCTGTGGCTCCACTGAGTTCTCATATCGAGACTGCTCACACACATGGGTGTTAAGCAGGAAAGTGTATGCTCTGCATGAAGGGAGCCAAAAGCAGTGAACCCCTGAACATGGGCTGGTCCGCCTATGTGCTCACCAGAGACAGTGGGAACCCTTGAGGGGCCAGGCAGGGGCAGGGGGAAGCAGAGCAAAGAATATCAGAGAGTATTTCTGGCCCTCTTCACCTCCAGGAGCAGTGTGGAAGTGATAGAGAAGTAATGAAAACCAACCTCTAGGAGCTTAAGGGAAGGAGCTGTGGTGAAGGTGGCCCTGCTGGATGTCTGTCTGTCCATCCGACCGTGGTGCTCAGGTTCTCAGGATTTCTCTGCGCTGCTGGGCCTGGGGGCACTTCCCGGGTCTGGGTGTGTCGCCAGGCCACACTCTGAGCACAGCTTATGACAAGGAACTTTCTTCTATGCAGAAAATACACACGTGAGTTTGAGCTAGGAAATAAACTAGGAAATTAGGAGTAAGACAGAACTATCAAAAATGCTAAGTAGTGAAATGGTTAAAGAAGCCTTTATCTATCTATCTATCTATCTATCTATCTATCTATCTATCTATCTATCTATCTATCTATTACCAAAGAATAAAGATATATTTGCAGATATTACCTTGAAAATGATTTTTGACCAATCATGATTTTTACAGCAAGGTCCTACCCCTCTTTGTGAACATAGATACTGATTTCAGTGACTGTTCAGGAAACAAAGCTCCAAGTAAGCAAAATCCAAGAGTTTACTTTGACAAACATGATATGAATGTTTTAATAAATACCTATGGCAAAATATACAACTGCGATGTCCTCATCTTGAAGATGAGCTCCTGCTTCTCCTGTCTGCTTAAAGCATATTTGCACGGTTTCCATTACTTCCTTGATTTTCTAACATCAAAGTGTAGGCGAAAGCCTGTGTGAATGGTTTGTTGTCAGTTCTGAGTTTTCCTCTAGGTACTCCACTTCTTTCCACACAGTATGAAGCCAATTACAGCAAAGTTTAATTTCTAGTCATTACGTTACATCATTAATTTCTAAATGATCCTAGAGACTTCTGATTACCCCATTATGTTCTGTGAGGGATATCTCAGGTTGAGCAGGGATGCTGGTGATTCTGGGAAGCAAAACAACAACCCAATTGCCAAGCCAAATCTCTTTCCTCCCCTTGCAGTTCACTGCAGTGTCTTGTGTGGTCACCACACAGTTCTCAGCCATTTCATTACATGTGCAAAGCTTCCTGAGGAGACAAAATCGTGAGTTTACAGTTTACATCTATTGATCCCAGTGACATTTTCTACTTAACAGGGTTTATGCCACTAATTTCTCTCTCTCTTTTTTTTTTTTTTTTTTTTTTTTTCAGGTAGATTAAGAACTAGGATTATGCATATGCTTGTTGCTGTCTTCAATTGGTAAGACAATCCTAGGTTTATCTACATGCACTTTACGTTCACTCAGCCAAGTCTTGCAGTCTTCACATGTACGAGGTTAGGCAGCATTGTTGGGTGAGTTTGTCAGCTGTATTTGTCTGGACCGTGTGTAAGAAGATTTTTCAGAGAACTCAATCTGTTGGTTATGTGACCGGACCCTCCAGGGCAGAGAGGAGTTGTTGAACGTCCATTTGATGAGAACAGCAAAGCTCTGCTCTCCAGTGCCTCATTATGTTCTTCAGTCTGTGTCAGAACAGACAAATGCAATTCCAATTTTTATCTGGTCTGGTGAACGTAGGTTTTAAGAAATTCCCAACAAAGCAATGCAGCGACATAGTTTATATTGCAAAAAAATGTTTTGTGTTTAGAAAGACATCTCCTTAAGTAATTGTGGTCTTGCTATTTTCGAGGCAGAAGTGAAATCATGTTAGGATTACTTGAGAATGTAAAAGGTATACATAACCATGTGGCTTAATTTTTGACGATGTATCATCCTTTGTAGCTGCTAATGTTTGTGTTAATTTGGGGAGAGATAATTCTGTCTGTAATGGGAAAAGATAATACTTGCTGCCACATAATTCTCTAATTCATTTCAAAGATACGTTGTAGATAAATTGCAATCAGACCCTGAAGAGTGTATAGCAAAAGTTTAAAAACACTTTTCGTCATCTGCCAAAAAAGCTTCAGAATTACAGGAGATGTTTCATTTTGTCAGCCTTGATTACATGACATGTCTCTTCAGGACGGTTATTTCTGTAACCTGCAATTGAAGTGATTTTAAAACGTTTTCCAGCTATTAGAAGTTATTTTGTACATTAGGTCACGATTTCTCAGTCTCAAATTCTGTAAGGGCAATCACGTTAGGAAGGATGGAGAGAGACATTCAGAACTGAAGAGTACCTCTTCCTCCTGTGATTCGGTTACAAAATTATAGTAATACCTTGAATGTGCTGGGGTTTGTATTGGGGAAAAGATGAAGGAATTTGTGACAACTTGCCATTAGATTCATTTGCTATAGATGGGTCTAAAGCACAGGACTGCAAAGTTGCGCCAGGGGAGTTTTAGGTTGGATGTTAGGAAGAACTTCTTTATGGAAGGGGTTGTGAGGCATTGGGACGGGCTGCCCAGGGAAGTGGTGGAGTCCCCATCCCTGGAGGTCTTTAAAAGACGTTTAGATGTAGAGCTCAGGGATATGGTTTGGTGGAGGGCTGGTTAGCGTTAGGTCAGAGGTTGGACTGGGGGGCACACAGCGGGGCTGAGCGCTGCGAGGGGCTCCCCGCCTCAGCGCCGCGGCCGTTGGGGAAGGCGGGGGGGCTCCAACCGCCGCCGCGCGCGCCTGCGCGGGGGCGGGGGGCGGGCCTGCTGCGCTCGCCCCTCCCGCCGTGCCGAGCCGAGCCGGGCCGGGCCGGGCCGGGCTGGGCCGTGCTGGGCCGGGCGCTGGGGCTGGGCCGGGCCGGGCCGTGCCGGGCGTGAGCTGCCCCCGGGCATGAGCGCGGGTGGCCGCGGCGCCGCAGCGCGCTAGGGGCGGCGTGGAGGGAGGGAGGGAGGGAGGCGCCATGCGGCTGTGCGGGGCGCTGCTGAAGAGCCCGATCCCCAAGCAGATCGAGTACTACTCGCGCTTCTCGCCCTCGCCGCTCTCCATCAAGCAGTTCCTCGACTTCGGTGAGTGGCAGCGGGGAGCGGGGAGCGGGGGGGTCCCAGGGGGCTGCCCCCAGGCCGCAGGAGGGGCGGCAGCCGTTTGTGCCCCCTTCAGGCGGCGTTCCCGGTGCACACCCAGGGGTGGCTCCTCGGGGGCACGGCGCCCGGGCTGGGAGCGGCTGCGGTGGCGGTGGGGGAGCGGGCGAGGCGCTGGGGGTGTCAGTAAGTTGGGCCGATCTGGGTCAGAGGTTGCTGGGCTGCCGCCAGCGGGCCGCCTGCGCGCTGTAACCCCAGCAGCAGCAGCAGGGGAAGGCAGAGAGCAGGCCGTGGTGGTGAGGCGGGAGGCGATCAGGAGTGGAAGAGGCAAAAGAAGGCTGCGAGGTGGAGGAGCCAGCGCCGGGAGTGTTCCTGCCACGGTGCCTCCGTGACGCAGGGGTTTTAATCGTGAAAACAAAACAAAAAGCAGCAGCACGCCTCGTCCTGGGTTGCATCAAAAAGGGAACGCAACTAACACCCATGCTGCCCTCCTCGGCTCTGTGCACGAGTCTGTCTTGGCCTTCCCCACGCATTTCTTCGCTGCTGTGCTCTCCTTACCCAGTGTTTATGCTGCTTATGCCATGCCTCTCTGCAGCGGCTTAAAACCAGAGTGTCTCTATTTTTGTCCTGGCACTCAATAATTCATTTCGCCATTGACTAATTGAACGTTCAGTTTGCGAGCTGTTGCTGGGAAAGCGTGGATATTTGTGAGGCTCTTGAGTTGTGACTAGAGGGGTATGAAGACTTCAGTTTTTACTTTAATGTCTCTGGTGTTCTGGGAAAGCATAACATTGTGGTGAAGATTTCCACCATCCCGAGTTGTCCCTGCGGTACTACTTGCTGTTGGATATCTCTGCTGTGCCAACCTTTTAATAATGCTGTTTTTTTTAACCTCATAGTATTTGTATTACTTCATGGTTTAAAAAATGTCTCCGTCTTCTCCAGGAGGAAGTAGCCCTATTTCTTCATTTTAAGCCTGATTTCAGTTAGCTGAAATGACCAGAGTAAGGCCAATATGTTACAGCCTGGCCAGCGCTGTTCTCTGGGTCTGCTCCCAGCTGCTGTCACGGGATGTGGCTGTGAACTCTGGTGTGTGCTGATGGTAAATAGGTGAGCGCAGTCATGCTTGAAGACTGACAGAAAACTGCGCAATCTTTATCATTTAAAACCTCGGCAGAAAAGAAAGAAATACCTGCAGTTTAGGCTCCTGAGATCACCATGGGATGTGTTCAGGAGTTTACAAGATTAGTAGTTTATGCTGCGTCTTGCTGAAACTGTCAGCTTGATCTTAGTAAGCCGCGTGGGCTGCTTACATCTCCGCTGACTTTCTCTTTAGCGTGCATGTTTACTGAGGAAACCTGAGTAGGAAGATTACAGTGGCTTAATCAAATAGGTTTAAAACCACGCAGTTACTTAACTTGTGCAGCCCTCGGTGTTGAGGGTTTTGGGTGTTTTCAAGTTTGACTGGAGACTTCAGAGGCCTTGGGGGGAAATTGGCAACAAAATGCCAACGTGGTGGATGTTGGGGCAAGAGCTCTGGTGCTGTAGGCATGGAAAGCTTGGACAAGACTCAGTGTGTCAGGTGACTACATTACTTCTGCCTGAGCTACCCGAAAAAGAATTTACTGATGGATGACACAGGGGACGAGCTCTCAAGAGAGCAAATAGGCCAGGCTTGCGGAGTGTGACACTAAGGGTGCAGTTGAGCTATGTTTACCTGGCCTGACTGCTCGATGGGAAGAAGAAATTCTGGTCTTAGGCAGCTGCTATAAACTGATTACATTGTGCATTTAAAAACTGCACTCACTGCAACTTAAACTTAACTGCATTTAAAAGCTTAACTCAGTGCAACTACTACAAAAAACAGTTTAGCTACTTAAACTAACTCATTAACATGAAAAAAACAACACAGTGAAACAAAACAGAAAGCAATACTTCAAGCAGTGACTTTCTGTTGTTTTTTTTTTTTTTTCTAGCTGAGTCCTATTTGTGTCCCCATACCATGTTCTGCCCTATGTTATTTACTTTCTGTCAAGTGTGTGTCTGTCCTTGTAGCTGCCACAGCTTTGTAAGAGGTGACAGTGTCATGGGCTTGGGACCTCTGTGTCACAAACAACACACGGATTGTCTGTGCTGCTTTTTCCTTTTGTCCTGTGTTCGTTTTCTGTTTGCACGCTCCTCTCGAAACTGCTCAGTTAATTTCTTTCCTACTAGTTGCACTTCCCAAAGTTCCTGTGCAATCTCATTCCTTTGCAGTAGAATGACCTTCCGCAAATGCGTTTTACTAAAATAAAGCTTTGACCTTTTTAATGTTAGTGTGTTATTCTAGGTTTATACAGGCTTCTATAATTATTCTGGTCTAACCCCCTCCACTCTCCCCAACAGCCCCCCAAAACCTGGACTCACACGTGTACTTCTAAACTTGGTAGTTACCCTGGAAGCTATTTTGGTAGGCTTCCAAGTGCAGGCATTCCTAAATGCCACAGTTGTAATTGCTAAAATAGCTTTTCTGCAACAAGCTTCTAAATAGAGACATTCAGGTGCGGGAGGCTTTGTGCGCTTTTGGGGTTGGACTGTTTTGGGGGGTGGGGGATACCAGTACTGGAGATCTGTATTTTGTGTCAGCTCTGATAGAATATCCTAATTTAAATTTGCTTCATCTGTGCAGGCAGAGCCAGCCTTACAGGAGTGCAGGTTAATTTGGAAGGGCCAGTAGCCTGCCATGGCAGCTACATACATGTACGTGGGTAACTGGGCAGTCGAGCACGTCTGGGGAAAGCAAATAACCAACTGGGAGTCTCTGCTGGAGAGTGAAGTTTCTGTGTCTAGCAGTGCCTGAGTGTCTGAAAAAGCACCCAGAGAGGCTTGCGCTCACTCCTCCTGGCTTGCTAAGGGCTAGCTTGGAGCCAGGAACCTCACGGCCAAACTATTGCAGGGCTGTGCCCAAGCTAGCAAGTTCTGTGCTGCTGCTGCATAGTTTGGGTCACGCTGTTGACAGTAAACAACTGGCAGCAGGGCTACTAATGAATGCTTCTTGAGCAGAGCACTTGTACTGAAAAGGTTATTTACAAAATAACTGAGCACAAATAAAGAGAAATGATGTGAATTACATGCAATCCTTTGATTATGCGTGAAAGAATCACTTTGTTTTGCTATTGCTGTTTTGTGAATGTACACAGGGAAGCTATGCTAAGGTAATAGTCTCGCTGCTGCTCAGCTGATGAAGTACCTTTTATCAGGTATTCCGTGCTTTTGGAGCTTGTTTAGTACTAAAGCCGTCCTGGCCGGTTGGAGCTGCAGACTTCTGTGCTCTCTGTCTCAAATGTTTTGGATGGATTTTGTAGCTGGGGTTAAACTTGTTTTTTGTTAGCTCCGTATGTGTGTAGGTAAAGCCTAACAGAGTGGCACTTCTCCCCAGCTGTTTGTCATATGGTAGCGATCACAGACCGCATAGTGCTCGTGACTTTGGACAGAAACACCAAGTGTATACTTAAGGAAGAAGACAGCGAATCACGGGCTGAAGGAGCTCTTGTTGTGGAGCGTGGTTTAGGAGGTCCTGATTTCATTGGTTAAAAACAAAGTGGCTGTGGCAGCTGCTGCAAAGCCTGGCACTGAGGAGTATCACCAAGGCAGTAATTTTGCAGTCATGCTGTGCTGTGAACAACTGGGGCGTGCGGCAGATAATCACAGCGAGGACATGCCGTCAGGGTGCTGACGTGTTCTGGAGGAAAAGATGAGCAACGGATCCTCCTCGTATTTAAATGCAATCTTTGGTATGAAGTTGGTTAGCTTGTGGTCCCCATCGCACTTACCTGCCTTGAGGAAACGTGCAGGCCTGTTCCAAAGCTGGCAGGAAGAGCAGGCCAGGTCCTGGCGCTGCTGTCAGGTGTTGTCATTTGGGTGTGCAGTGCTAGGTCAGATTCCTGCAGGAGTGTGTACACTTCACCTTGTCCTGTTGGCAGCGGGAAGGCATCAGCGCTGGGACTGAAAACATGATTAGAAACAAACAAAACAAAAAAAAAATGACAAGGTAACGAGCAGACAAAATTTGAACAACAAGATGGCGGGGTTGGAAAGTAGAGATTGAAAGCAGCCTGATGTCTCTGAGCTTAATTATTGATCTTCTTTTAGAAGACGGCTATTATAAGACTCTTTTACACACAGAAGGCTTTTATAATGCAACTTTAGTGGAGAGATTGGCTAAGACTTTCACAAAGTTTAGTGCTAAAAGGACTATAAAGTAATTACCTACTGCTTATTGCACGCAGCTGTGTTTTTCTACTGCTATCTGTGTGCTCGAAGACCTTGTTTGATTTAGATGTACCTTCCAGAAAAAGTCTTGACCTGACTGCTAGCCATTGGTATGCTAACCACAGAATCCGATCAAAAAGATGAATGCTAGTCAGACTTTATTGCCTTTTAAAAAAATCTTACTGGCTTCACTTCCAACCAGCAATTTTGTTACAGCTTTCATTGGTAGGTTAGGATCATTTTGATGCCCAGAATTTTTTCTCTGAGGTATTTATACATCATGTCTCGTTTTTGTAAAACTAAATATATTCTTTACATGAGATCTTTCTGGCCTCACGAAAATACCATGGCATTAACTTCTTTGGCTTTTCCAAGGTTTTCAGTATTCAGATATGTCTGTCAGAGCTTTAAATAGAATCCTGCTATGAGTTTTGCCTCAGTTGGAATAGAATAACTTTCCTTTGGCTTTGTTTTCATATGGACAGACTAGCCTTTTGATCCAGCGTGAGCTGGTTAGGCACGCTGAATTGTCTGTGTACATTTGTGCTCGAATTATTTTGGGAGTATTGCTTTTTGGTTTTGTGGGCACAGATGCTGATTGCACCCCATTGTACAAAAAGGGGTCTTCTTTGAGAGGGCTGTAGCACAGCAAGTGGCTGGAAGCCTTTGTGTGATGCAACTGCTGTTATGTACAACCTGTTACTATTTACAGCTCTGCACCACTCTGGCATGCAGCGCTATTCCCACACTATCTGTGATACCAAAGCTTTTTATAAGGCCTGGTATCGATTGTTTTGAAGGTTCATAAGAGTTGTCCCAGTTAAATAATTTGGTTTGGCAGTCACTATCGACCTGTGGTATGGGAGAGAGAGGTTGGTTTTTTGTTTTTGTTTTTTCCCTTTGAGGTTGTACTCTGTAGTATTAGCTCACAGTGCAGAATTAGATCAATCACAGAATTGTCACTGTATCAGTCACTTGGAGGCTGTTTTGGGAGTGAAGTATGCCTGTTTGATAGTGACTTTTTTCAGAAATGGTTTGCTTTCATTAATCTTATGCTGCTAGTTACGTTTTTCACTAGTTTGGTTCTGCAGAGTCCTCAAAAAATGCTAGTGTTGGTTTAATTTTTTAATGATTTTGATTAGGCAATGAATGACTTCGTATTTTTATCAGTAATCAAACTCCATACATTCTGAATTCAATATTTTAGTGTACTTGGAGTACAAATTCTTTAAATTGCTGTGGACAGCCGAACTGTCATATCCAGTTACATTTAAAGCTAATTCCTAGGACGTCAGGAATATCAGATGTGTCAAGTTCTGAAAGCAAAATGCTGATGCAGGCAAAAGATAAGAGAACAGTAGAGCAGTGTTAGGAAGTGAAATGCTATTCATTAAGCAATGTATGTCCTTGTTTCCAGTTCTCATATATATATCATGGATTGCAGTAGAAATAACAGTAAAGGTGAAAAGGCAAGGGAGAGAAAAGCAGAGAAAAAGATATTTTGCAGTAGTTAAGGAGAACATCGAGATATCATTATGTAATTTGCTGAAGTAAATATCATAAAGACTACTGAGCTCATCTTTGGTTTGATCTTCAGGAGAAGGTAAATAGCATCCAGACAGCTAAGGAAGAAGAAGGAAATCACAGTCCCTCCCACTGGCGATACAAACTGTGGATAGCTGAAGTCTGCTTGCATCCCCTTGGCTCAGTGGATGGCAGCAGCAGTGTTCAATGGCAGTGTTTGTGAGGAGCTGCCCCGTTTCTTTAGTAACTGTGGGAGGCCTGGTGCAGCACAGCTGTTGCTTGAGGGGTTGGTGGCAGTCACCAGCAGTGATGGTCCCAGGGCTGTGGGATTGGACAAACACAGTGCTTGCCTCTTGGGGAGAAGGAGGTTAGGATAAGCCAAAAACTAGATGAGTCATGTTGACTTAAATAGCTGAAAAACTGAACGACGAGGTGGTGACGTAATGCCCAGATGAGCAGCAGGAGATAGCGCGGTGGTAAACAGCACGTGTGGAGTAACCTCAAGATGAGCAGTAGGTGTACAGCACGGCCAGGAGCTCAGCACCCACACAGCCGCCTGCCTCCCCTCCCTCTTCCCCAATGGGCGGGGGGGGAAATAGGAAGAGCAACCGTGAGAAAACTCATGAGCTGAGAGAGAGTTTAGTAAGAGAGGGAAAGAGGAAGAGAAATGAGTGATGGCAAGGCACTCACCTCCTCCCGCTAGCAGGCTGGTGTCCCGAGTAGCAGCTGTCTTGGAAGACAGCCCCCCCCCCGGCTTTCTGTTGCTGAGGGTGACATTTTCTAGTGTGGGACAGCCTTTTGGCCAGCTGGGGTCAGCCACCCTGTCCTGGCTGTGTTCCCTCCTGGCTTCTTGCCTACTCCAGCCCACTCACTGGGAAAGAGAACCTCGAAGCTGCTGGGCAGTAGCAAAACCACTGCTGTGTCATCGCCTCTTGTTTTGGTCGCAGATCTGAAGCACAGCACCGTGTGGGCTGCTGTGAAGAAAGCCGACTGTCCCAGTCAGACCAGTACAAAACCTTTATTATAATATTCCTCGTATATGCAGCATCTCACCAGCAGTAATTAGTTCCACAGTACTCTTCTGTGGGTAGAGAGTAGTGTTTCTGTGATCCAAACCAGTGTAATCAGTGCTAGGATTTGGCTTTGAATTTAAGAATCGTTTTATCTAACTCAATAAAGCAGCTTTTCTTGGTGCCAGTTATCCTTAATATACTAATGTTTTTTTTAAAAGCTACCATTTTCCCAAAATTGCAGAAGTGTTTTGTAGACTACTACCTACCCTTCTTAAAGCTTTTGATGTTTTTGTGCGTCTTCCTGGAGTCACTTAAGGGTCTAATTTTTCTTGTTGGAATAATAAGCTGAAAGGGAGGATTATTTTATTAGAGCGCTGAACCATGACTCTGAAACATTTTCTAATGCTCTTTGTGTGTTGTAAGAGGCTATTACATTGATCCGTCTGTTCCCTGAACTTCTGAATGTAAACGTGACATTCTCTAACGTGTTGCTTTGACCTGTTTAAGTTATTCATTTTCCCTGGGTGGAGGCCACGCTTACCGTGTACGCGTGTAACTCTAGCACGTTAGTTTGTAGTCAGTGTAAAACAAATAACACAGGATTGTAAATACCTTCACTGATTTAATTCTTTGATGTCATACACTTGTGCAAATTTTTGTGGATTTTATTTTCCAAAATTAGGCTGTGCAAACAGAGAAAGAGGAAAGGTTAAAAAATATGGAATAATGGTGTGTTGTTTTTTTTTTCTTTTAACCTGCTAACTGCTGCTACTTTGTTCTATTCCTTTCTCAAGCTTTTAAAAAAAAGTGTAGACTTAATAAATATTTTTAGATTTGGTAACTAATAGTGGCAAGGACGAATCTTCTGATCTTTTTGTAATGTATTTTGTAGAGCATTTTGTAACAAGATGGGTAACAGCTTAGTTAACCTCACTGAGACTGAAGGGAAATGACACCATGTGTTATCGGTGGTATTTTTATGGAATTAGTGTTAACTGTGTGTCTTTGCTCATAAACTTTAATTTTATTTATGCTGGTGATTTAGAGTAACTTTCTCTTTGGCATCTTGACTGGGACTGGAGAATAACGCAGAGATTTGTATTTTTCTGAAACAGTTTATGGGAATTATGGACATTTCCCCTAAGGGTTTCGGAATAAGTTCTCAGAATTGAGGGCTTAGGGAGGCTGTTAAAGCTGTGGAATACCCAGCTATGGCCCACAGCGTGAAATACATGTTTGTGGGAGGTAAAAGTGATTATAAGCTCAAAGGTACAAGATCAGTCCTTTTCACAGTCAGTTTATTATAATCAAATCTGATGGAAGAGCAAAAAAAAAAAAAAAAAAAAAAAAAATCCAGAATAAAGTATCTTTGGCTTGGTGTTTTAAGCCTCCTCTACATTAAAAGTTTTTTTTAAACAAAACAAAACAATTACTTTAAAGGAGACAATAGCAAGATGGGGAGTGGGCTCTTCTCCCAAGCACCAAGTGATGAGATGAGGGGAAATGGCCTCAGCTGCTCCAGGGCAGGTTTAGGTTGGGTGTTAGGAGACATTTCTTCACTGACAAGGTTGTGTGTGCGTCACTGGAACAGGCTGCCCAGGGAAGTGGTTGAGTCACCATCCCTGGAGGTATTCAAACAACATGTAGATGTAGAGCTGGGTGATGCGGCTTAATGGTGGATTTGGCAGTGCTAGGTGAAAGGTTGGACTAGGAGGTCTTACAGGTCTTTTCCAACCTCAGTGAATCTGAAAACTGTGGGTCTCGCCAGAACGAAATGCAGTGTTTGTCCTGTCCAGTGTCTCCTATTTAAAAGCTGGGGAGCCTCTTCCCAGTGTAGACGCCAGTTGCACTGCACCTCTGCCTTTCTCCGGGGCTACTCCCTGTTCGTGGCCTAGGGCTGTTACTGGAAGAGGAGCTGATGCTCTCTGAAAAGCCACTTTCTGTAAGAGGCTGCTGGTTAGGGAGTCTTCGGGTTGTGTGAGTAGCTCCAGGCTCAGGAACCAGGCAGGGACCATGGTTTTTAAGACTATTTTGGTTCTTTGCCCCTCATATATTGTGGGTAGTGCCTGTGACATAGGCAAGAGAGCTTGTCTATTAATTGGTTCACCTGACTGCCAGCATACCCCCAAATTGCCCTGAGGACAGACAGCCTTGGGCGTATGTGAATTCTTCTAAAAAAAACAAAAACCAAACACAAAACAAACAAACAAACAACACCAACAAACAGCCTGTGGGTAATTGTTTGAGCACCTTTGCTTTAACCTTTATGGATTGCTTGACTACTCCTTTCTATCTTGGCAAGTGCTTTAAAATACTTATTTCATTAGAACTGAGTGGTGAGCATCTACGTATTTTTAGGTCAGGGAAGTTTATTTTAAAATATGTATGTATCTCTGTTCATTTGTGGTGTTTTACGTAATAACTGGTGCTGACTTACAGCTGTTATGAGTGGTTTTCTGATGATCTGTTCCTCTTGAGAGACAAACATCTTGCCTAAAATCTCTCTTGCAAAGTGAAGGCTGTGGTTCTGAGTGACTGCAGTTTGGCTAAGGCTTTGACAGATCGGTGATGTGTTGTTCACCTGACCCTTCATTCTGTCAGCTGTTCCTGTTCAGCAGTGAATGAAGCTTCTTTCCAACAAAACCAATGCCACGTGAAGGACCATTCACTTGCAGCCTGCTTACTGGCGCTGGCAGGGTGCTAGCATGCAGCTAATGTAATAATGGATCCAGTGGCTCCTTCCGTGTTGAGCTGTTCAGGCACACTGATGGCAACCATGTGAGGTTAAATATTTTGTCCTTAACTTGTGTTAAGTGAAAATCCAAACTGACTTTCTCTTAGCACCTGTGGTACTCATCTATATGACCATAGTAGTCAATACGCATACGGGTAAACAAGCTGATGCTTCAGAGATTTTTTAAGTAAGTGGAGACATATTTTTTTTTCTGTGTACAAATTGAACAGTAGTTATGATATTTAATTTTAAACTTCCTAAGTGGAAATCTAGGCCTCTGACTCATGGAAAGGATTTGGGATGATCATCTAGATAGAGAAATAAAGACTAATGTGTTCTCATTAGCGAGCGGCTCCCTGAAATCTTCCTTTGGAAAGTGCTACAGCTGGCCTGGCAGTCAGAGTGCTTGAATCTGTTGTTAGTCAGATTGCCTAAATCAGAAATGCGTTATTAGACCCAGCTATTTCTGAATGCCAGCTCTGGTAAATTGTCCACATGATGTGATGCATGACTGCTGGAAAGCTTAACTCAGAAGCTAACTGGCACGTGGGCTTCTTAGTTTGGGTGCGCTGAGAGTGCTTAGCACTGAGGTGCCACGGGGCACAATTCAGTGGTCATACGGCGTTAACAACTAATCTCTCATCTGCGAACGTAACTATTTTAGGAAATAGGGAATCCAATTCAAACAGCTTTCTTAGGGGCAGGCTGTGGTAGGGAGTGAGTGTCAGCAAGAGTCAGCATTTCCGATTATGGTGTGTGCGCTTTTTCCTCTTGCTTCATCATCCTTATTACATCTTGCAAAGCCCTCTCTTAAACCAAGCAAACAAACCCTGTGTGCTTTTTGTGGGATTGATGTTTTTAGTGGTTGCTGAGATAAATCCCTAGAGAGTGTGCTGAAAGTCTCTATTCCTGTCCGGGAATAGGAATGATTTTGGAGTACTGGGTGGTGTGTTTTTTTTTATTTAGCCACATCTGTTGGTGCTATACAAGCATAGTTTGTTTACCTTTAATATATAGGCCATGCTTCTGAAATGGGGTATAATCAGTGGAAATCATAGGTCCTTGTTTAGCTCTATTTTACTAGTTTCAGCAGCAAGATCTTAATTTTAGCCTTTGCACAGTCTGCTCTGATGCCACGATCTTATTGGATCTTTTGAAGATTTCTCTGTCTCGCTGTTTCACTTTTGTTTGTCTATGCAGGAGCTAAAAATACTCTGGAAGTCTAACAGAAGAAGATAGATGTGGTTGATCGCTTTCCTTCCTGCTTTCCTTTATTTTGCCCTAGAAAAGAACCAAAAGTAGTTTCATAGATATAGGAGACAAAAGGCTTCTGATCTTGTTTTATGGCTTTTGAATGGAGCCTGCCCTCCCTGACATTCAGCGGGTGGGACTTTCGTGCTTTAGAGCCTTGCTGTGGTGTGGTGTCTGATGTTTCAGCTCCATGTCAGGTACACAGCTAGCGGAGAGAACTAGACCTCTAGGTGCAGAGAAAAGATGAAAAAGCATTTCATTCATCCTGCTCCTGTCTCCTCTGTCAGGTGATATATAGTAGTTTCCAATACTTAGAAACTGCTGCTACTTTTATGATCTGGGCAGGGCAGGCCAGTACCTGGTAGGGAAGTGGCAGCCGTGTTAGGTTTATGAAGCAGGTCACTTTGATCTTCATCCGTGCTCCTGTAGCCTGCTCTCACGTGGGTGTTTCATGAATGGGGGAATCTGGCAGCTGAACTGAGCATTTGATAATGTTCTGGAGGGACACGACTTCATGGTCTCTTGCTGAGTTTCTGCTTTCTTCTGCGGTGAAATCGAGGTGTGTATGTGCCCTCTTCTGCAACTTTCTATATGTGACTAATCCTTTTGTGATCTGAACTTTGGTCAGCACGGTATTTTGTTGGCAGTTTGTAGAATTTGTCAGAATTGAATTTGCACCTGCTGCATGTGTGTGAATGGTCTCTGTGTTGTTTGTGCCTCCTGTTGCAGGATCTGGAACAAATGTTTGTTTTTTTCAGTAGATCCAGCTTTGCAACAGTTGTCCAACGCCATCTGTACAATGGAAGGAACTGAAAAGACCCTGCTTCAGAGAGAGCACTGTCATGAAAGTTCACTCCTTCCGACTGGAAAACGTGCATATATTTTTTTCCCTACCCACTACAGGTGTATGATCCCTAGAGCCTGAGTGGACCTTGTTGTCAATACTATATTTGCTCCCATTTCTTAACACTAGGGGTGAAAAAAAGATGAGGTAAAAACAGGAAAGAGAAGAGTAAATGTTCAAAGTAGAGTTAAATCCCAGTGAGGGTTAAATAGAAAGATTAGTAGAGAAATCTCTCTAGAAACACAGCTGTGCTTCCTGAATTTCCCTCAGGTTGAAGTTTTCCTGGTGATAAAGTTGACATATACCCCCCTCAAATGTTCCACTTTTAATCTTTATCCATCGGATGGTATTGCATTTGGAAGACTTTAATGCATTCAAACCTGCTGTTATGGCCTGTGTAACTCTGATGCTGATAGAGCATGTTTCCTTTGTGTTTTCTTATCTTTTTTTTGTCCCCTCTGATACCCGTCTCATTAATGGTGTGGTTTGTTTTTGGTGGAAATGTTTTGGTGGAACGCTTTTTCACATATAAGAAAAGGGATTTTAATGTTAGATGCCACCTTTTGGGTGACCTTCTTGTGAAATGTTAGTGTCCTACTGTTTTATTTAGGTACGTTTACCTGTGTTCTCAACTGAATCAGAAGTTGCAAGGGTAATCAGATCAGTTCTAATCAAATCAGTTCTTCAGATGTGTCATACTTCATTGCAAAGTCAAATGTACCATCATTTTTACCATCTCTCTTTTTGTCTGTAGTGGTTGCTGACTGCTCCAAATGCAGCAGTGTTGGACGTACCGTTCCCTCTGCATCGTTACAAAGCGTGCCTGGCTTGTTTCTACCATGGAAGGATGTTTGTTGAATGTTGTTCACTGACTGTAGTTTCACGTCAAGTCCAGGAGATCTGGATGCTGCTTACGTCCCTGTTTGGATGATACAGATTCTCTTTTACCCTATGCTGAAGGCTGTATCTGTTCTCAGTTATACCAACTAGTACAAGAGCCTCAGGGCTGGTGGCACAATCAGTTCATTGCAGATTTGAAGGTGTCAGAGGGGAGGGAGCTTTTCTATATGACTTTAGTATAGTGTGGCTGACTAGTCCAGACAGGTGAGAGCTTCAGAACATTCAGGACGATGCAGCCCTTATTAAACAGCCTTTTTTTTTTTTTAAGATGACTTCTTCCACAACTGAACCTTTTATTGCTGTCTTTCTGTCAGAGTAATTTCTAACATGTAGCTTAATCTATGCAGTCTTTGCTTCATCTTTACTGATGCTGGTATGCTTCAAAGTTCTTACTTTCTGCTTGCTTTTCTACCTTCTTTTTGTATGTAATCCTCCAGATCAGTCTTACCAGTGTTGGACAGGGTGGGTTATTTTTACGTGTGCTTTTCCTTCACCCTCTTCAGTCAAATTCTCAGCTAAGTTGTAAACACCGTAGGCATGATCTGGGAGTTTCTTAATCATCTTGAAAGTGTAACTTTCATTAAGAATAGCAATAATCTAGAGATAATCCAGGCTGAATTTGAACTAAAATCTACCCCTTAGAAAATAATCCCTAGTAAGTGTTTTTCTACCATGAAGAGCTGAGCTGGGCTGCGATGTTTCCTACAGCAGCATAGATCTATACCAAGAGGTATTCTATAGGTTATATTTTATGTTAATATATAAGTTCATGAAATACTTCTTATTGAGGGAAACCTCTTTCAGTGCCTGTTTTAAGGACCTGACCTCCGCATTTTTCCCTCCTTAGAGCACCAAGGCTGAAGTATTATTCAATTGAAATGAAGTATCGCTGTATGCACAAACAATGGAAAATAAACATTGAGCACATGCATAAAACTGGGAATCCCATATATCAAGTGATGTCATCTTGTCCTTTCATTGTGCCTCTGTGCATAAGTGTTTTACTTTGAGTAGAGGCTTCTAATACTTGTATCTTTATTTTTTTCAAAAGCACACTTGTAAATAATTTCAGTTTTATGTGTGGTGTGCATTATCAAGAAGGTAGAGAGATCTAGTTTGCTTTGCGTGTCTGGTTGTATAAATGTATATGTATGAAATAAAACTGATGCTGTACCCTTTAATGTGCTTTTTTTTTGCTGTTTTGCTTGTGTTAAGCATTGATTATCAAGTTCAAGTTAATTCCTTCAAGTCAGAAGGAGTTTAGATGAAGTATAATGGATTCCAGAAATTACTTGCATACTTACTAATGAATGATTCAAACTTGCAATATTTCAAATATATCCGTCCTGCATTCTTCACAAAAGCATTAACAAAGCAGAATATTGCTTAATTCTTCAGTGGAAACTTGGCAGAGTTCTTGTCTTCACAAAAATCAATTCAGAACATGTAAAAAGTGAAATAATTGCAATTCCGATGCACCGTTCTGAAAGATTTTTATTTTCCTAATGCGGAATCTTAGTTATCTGACAGCTTAGGTACCTTAGAAATGGCATTATAATCTTTAACCGCTCAACAGTTTGAGAGGAAAAACAGTTATTGCTGATGAATTTCTATACTCGCACAAGTTTTTATCCTTCATGTTTATTTTTTCCGTTAATATGTTCAGGACTAGCTAAAATATGCAAAGAAAGGATCTGGTGACTTTGTCTGCGCTTCTGACAAGTAACTAGATAGCAGAGGGTGATAGGTCAAATGCTTTAATGAAACATTGCCAGTAGAAGTGTAGCTAGAAAAAGTTTATTAAATAAACTGGATTCAGACTCTGTTTAGCTGTAGAGGTTCCAAGACTTCCAGGTGCTGTGGCATGTTGGGTTTTCTCTCTTTTCCAGCGTTTCTAATATCCTGTATGTGACATTGGGAAATTCAAGCTCTTGCTTTAATTCACGGGTATATCATAGTGTGGGGGCTAAACCACAAATTAGGTGCTAATATTGGAAACCTATGCGCTCTTGATTTAAGGAAATAACTCCTTAGCTTTTAGTCTTGAAATTAATATCTTCCATAATGCCTGACTTGCAGAGAACTTTCATTTCCTTGAAATACCACTCTAGCATGTTTTCTTTAAAATTCTGCTTTTTTTTTTTTTTTTTTTTTTTAAATCCTCTCCAATGTTTTACTTTTAAGCATTAAAACTACAAGTTGAACAAACAGCTTTTTGTTGTGCTCGTTTGCTGCTAGTGCTTGAAATCTAGAATTCAATTATTTGACCACCAAGCAGAATCACATAGAGCCATGACTACAGGAACTTCATTTAAAGAAAGTTAGCATGTACTGATACTGAAACATTTGTAAGAATGAAATGTTAACCTGGCCTTTCTTCAAATTACTTAAACTGTGTAAACATAAAAGTTGCACATAAAGATTACACCTTAATTATGGATTTTAATGGAAGTCAATCCAACATTTAGACTGGACGTTCTCTGAAACTTTGAACAAGTCTTTGGTGTAGGTAAGCTGTTTTTAATTTAAATATGCTTATTTTACTCAGACAAGTGTGAGTGAAAAACATGGAGGGAGCAAGATGAAAAAGAACCTTAATCATTAGGACTTACATACAGAGCATCTCAGTTCTTTCATCACAGTGCATTTTTATTTCCTCCAATTCAGTGATGTGGTGGTCTATGGGCAAAAATCCATGACTCCTCAGAGTTAGAAATGAATGGTAATTTTGTATAATTTAACGAGATAGCGAAAAGCTGTATTTGCACCATATTGCTTTACAAAATTAAAGCAGTGGGCCTTCTATTAGTAATTGATACCAAAAGCTGTATTCATAGCATGTTATAATGCCACACTAGCACTGCGCTTCCATATCATTACATTCTGCCTTGGAGTCTGCTGCTACCATTGCTCCTTAGCGCACTGTAATTAAACAGCTCTGTGACACAGCACCCCTTGTTTTGGAAATCAACCTAATTGCAGTCCTAGATGCCCAGTCCCTAGTGCACTAGGGCATAGGATTACTGCATTCTTTCTTACGTGTGAATTCACACAGAGGTAAGCAGTCATGACCTAGTGATATCTATCTACATGTATTATTGAGTAACTTGTTGGGGGCTGCGGTATAAATCAAGGTGAAGTTGTTCCCAAGTTCCATGTTGTCCTTAACCTTGAGCATGGCTTCAAATTGTGTTGAACAGAAACCAATGGATTGAAACTGGATACAGCATGTGGTGTTTAAGCTGAAAGTTTGTTTCTGCCAACGTGCAGACCTAGCTGGAGTGATAACAAAATCAAGAAAGAATGCTGTAGTTTTTGAGAAAGGATCTAACAAAGCAAAAGTAAAGCCAGCCTATGAATATGTATGTGTGTATATATATAAATATATATATCTGATTGTAGTTTAAGCCTGTAGAAATGGGTTTACAACTTGGTTGAACGCTGTTTCTAGGAAAAATCTTTAGAACTTGCATATGATAAATTATATAAAGGAAACACTATAGCCTTAGATTTATTTTTTTTGCACTTAATAGGTTTTCCCTTTTTTTGACACATCTACCATTACAGGAAAATGTGGTATTACAGGAACTGCTGTAAGGAACAGCAGCCAAGGAGCAGCCATTAGGACACAGTATGTTTTCTGTTTCAAAAGCTGAAGGGTATCCAATTATTGCTGATCTAAGCAAATAGTCATTCTCTCTGCCATGCACATGCTGTTTGGCAAGCAGATAAGCGACCTTATGCTAGAAGCTGAAGCAATGCTGTGGAGGCTCGCAGATAAAGCACACGCAGCGAAGCAGCCGTTATTCTGACCACGTATCACAAAACAATGTACTGAGGCTATGGTGAAACAAGGCTTCAAGTCAGTCTGGAAATAGCACTTCCTTTCCCTTGCCTGAAGTGGCCATGCAAAGGGACCCCAAAATGCTCTGCACTTGAACATAGCAAGGCAACTCTCTGCAAAGAGACAGTTCAGAACTGCTGGGGTGAGACGGATGAAATAGAAATGTGCCCTTGCTTATGGGAGAACAGGACGTTGGTCTTTTCTGCCAGTCCTGCTTTCCAGTCCAGCAGCTTTTGTTGCCTTCCTTGCACAAACTCAGGGACTGTGTCCTTGGAGGGCCTCCACGCCCTTTCACAGGCTGCCCCAGGCTGTGTGTTGTTGTTCACTTTTTCCTCATTCTCAGGGCTGCGTTTCATTCCTTTGGCTTTTTCTTGCCTATAAAACAACCAAACTTGCTCTCAGACGGTCTCATAAAGAAGCAGAACAGTCATCGTCTGTTCCAGAGATTTGTTCCATCGTCTTTTGCAGCCCGGAAGGTGTAGGGTGAGCTAGTCAAAGCCGCCTCTCCTGTTG
Source organism: Aythya ferina (assembly GCF_964211825.1). Lineage (NCBI taxonomy): Eukaryota > Metazoa > Chordata > Aves > Anseriformes > Anatidae > Aythya > Aythya ferina. Next base: position 83,689,882 of record NC_140296.1, read on the forward strand.
TCTGGCCACTCTTCCTAAAGACTTAGAACATCAGATGAGTTGTGAACAAACAAGTGGCTGTCTCCTCTGTTGTGGGTGGTGCAGTGTCAAGTGTCATTGAAGGTGTGAACTCTGAAATCATTACAGTGCCTCAAGGAAGCAGCAGAGTGATGTTGCATTTCTTCTCATTTTGTCAGGATGTGTGTATTTGTAGCTGAAGAGGTGAAAATGCAAATAAGGAAAGCAGGAGCAAATGTTTGCTGGAAGACCAGTCAGCAGAACTGCTGATACCAACAGAATGTAATGATCCACTGAGCGGGGATACATAGATGAGCAAAAAAAAAAGGGAAACCCTAACCCTGCCTGCCTGTTCCCCCAAGCTTGTGTTACACAGTTTGATTGGGAACTAATCCATCAATGCATGTTACCTATGCGAAGAAATCTCTGCTGTTCAGCTGATTATAATGGGACTGTCTTAAAAAGTATCGCATTGATTGTGCCAGTTTCATTGTACTCGAGTCTTCCAAATTGCAAATCCTAGTGATTATGTGCCTAGCAGTGCTTTTAACGATTTCTGGTTTGCTTGAACATAATTTATAGCTCTTGTATTATGTCTTCACTCATAGATTTTGCAGGTGGCTGCACTGGTTATGATCACAAAAGACATTTACTGTCTTTGTAGGTGAAAGCAGAATATTGGCTGTTCATTACAAGTAAAACTTATTGTTGTTTTGTTGTTTGTTTTTTAATTTACCTGGACACTTCAGAAGTGGGTTTTGGTGAGAAGTTCCCTATCTCGTGTAAAGTGACAAGGTACAAAAGTATGTCAGATCAGGCCTGATCTTCCATCTGAACTATCTGGGCAAGATTCTCACCCTTTCAAATACTTGTGGCTAAAGGTTTATGGTTATCTCCAGTGATAGATTTAGCAGAAGAATACCGTCAGTCATGTCAGCCGTCTGGTTTCTGTAGGGTAGCTCCAGAGAATTACCGTTGTTCCGAGTCGGTCCACGGCATAGTAGTAATATATTTTGGTTCACTTTTATTTGAGTTATGAAGAGGGTTTTTCTTATTTTCAACGCATTGTGCTGGATAATAATCTCAGCTGCAGCTTTTCGAGACTGGAATGTGGTTACGAGCAGGGCACTTTACTTGCAGCCATCTGGTGAGCTCCTTGTAGCATAATCCTAAGAAGAGATGACCACCTTGTTGGTCTTGCCATGTGCTGCTGAAATGTTGAAGGTCTGAGGAGCTTGTGATGTGAAATACCAGCCAGCTGTTGCCTTTCTCATTTGCTGCTTTGTTTTTATTCCTTGCCCTCCATTATGTCTGCACGTGTTTCTTAAAAGCTCACGTTTCTACTGAAGTCATACTGATAAAAGCTAGTATTTTTACAGTCTTATTTCCAACTAACATCAAGTATTTGGTATTAGATGATTTTTATTTATAGGATGAGAGCTCAGCTGATGCTATTACCTTTTATGCTGTAAGGCACTGATAAAAATGTATAGCATTCTGCTATCTGATACAGCTTGTAGTGTGCGTAGTTGAGTAATGTTGCTCTAATGCCATAACTACTGTATCTAATGCTCTTAAGATCATAGAGCCACAGAATATCCTGAGTAGCAATGGACCCACAAGGATCACAGAACCCAACTCCTGGTTCCACACTGCGCCACCCAAAAAATAAACCCTGTGTCTGAGAGTGTTGTCCAAACATTCCTTAAGCTCAGTGCCATGACCACTGCCCTGTGGAGCCTGTTCCAGTGCCCGACCACCTCTGGGTGCAGACCCTTTCCCTAACCCCCAGCCTGACCCTCCCCTGTCCCAGCTCCATGCCGTTCCCTCGGGTCCTGTCGCTGTCCCCAGAGAGCAGAGCTCAGCGCCTGCCCCTCCGCTCCCCTCATGAGGGAGCTGCAGGCCGCCATGAGGCCTCCCCTCAGCCTGCTCTGCTCTGGGCTGAGCAAACCAAGGGGCCTCAGCTGCTCCTCATACATCGTGCCCTCCAGACCCTTCACCATCTTTGTGGACCTCCTTTGGATGCTCTCTAATAGCTTTATGTCCCTTTTTATACTGTGGTGCGCCAAACTGCACACAGTGTTTGAGGTGAGGCCGCAGCAGCACAGAGCAGAAATGTTCACTCCCCTTGAGCTAGCCATGCAGTGCCTGATGCATCTGGGGTATGGTTGGCCCTTCTGGCTGCCAGAACACACTGTGCTGACTCACGTTCATCATTATTTTTTTATCATTATTTTTTATCATTTTTCATCATTATATCTTTTCAAAACTTAGATATTTTGTGCTTTTTCAGGATTCAGAACTGCAGAAGCTAATTCTGTATATTTAAGCAGTCTAAAAGGCATTTTTTTTTAATAAACATGGTAGTACTGTAATTTGTCTGTGAAAGGCATTAGAGAGGTTTGTGTTATGTTGGGATTTGCTATAACAGTATACGTGAAAATTCTGAGGCCCAAGGAGTCCTGTGTAGAATAATAAATGAGTATCTGTAAGTCTTTTTTAACTGGGATGCTTTCAGCTGCTCAAGTTTTGTCTTGCTGTTATTTTCTGTGTCTCTAAACTTCAGAGTAGATACAGAGAAAAAGCTAGTAAATGGAAAGAAGAGCTATCTCTTGATGCCTCTCATCCATAAAACCATTTCTTGCAAAACCAACGTGTTTCTCAGACCTCAGAAAGAATAAAGAGAAACTCAAATCTCAAGTTTTTCATGTGAGAGTGCTGGGAGGTGGCTGATACTGTAGATGTGAACTGGAGAGGACATAAAAAGCAATCTAAGGGGGTCAAACTCAATTGGAGGCAGTAACAAACCTTTCTATTTTTCTCAGAAAGGTACCTGTACCTTGATATGTGTGTGAGGTGCCGGTGAGGATGAAGTCTAAGCACATGAATGAACAAAAATCAGATTGAGGCAGTCAGAAACTGAGCATTTAAAATGAGAGAATGCCTTTGGCACATAAAAGGGTAAGCTGTAGGAAGGTAAAAGTGCCTTCAGTTGTACCAAAGAAAGAAGCACCCAAAAATGTATGTTGGGAGTCAGAGGGGAAGTGAAGGTGGCTACTCAAAAAAAAAGTTGATTTTGAACTTCTTTTACCAAGTGACTTTTTAATCTTCTGGCACTAACAAGTCTAAAATTTGCTGTGACAGCCCTATGTCTGTTTTTTGTTCCCTGTAACAGGTCGTGACAATGCATGTGAGAAGACTTCATACATGTTTCTGCGGAAAGAACTTCCTGTGCGGCTAGCTAACACCATGAGAGAAGTCAATTTGTTGCCTGATAACTTACTTAACAGGCCTTCAGTTGGGCTAGTGCAGAGTTGGTAAGTTGGTATTTTTAAAATAGATTGAGAAATTAGTGTAAAACTGACACTGTATATGGTGCTTTACTTGCGATTTTTTTTCTTCCGTTGTATGTTTAGTGCTGTAGTATGGGTCTTGGAGATAAGAATTTGTAAGTTAGTATTTTGAATAAAAACATACAGTTGTCTCCCAGGTAATTAGAAATGATTGATAACTCTAAAAAGCTATCTTTTTTTTTTTTTTTTAAATAAATCCTTACTGTATTATACCCATGACTTAAAATAGCTTGTTCTTTCCTATTAATTTTCTTTTGTCAAAAATACTGAAAACAAAATTAAACTTTGCATGTTCTTCTCATTAATAAGTTTTTGACAATAAAAACTGGTGTTCAGTGGAAATTATGGAACGGGATAAAATTCTGTTGTTATCCACTAAGTAACATTCTCTTATTAATAATCGTGCATTATACTTAAGTAGTGTTTAACTGGGCTGATGCTAAATGCTGCCATCTTCTCCACAGTAATTCATTTCTAATCTACTTGCACATTGGGTGTGTTTTGGAGACTACTGCCTTTTATGTATTAAGTGCTAAAAAGCTGCTGCTGTTCATAGGGTATTGATTGTTTCTTCCCCTACGAATACTTGATTCAAAGAATTTCTTTAAAAATACAGCAAAGTTCCCTTTGTGAATAACAGCTTATCTGCTAGGTACATGAGTTGCAATTCATGTTGTTAGATTTTGTGAGTTTCAGTCAGCCCTTGAGCCAAGAAACTCTGCACTGACTGTATGTTGACTGCTGGGCATGGTCTCATATTTACCAAACTTCAGACTTAGAAAATGTAAAGTAGGATATGTGTTATTGTATAATTTGATTTAAATGTGTTTGCCTGTGAGAGGTAACATTAGCTGTCTTGATGACTACTTCAAACATAGCGATTAAGTGCTTCAAATAAATGTAAATGCTGTGGAGCCCCACAATAGCAATTACTTTTGTGGCTAAGTGGCAGCTTGCAGGATCTGAAGGTTTGTATCCATTGGATGTTACCGGATGCTGTTGTACTAAGTAGAAGAGAATGGATGATATTCAGGCCTTTCAGGCTTTTCTGATCTAGATTACTTGTGAAGCTGTCTTAGTGGGATACAGACAGATGAACACAGAAAAGGAAATATTTTTTCTTTGGTGACTATAGAGTATAATTCTTCTAGTCCATCAGTATGTTCTATGGCATATGCTTCCACCCTGCTTGTGCAGGTCTAGCAAAGGAGTTGAATAGGTGTTTAGTGTGGGTGACCGCTTCAGAATTTTTGGTTAGATCTTTGAGGACTTCAAGTAAGATTATGGCTACAGTAGATAGGGCTTAATTAAATCTGGAGCTCTTTGGAATATATGACTGTAATGTACTTGTCTAAATCATACCTTTAGGGTGACAATGGTGCACAATATCCCAGCTGTAGAGTGATAGTTTTCTGTTAAATGGGCCAAAAGACAATCAGTAGAGTTAATGTGATGAACAGGTTCAAACAGATATCTGACTCAGAGTGTTCCTCTGATTTTGATCCTCAGTTAAATAAGAGCGTTTGTGGAAAGGAATATCTTCTTAAGATTATTTGAGAATATATTTGTGATTTTATATCAGAATTACTAAGATAATTATAGAATGTTGTTTTTCTGATTTATAGATCTGGACTTTAAAGAGTTTATTTCCTATTTCCCCGCTTGGAGTTTTTTTTGTTTTGTTTTGTTTTGTTTGTTTTTAAAATGTTTACCTGTAGATTAAAATTCCTGTTAATATACCAGTTAGGAATCTTGGGCAAAATGTAATCTATAAGTTAGGTCTTAAATAAATAAACTAAACTAAACTTAGGCTTGAGTGACCAAGAATATTAGTCAGTTTTGAAGATAGCAAGTTTTGAGACATACAGTGTTTTAACCTAAGCCTTAGACATACCTAGAGAGAGATTGCTAAATCTTAGTAAAACATGAATTCAGCTGTTCAGCTGCTTTGTGAACTTCTAAAATTGAGATATCTCTTGATGCCCTTATTGCATACTTAGACTCTTTCGGATCAGATTTTACAGTCCTTTATTTTTAGTATGTCATAGGTTTAGAAAGCTTGACGGTTTATTAATATGCAAGCCAAAAAAATGTATGTTTGCCACAAGTGAGCAAATACATCTTGTAATACATTATTCACTTTAATCTGTATAATTGCTAATTTCTTGTAAGTAGATAGGGTTTACTTAAATAAATGTGGAGCTCTTTGTAATATATGACTGTAACATACTTGTCTATATCATACCTTTTGCATGACAGTGATGAACAATATCTCTGCTATAGGCTGATAGTTTTCTATCTAGCCACCAACATAATGTGGTAGTATAAATAAATCACAATTACAATAGAGCCTTACGGTTTTATGTGTTTATGACAAGACACCAAATTAGCTGGAGCATTAAAATGCAAGTTTCCAGTGTATTTCTTAACGTCAACCTGCCAAATAATTCAAAAGGCTCTTAATCCTTGTAGTAGGTCTTATTATTCTTTTAAACTAGCGTAAGGTGGCTATAGATGGAATTTAGGTTTGGTGGAGTAAGAAAACAAATTAGCCTCACCTACTGTTCAGCATGGATTCTTTCCTGTCCATCTTCTATCCAGCCAGTCAGAAGCATTTGGGATTGCATGAATTTCAGTCTTTTACAGGTCCCTTGGGAAGCAGTCTCAGCCTGACTCTTCTGAGAATATGCTCCCTGCTGCAGGCAAGCCCTGTTCTTTCGGTTTTCTAATCCATTTCCATGGCCGTGCTGTAGGCACTTTGCTTCCTGTACCACACCTTGTCTGCACCGTGTACAGGAGTTTTACAACTGATTGCTTGATTGCTCTCAGGAAAAGTGCTGTCTGTCTTCCTCCTTTCTGGATTCCTTAGCCTGATGTATGTGGCAATGAGGATAAGCAAGACAGCTGTCCTTCCTTTGTTCTGTTTGGCTACTCATTTTCAAATCAAGCTGGCATTACACACACGGTGAATTACAAACAACAAACCGAGTTTTGAATTTCAATCTGCACAAAGATAAAGCGTTATCCCAGACCCAGTTAGAATTTATAACACTGTGTGCACATATGTTTTGCATGAATTAGCAAGGGAAGGAAGAAAATGAATGAAAATAATGATAATGCTTGTAATGTGTTTTGGCTGCAAAGTGGAGTGATTCCAAATAACAAATCAACAAGCAGCGTGGTAGAGATCAGCAGCTTATTTTAGTTACTCAAAATTAATGGCCAACTTCCCTACTAAAGAAGAGGGCTTTTTTATAGGTCAGCTTTGAGAGGGCACTCTATCTCAAATTTAGATAGAATACGCAGAATATGGAGTGTGTGGCAGAACTGCCTAATAAAGGACATGATCACTAATGCGATGTGGAGAAGATAGTTATGATAAAACCAACGGTTAAGGTCAGGGCTTATAAAATACCAAAAGTAACTGTGAAGCTGTCACAGTGAACTGCTCCTCTGCCATACCTGTAATTCCTATTTTAATTAATCCTGATTTTTCTCTACTCTAGTACTTTCTTGGAAAGGAATATGAATTTCCATTTATCTTCTTGGAAAGATACACTAGAGAAATCATTAGCCTGGGGATTAATAATTGTGTTCCTCCATTTTTTTTATATTCAGACTGTGCTAACAAATTTGTGTTACCATGGAAATGTATTTTATCAGTGCTTGGGTGTTAGAGATTGTAAAGGAAAATCTTACGGAAATACACGTGGGGAAAAAGTAAAGGCATCTTGCATCCAGTCCCACCTTTTTTTTTTAGTTAAAATTTGGAGTTGGCATTATGGGCATTTACAGTGATCTTGTGTATGAAATGTACCATTCTGGAATTACTGCATTGGGCAGACTGACAAGAATTCAGTCTACCTTGTGGCAATTAACAGAAGAACAAGGCTAGAGTGCTTGAAAACCAAGAGCTTGCCCAGTGAGTTGTGGTGGATTGTGCTAAAGAATTAAGGACCGGAAAGACAACAGATTTGAAGGGCATGGGCTTTGATTTCTGCTTTCGATGACTCACTGAAAGTAGCAAAATATAACCGACAATTAATTTATTTTTTGTAGATTTGTGTTCTGTGTTGTTCTATTAATTTGCTAATAGTATAGCAAAATGTCTCTTATTCTAGTACTTTTCTCTTTTATTCTAGCTGGCTGGTAACTTTATGTGAACTGTGTTTAAAACATGGCCAGTTCAGCTTTCCCGTGCTTGGTAAATCCTGTAGTTACCACCTTTATGCATTCTTCACACACGCTAACTGACATAGGAGTATACTGCATGGCTGACTCTGTGCTGATAGGTAAACTGTCCTATTGGCTGTTGTTAAGATAGTGTTGTGAGTTATTTATTACAGTTCATCAGGGCTATAAATTTGCTTTTAAACAAATTTTTTACTTTCTTAGTTTCTCCAGTGTGTGGCTGTTTGGGGAGGAGTAAGGAATGAAAGGATGTAAGCAGTTTGAAAAATTGTAAAGTGCAACTAAAAAAGAATGTATGGCACTTGCAGTTCTCAGTTTTTATTTGGAAACTTGGGCTAATACACAGGGTATTACAGCATCCCAGATTGGATGTTTTATAATCCGTAAGCATTGTACAGTGGGTTAGATTTGTTTAACTTCAGGTTGTGTTTTCCAGCTTAATTTATTCTATGGTTTGGAAGAAATAGAGTGATGACATCTGAATAACTTCAATGTGAAGTTAATAACCTTTCTTCTGAACTGGTGTCTCTAACTTGCTGGATACAGTGCTTGTGCTAATGAACGTGGCTTTCTAAAGTAATATCAATCTACTTCAGAATCAGAAAGAGACATCTAAATACTGTTGCTAACCCTATATAAAGGATTAGCGTTGCCTATTTCCATACTTTCTCCATCACCACAATGATTAAATACAAACCACTATTAGTATGTTGATAAATTTCCTTAGTTTAGAGCATTTTGTTTGTGTGATTTTCCTTTTTTTTTGAGAAACTCCCAGTTCCTCAGTGGTGCTGTGTTGAGCCTGCAGCATAATGACCTCAGAAGCTGTTCTGCCCGCTGGTTCCACTGGCGGCTGGTGACCATGTTTGGCAGCTTTTTTCTGGTTGAGACCTGCTTTAGTCTTTTTCTGACTGAGACAGTTTTCTGCACAATTACTTGCCCCATTAGAGGAGAGAAACACTTGGCTTGCCCCTGCCTGTTACTCTAGTTGAAGTGCTGATCATTCAACACAGGAGTAGTTGACTACTCCAGGGGCAGCAGTCTGAAGAGCAACGTGGCAGTAAGCAAATAAAATGTACACATCTCAGTGCAGCACACCAGTAGTAGTGGGCAGCCAATCAAACCCAAACAGCATAAAAATCAGGTATCAGCTACATTCGGTACCAGAAATATTCATTGCTGTGTTATACACAGCGTCAGCACAGAACTGCTGATGTCCAAGATCTCTGGTCAGAGTTCTCTAGTAAAAAGTACATGCTGTGTTGCTGCTTAAATGTGGCTGTTCTCCTGTATCTTCAGAAGCAGGGCATTCAGGATATTGTATGATGGCAGGGGTCAGCAGCTTCCAAATAACCTTCTCTAACTTACTGTGCCACCAGAGAAACTGTCACCTCTCTGATGATACAGACTTATTGAAGCATCTTTCATATGGGAAAAGCCTGAGAGCACTGTATATGACTTTGGAGATATTCAGAAAGATGTCTGGACTGTTCAGTCTGGAGAAGAAAAGGCTCAGAGGGGTGAATAATATCAGTGTGTATAAATACTTCATGGGAGAGAATGATGACAAGGGATCCAGGCTCTTTTTAGTAGATCACAGTGACAGGACAAGAGGCAATGGACACGAGTTAAAGCCCACAAAATTTCATCTGAACAGAAGAAAAAAACCTTTTACACAGTGAAGGTGGTCAAACACCACAAAAAGGTTGCCCAGAGAGGATGTGGAAGGTACATCTGTGGAGTTACTCAAAACTCAACCAGACATACAGTCTACGACAGTCTGCTCTAGCTGACTGTGCTTGAGCGCAGGGGTTGGACTAGAAGATCTCAAGATCCCTTCCAACCGCAAAGATTCTGTGATTTCCTTGGGAAGCTGAGTCGGAACCCTACATGTCCTGGGAGGTAGAAAGAACTATTGTTGAAAAATATGAAAAATCATATACTGAAGGTGTGGGGAAAATGGAAAGGTTGAGGAGGAGAAATACAGGCCTCCATAAAACAAGGAGGATGGCAACATAAATTAAAGCAGGAAGGGAAAGAATTTCAAGCCAGGAAGAAGACTTGAAAGGATAAGGAGTGGAGCGGTGGTTGTTGGCAAACTCGGTGATGCATATGGACCTTTGTATAACATGAGAAACATGTATTGTGCTCTGCTTGTGCTAGAGCATGGGTTCAGAGCTTGGATGCTACTCCTGGGTTCAGGTCATGATGGCTGTCTTGTCTTCAACACATTTGGTGCTCATCTACAGCAGCTCCTAGTGTAGTTTCTTCTGAGAAGAACCTGATTTCTAGTGCTAAAACCACTTTGCAAATGTAAGCAGTGTTGATTAAGGGAGAATTACTGGGGAATTCATTTCAAAACCATACTGCTGGTGTAAATTCGGGTGCCAATGGAGACAGTCATTGAGTACCAAGAGATCAACCTTTGTTCGAGGAACAGAAGATGACTGCTTCACAGTAATCAGGCAGGTATTTTCTGGGTAGATTGCTTTTCAGTGTAGAATCAAATATTTTGCCTTTCCCCCCCACGCCAACAGATTTAAGATAGCAAATACTTAATTACAAAGGAAGGTCTGAGCTTTCTTTGATATATTACAACCCATAGCATGAGGGAATTATTCCAGCCTAACAGTGGTGGTGGTCTTCTTGACTGAGTCTAGATACGTGGCTTTTTTCATTCCTAAACAAAGTGGCAAGAAAAAGCTGCCCCATGAATGTCCTTTTCTCTGTATACCCAGCAAAAGTCCAGAAATCAGTTTTCTCTTTGATACAACCATGGGTTGGATGACTTGGGTATACTCTGACCATCAGTCATGGAAACTGTGAAAGAGGTAACAAAGCCTGCCTGCAAAGGGTCATATATTCACTAGAGCTACAGGAAATCAGTCAAGGGAATAGGTGTAAATGTTCCTTCTGCATGAGATTGCCAGGTTTGGCAAGGAGTCAGAAGCTGATCTTCTGAAATTTTGAAACACTGCACAGAACCTAAGCCCTGAATTGCCTCCTTGCGCTGTCTGATACTCCCTCGTCTTTCCTTTCAGAGGTACTTTACTGGTTAATACTGTGTTTTGCTAATTGTAATTATATCTCTTTTTTTTGTTCTTTACACATGATTAAGCTGATTGACACTGGCTTGTATGAGGAAGATAATGTTGAAGAAAATGCCTTAAAAACAAAGGAGCGAGGGTGCTCATAGATTTGTTCCCTGTTAGGTTTCACAGATGAAGCAGCAGAGCTCTGAAAGTAAAGCAGCTTTTCTCCAGTGAGAATAAAAGGGGAGGGCATTTGAGGACGCATTCTCAAAGGAGATGAATTCTCATTCTCTCTTTCAGAAACCCAGTCCCTCTTCCAGCTGACTGTCCTGATGATTCTTTCCCTGCCTGTCTGTCCTCACATAGCTCTACCTATGCAGGGACCTTATGGACTGTTCAGTGTCTGTCAAATTGCTGAATGTTGCACTCCTCAGGAATGCATCTTCAGTGGGCTTTGGCTCCACCAAGTTACTGTCTGTTCCCAAAGTGATCCTAGACAGTTTCTTGACTTTGTGGGAGCAGGTGTGGTGGTGGTTCTGAACTGATACTTTTCTCCTAGTGGTGTAAAAGAATGGGCTCTAGAAAATGCAGTGCTAGACACATCAGCTACCTGCTGAACTTGGAACTGTTTGGGGGATTTCTGTACTCACGTGTGGTGGTTGTAGTAGGCTGAAAACGCACAATGTGGCAGGAGTTAATGTTACTGTGCCGACCGTGTTGGAAATACTACTCTGTGGAAAAATCCTTACTGTAGCCGAGGCTAAGATCAATTCAATTGAACAGTGCAGGACTGCTTCCAGAAGTTTTGCATGTTTTCCATGGGCAAACTCATTTCCTAACAGTGTTCTGCATGATAACCTTATCACAGACTCGGAGACTGGCTGAGGCTGGCAGGGACCCCTGGAGGTCACCTCCAAGCCCTGCCCAAGCAGGGCCACTGAGAGCAGGCTGCCCAGGGCCATGCCCAGGCGGCTTTTGGAGATCCCACAGGCTCTCTGGGCAGCCTGTCACCTGCACAGCACAGAAGTGCTTCCTGATCTGCTCCTGTTTGTGCCCACTGCCTCTTGTCCTGGCGCTGTGCACCACTGAAAAGAGCCTGGCTCCGTCCTCTGCACCCTCCCTGTCCCTTGTCACTCCAGTTGCGTGTTTTGTCCCCTGTGTGTAGACTTGTGCAAGACTACAGTCATCATCCACAAGTAGATTTTCGAAGACTGCTTGTGCTGTGGTGTGGAAATAGAGTGTTCAGTTCCGAACACTCGACAGAACTGATCTCGGCTTTGTTGCTGTACAGGGTCTGGCTGGGACGGAGTCACCTTCTGCATAGTGCCGTGAATTTGTGACTGAAGCGGTGTTGGTGACGCCAGCATTTCGGTTGTGGCTGAGCAGGGCTTGTACAATGCCAAGGCTGTCTTGTACGGCCCACAGTGCTCTGCCCCCGACCCTGGCGAGTAGGTTGGGGGTGGGCAGGAGATGGGGAGGGGACACAGCTGATCTGAGGTGTCCAGAGGGAACTTGAGCATTACAATATGCCATTGGCCTTAGGAGTAGAAGCTTAAAGAAAGGAGGAGGCAATCACTGCATGCTGGGGCCCTGCATCCCGGGATGTGGCTGGACATCTGCCTGCCCCTGGGAAGTAGTGAATTGGTTCTTTTTGCTTTGCACTTGCAGCCTTTATTTTCCTATGAAAATGTCATTATCTTGACCTGCAAGTCTTCTCACCTTCCTTCTGGTCCTGCACCAACATCAGGCAAGGAGAGTGAGCGAGCAGCTGTGTGGGTGTTTGGCTGCTGGCTGGGGTCAGCCCAATGCCAGGAGCCTGTTCCCCGTCGTAAATCACTGCTCTTCATCACTTCTGTTGCAACTGCTTGTCTGTTGTTCCTGTCCCTTGGCCCCAGTGCTGCTGATACAGAGTGACAGCCCTGGCATTACTTAAAACATTTTGGCTACATTTCATATCTAACTTTGAATGTTAAGGTCACTAGTAAAAGCTTTCGAAACACATTGTTACCACTTTTCTTAAGCTTTCTGTTTGCTTAGAAATATTATTGCTTCTAATATGTTGTTGCCATAAATATGGTTAAGACCTTTAATTTTTTTTTTTTTCCTGGAATACCCAATATTCTGTAGGTTGGTGAGGCTAGCTTTCTAATGGGATGGAGCTGCATTATGCTCTTACTAGGTTCTCTTTCTAATGCTTGGCATTATAATCTGACACTCGCTTGGAAATAACGCTGAAATGAGCCCTACCTTTTATGTGGGGGATTCAGACCAAGAAAAACCCACATTTCTTTTAGCTGTAAAGCTACATCTGTATTACTTAGCATACCTGCTTCAGGCCAAGTGTTGTGGGGTGGTGATGTTTATCCTGGTGTTGGGTGAGTTTCCTGCAGAGGGCTGGCCACGTTCATGTCAAGTGAATGGTGCTTTGCCTTAAATCTTCTTGGAGGCCTGTGTGGTACCTCTGTGGCTCTAAGCCTCAGTAGTTATTTTGTTTGTGTTGGATGTCTGAACTAAAAGCTATGATTCATTTTCCTGAGTTTTGGACTGTAGGGACATAAATGATAGTTTTTAAGTGAACATGATACATTCTTTTGAGTTTTAAGAATATTGTAGTTGCTTTGTTACAGTGTTGCTCCTCATTATAGCTTTTGCAGACATCTGTGCTACACTACTGTTGTTTCAGATGAGGTTGTATCCTTAAGACTTAAAGCTAAATTACTTCTGATTTTTTTTTATAAGTATTTTAACTCTTTCTTTATCATCTTTGCTTGTTTCAGGTATATGCAGAGCTTTCTTGAGCTTTTAGAATACGAAAATAAAAGTCCTGAGGATCCTCATGTTCTGGATGAGTGAGTAATCTATTTCTTTGTGACAATTTTTATTTTTTGTTAACCATAGAATAGTAGCAATCTCATTTGTAATGTAGAATTCATGTAGCTAAAGCCAAATTTGTAACCAGGAGCTGAATACAGGAATCTAAGTGCTTTTAACCAGTGAATTCTAGATTTATGCAGTCTGATAGGCTAAGAAATAGCATGAAATGCTTCCTCCGTGATGTTTGAGACATGTTATTCACTGAGCTCAGTACTCTGTTGTATGTAATGTACATTAACAGGTTGAATACCTTCAAACTGAGGGAAATTTGATGTATCGGTCATTCTTAATTATCTAAAAGGTTTTTAAAAGGACTTCAGGTATTGATGTTCAACTACCTCATTGAATAATATTAGTTATGTTTTGAAAAGCAAGGCATATTTAATTTTCCGTATCAACAAAATAATATGAATGCCGTCAGAATGTTTTCTAAAACACACAGAAAATCATATGCAAGTGAAAAGATAGTGCAGCAGCATGCATGTGCCTCAGAGATTAAAGAAAAAATATGATTAATTCGGTAGATATCTTCTACTGTAAAGCTTCGTTTGAAAAGATTATTTCTTGTAGATTTATTTTCTACAAGGTAGAAATTATCTACATTAATTATCAATTATCTACAGGTAGCTTGTCTTTCAAACTTGGGCTTCTTCTGACTATTCTACCTGATCAGATAGTGTTGGAAGGAAGTGTTTTGTAAAACATCTTGCAGTCCAACAAACTGCCTGTGCTGTGCAAAAGTGGTGTTTTGTCTTAACCCGGTTAGTTTAATGTAACTGAATAAACTGTTAGTTTCACATACGTTAACTGATTTGACCTCTGAAACATGTTGAAGGGAGTCATTTGGACTGGCAAAAAAAACTTTGAAGTGCAGGGTGCTAGAAGTCTGAGTGTACAAAAAAGAAGTGACTATAATAAGGGCTGATTGGTTACTCTAAATGAGGAAAATGAGGAATTGGAGTACTTGAAAGGGGCTGATACTTGCTAAAGTTGAGATCTGTACACAGGGCAAAGAGTACAGATTATAATATTAGTGAGAACAAACTGAAAAAGACCATTTGAGAAGGCTGTAGAGCCTTCTGAAAATATTAAAAAGCTTCTAATATTAAAAACTTTTAAGAATACATTGGATATCTTTTTAGTGATGTTTTAGGCATGGTTATTCTGTACTGGATCAATTAGTTGAACCCTTTGACCATTTCTAACTGTTACGTCAGAGGATTCTGTATTTACGGTGTATTTGCTGATGGGACAAGAGCTTCTGTTTGTGACTATCTTAGCAGTAAGAGTTCCTACTGTTTGACTTAGAACATCTGGTAACTGAGTTCTACTCAAGAACTTCAGTTTCCCTTTGAGATGACAGAAGCTGTCCTGGACATCTGAGTGGGCCTGGCAAGCATAACAGGTCCCGGTAAGCCTATAATATCCCGGACGTGCAGATGGATGCAATGTAGTTATGAAGCTGCTTGTTCCATTTTAGATGTTCTGCAGTTAGGTAACTGAATGTCAGTGTTTCTCAGACTTCAGAGGTTCCAGGTAGTTTACTAAATATATATTTATTTATGGAGTGTGTAAAAGGTTGGTCGACAGTTTTCTTGGAGATCTGTTTTTGGGGTTTGTTCACAATTACCAGGTGTTTTATGTGATTGTCATAGTGGTAATGGGCATTTCTGACATTGATATGAAATGATGTGAAATATTCGGTGAGATATTCTATATCAGTATGATATACCAAATATGATAAACCAAATATTTACTCCATCAGTGTAATTTTTGTTACAGTAATCACAAGATGTCAAAGATTTTAGGATGTGTATTTAAATACATATAGTAAGGAACACCAGGAATTCTTTTGCAGCCTTCTGAGATAAAGTCCAACTATACTTATTGTCCAAAAGGCAGGAAGAGTGTTCTTTTATACTGAGTTTGGCCTTTGAAGAGATGCAAAACCTACATTATCCAATTGAAGACCAATTTATTCTTATTGATGATATTGGATAGGCTGCTTGAGATTAGGCAGATTTACTTTCCTACTCTTTTGCATGTCATCTCTTCCTAACTTTCTGAAAGCCATGCCATCTGACTGGATATGGAGCTGTAATTAGCAATCATTTTAAAAATTTAATAATCCAATGGATAAATCTAACCATTTCCCAACTTCTCTACCAGTGTCCCATGTTGCTGCTCTATAGCCCTGTCCCCTTTTTATGTCTATATGGCAGGAGGAGAAATGTTGGGAACTCTTTTCAGTAATGGTTCTATAACACTTTGGTTTTGTAACTATATAACAATGAATTCAGAATTTGACCCATTATCTGGGACCTGCTGGGGTGGACTTAAGGTTCTGGTGCTGCTTATCAAGGTAACAGCAGCACGAGAGAAGAGAAAGAGCTGAAGTGCTCTTTTAGACACATCTGATAACCATAGACGTGCCCTTATAAGAGGATCTGATCACAGTTCCATACTTGTCCTTGAATACCATGCAGCAAATGAAATACTCTGGTGTCACCACCACCAGGATTGTGCAGAGGGGCAGATGTCCCATAGTCCAGGTAGGTCTCAGATTGCCAGTGCCAGTCGCTTGATGGCTTGACAGTTGTGGGTCTGAACCTTCAGAATGCAGCTTTAGCTTGCACATGATGAGTCCTTTCCGAAGTTTGGGTTAGATGTTTTTTATAGTAGTGCTATTTCTACAGCAGGCAGATTGTTTTGGTTTTTCATTTTTTTTTAGTTGAAATTAAATACATGTGGCTCAGTCTTGAGAAATGAACTTGCTGCAGTTTGCAAATGTATCAGATATTTTAAAATGACCCAGGGCTACTCATTATACAAGTTTTTGTCATTTCAGGAGTGGTCACTGAATCTTACAGGCTCCTCTTGGATGGAACAGAGCAATGCTGTCTGCTTCAGTCAATAGTTGGCGAGAGGCAGTCTTGCAGACCAGGATTTACTTTCTTTAAATATTTCATGGCTTTTTGGTTTTCTGATACTCCTTAGCAAATGCGTGGATATCTCTCTTAACCCTTCTTTACACAGCATTTATCAGAGTCAAACTGGGCTCAGGGTCTCCAGGATCATATGTCCTCAGGAGCAATTTCTAGCACAAGTAATTGCAGACTGAATCAGAGTTTGGACCTCTTGCAATAGTGATTTTTTTTTGTGGCAACCACCAGGCAGCGTGGCTTTTGAAGGGTGAGATGCATGATGTTGGAGGTGGTACTTCAATTAATGCTTTCTAAAATGGTGAAATGACGGCATTAGTTAAATGTAAAACTGCCCTCTGACTTTGTGTCACCTCTCTGCTCACCTGGGGAGCCTGCTTGGGTGTTCTCAGAGCTCAGGGCCCCTTTTTCATATCAACGTACAGGATTATAGATGTTACCCCTGTGTTGGCATAGCTGTCTGCTCAGCCATACAGTGAAATGAGTTGGGAAACTGATCTAGTGGAAAAATAGCCCTCTTTCAGCCCCATCAATCCCTAAACTGTTGTGCCCCGAGGCCTGCAAAGAGAGCAGTGCCAACGCAATACGGCGGGTGAACAGGTATGAGTAGGTGCAGACTAAACCAATGCTAACGCTGAGTAGTGGCTTCCCAGAGTAGCCCAGCTTGCCTATGCCCTTAGCGTATAAATTTGAGGACAGATGCATAGCCATGAATTTTTTTGAACATGGGGAAAAATACGTCAAAGGGATTTTTCTGCCACGTATTTCTGTGCTACAGAGGATCAGAAATGCTTCAGTTTCTTCACGTTCTATTGGTTAGTGGACTGGATGAAGACTTGCTACAATGTTGTCAGACCTTTTTGGAATTTTTGATAATAACAGTGTCTTTACTCAAGGTGCAGAGGGGTCTGGTAGGAAGTCTTTCCTTAGCTCTGTCAAACAATGTGATTGCAGAAGTTTTAAGATAAGGTGTTCACATTTGGTAGAGTGTGTAAGCTGGCAGAAGTGTTTGGAACTTCCCATGGTGGCAGTATGCATCCGGATGATCATGCAAAGGCAGAAGTTGCTTTTCAAAAACAGAAGGTTTTGTAAAAAGTGGTGTTTATCTGTACATTGGGGGGAAAAAAAAAAAAAAAAGAAAAGAACAAACACTCCACATTCCGTACCCATGAGTTTCTTGGATTTTTTTCTTGCTCACCCTGTGGTGGGAGTGCGTCAGAGAAAGTATTCCAGATTCAATAGTAACTGAAGTAATACACTGTGAATATGTCTATAGATAATGCACAAATATGAAATTTAGTAATTAAAAAATAACTTTTCCTTGTGCAGCACAAAGATTGGAATAGCAATTCTGTTAGCAATTTGAAATAACTATCGGAGTAGATTGGAATAAGCACATGGTGTTTTGTTACTTTAAAATAATATGAAATGCTACTTCACTTAGTGTTTTTACTTTGAAAATAGTTATGTTCTACTAGGGGAATTTTTCAGAGCATGAACTTGGTTTGTCTTTCTGGTGGTTTTCAACTACCAGGTAGCTAGCACTTTTTTCTAAAAGAGCAGTCTGTCAGTCAAAGAATATTGTGTGTGTGTATGTATATATACACATATGTCCTATTTAAAAGGATTTTTGACGGTCTACACGCATCAGTTTTTCTTCAACCTTTCAGGTAATGCTATCCATAAAATGGACATAGCAAAAATTCCTTTTTGTCTTTATACTGAGTTTTTAAAATTACTTTTCTTGCACTGTCCTGATAAATCAAAACAGAATAATGCCTATTACTGCGATTAGGGACTTAAAAAATAACTTGTGTGTTGACATTCATTAATTACCTTCACAGGAATGCATAGGCTTAGTTTATTTAATAGCTGTGGTAACAAACATTGTTTTGTTAATACAGAAGCCACTGAAGTTATTTGACTGAAGTAGCTTCATATTAGTAATTGCTCTTCTGTCAGACCAACAGCATTATTCATTGTAGTTGTGCAAATGCAAAACAGAATTTTTCTGAAGATTTATTGCTAAATAAAACTTTCAGAGCTATTCTGCAATCGATTTTTCTCAGTCAATCCCATGACCACTTAAGATTTTTTTTATGTGGCTTCCTATGGTTTCAGTATAGCAAAAGCTTCAAATGCCTTTCAGGTGTGTGCGGGATGGGGAGTGGGTAAGGAATGAGTGGAAGGAAATGTGTTGTGGTTTCTGTGCCACTGCCTTGAAATTAGCATATATACTTTGATATGTTTGGTCACTTGAAAGCATCTATGGGAACACTTGAGTGAACTCGGTTATCTTTGAAGATAGGACAAGAGGCTGTCAGATCGTTGTAAGAGCGAAGAATTCCTTTACTGTGTGCATTCACACACCAAGCTTCGGCTATGATTTGCTGGTCTGTAATAGGTAAACAGCCTAGACCTTTGTTTGCCCTTCCAGCGTGCTCCGTGCATTTGAGCACTTTAGTAGCAGGATATCTGCGAACAGTGTGCCCTCGTGGAGCACATAAGCATCATGTTGTATATATTGTGGGTAGTGGAGCTACTTAAAAATGAAAAGCACAGCTGTCTGCAAATAGCAGCTAGTAGAGAGTGCTGTCAGTTGTTATCTTTCAGATATGATTGGAAGTGTTGCTTCTCAGCTCTGTTTTAAGCCAGTCTTGTTGCCCTGAAACAGAGAGAAAGCATGAATAAAATAGCTGGGCAGTAGTCTTGTCTGGAAAGCTAATACCAGATCTCAGAGGGTTACAAATCATACAGAATCAAGACTTAAATGATCTGTAAATTCTTTATTAAAATATCTGAAGCAGTCAGCAAGATTGGAAAGCAATAGGGAACAAGTTGGTCTGTACTGTGAAAATTTTCGGGGAGATTCAGGCAGTTAAAACTTCCCCTTTTATATGCAACAAAACAGTGTTGAAAGGCAACTGAATTGTTTGTTAATATATGGTCAAAAAGTGGTGATCAGAACAAGGATGATGAAAGAGTATTAAATATTAATCCTACATTCCTTTGGAGCTGGCAAGGTACAGTAGAAGAAATAATTTTAAAAGCTTATCACTAGCTAAGCATATGTTTTACCATCAAACGATTGTCTTGGCTAACTGGTTATGAACAGGAAGGAAGCTTGTGCTTTAAATGTGGTGACTAACTGGTAGTCTTCTACTTTTTGTGATCCTAGTCTTCTTTGCTTCCTTAGCTGGTGTATATTTCGCTTTTGGTGCAAATAATACATCTCTTTTCAGTATAAATCTGACATATTTTTTTAAAGTCAACTACATAGCCAAGTCTGTAGATTTGCAGATGCAGGCATAGCCCAACAAGACTCCCAGCTTTGTTTTCTTCTGAAAGCTGTGTTTCACTGTGTGTTTTCTAACAAGATCATGTAAACATTGTAGTGCTAACATCCATATCACATTACAAAATAGAGCAGAACTGAGTAGCACTGATTTTTTCTATGTCTAGGCTTTTAAAAGCTAATAATTATTAATATTTAAAGTATGCACAATTTTGCGTGTGGAATAAACAGGATGAGCACTTTTAAGATAAGTGTAGAGCTGCCTTGGCAGCAGAAACAAAAATCCCCCAGGCTGATTCAAGAGAAGTACTTGTTAAAAACAAAGGAAGTGGTATCCTAAAACTGCCCAACCTACCACAGAGACATCTGTCAGAGCACCGTTGTATGTGTTCTGCCATCCAGTGGTGTAAAAAGGAAACTGAACAGAAGGCACACAGATGATAATTACCTATCCCGGCACTCAAACTTCAGAATAGATGTCAGGTAAAGAAATGCATTCAAAAATTACACTGCACAGAGTGAATTTTGGGAAGAAATTATGAATTATAATACTTGTCAGGAAATTCTATGGGGGCAGTAGGGTGCTATTTTCTGAGTTACCTCTCCAGTCTGCCAGTTACTGTTAGTTACAGAGAATGAGAGTTACTGTGGTGCATATAAAAAGGGAATCTCTTGTTCTCAGTTAATAGCAAAGGGATTTAATCTAAAGGGATGTTTCGGGAAGGAATGATTCAAATTGAGACCTTAAATATTTCACAGACCCTTGTGACCTAATGTTTCTCTTTAAATAAGCTTGTTTAGGTATGACTTCTTTATTTACTGGGTGGGATGGCAAATAGATAAAATGGTTATGGTGTGGAGAGTTGAAAACAGAAGCGAGAGATTGAGTTTAATTATACCTTTAACAATCTGTTTTTAATTTTGTTTCCTCTAGCTTTTTAGATGTTTTAATTAAAGTCAGGAACAGACACAATGATGTGGTTCCAACCATGGCTCAAGGGGTGATTGAATACAAGGAAAAATATGGCTTTGATCCATTTGTTAGCAGTAACATCCAGTATTTTCTAGATAGATTCTACACCAACCGCATCTCTTTCCGTATGCTTATTAACCAACACAGTAAGTAATTGCTTATTTCATCTTCAAGAGCTTGTTGCTTGTAAACCTGAAGAAACTGTAGCTTTGTTGTAGTATTTTTAGTACTCATGACTAATTCTTAATATTCTGTGCTAATTATGGTAAAAACATACTGGCAACAGGTTAATATGGTACTGCACAGCTGTCAGAAATGAATCCAAACCACCAGTATGCTTTCTTCCAGAATTGTCAGGCTTTGTTAGCGTGGCTGTCACTTTTTAATCTTGTTGGCAGAGACAGCTTGCATAGTGTTACATGAAGTATTTTTAGACAGTGGAGTAGCCGTATTTTTCTGCTCAGAATTCTCCCAGCATAGCTTGTAGAGTTGGCATTTATTTCATAATCAAATGTGAGGATGCAAGAATACTGTGTGTCTTTTTGCTTAATTTTTCAGCAAGTTATCTAGACTTCCTTGCCTTTTTAACTAATACTAGTTGAGTACTTCTAACTAAAGGTTTAAATTATAATCCTTGTCTCCCTCTACTCCCTATTTTCTATTTAAGAATAAATACTTGAATTAGTCATTCTCTGCCATTGAGTTCTATGTCATTGCTTTATGGTGTTACTAATAAACCTTTTCATATTCATATTACAGAATGAAAGGAGTTACTTGCACAGCTTCTAGTAACCGTTATGTGCAGCCATGCAGAAAGTGATCTATGTAAAGTTAAGATCAATCTTGATCTCTTAGTGTATCTTGTACCTTTTAGCACTAAAGCTTCATTGTCTGCCCAGTATTCTGCTTTTGTGGGCTATTAGAATATGGGTCCACTACAGGTAATGGGGAGCAAAAGTGCAGTAATGCACTAAGGTGTTTTACAAGTTGTGTGTCTTTCCAATAACCCTTTATGAGACTAGCAAATGCCATGCTGTCTGTGTACAAGTAGCTTTCATGTGCCAAAGCATGCAGTGAAATAAATAGAGTTTATTCTTGTAACTGGGCAGACAAATGATGAATAAACAGTTTACAGGCTCTCTTAGAGTTGTAAGAGTTACAACAATAATAAAAGCTTCATCGTAATAGAATTTCGAGGCCAAGTGTGAGCATCACATGCATTAGTTCTGAAGTATAAATTTACTTCATTGAACTGAAATACACTGTCCCGTGGTTGAAACTTTTTAAAAAGCTTGTAGATGCTTAATTTAGTAGAAGTTCCCTGTGGTAACCAATGTTAGTGATCTATCTGTGATGCTAAAAATTAATCTTAAAGCACTGAGAAAGACAATTGAAAAGTAGAGTTTGGAAACAGGTTATATAGCTTGCACTTTGTTTCATTATTGGCACAGTCTCCTGTGTGGTTCTGCAATGTGCAGTGTGCCAATGTATTAGCTCATCATTACTGGAATAGATAAAGCTTTCATATTCTGTCTTTTGCTTACCTCATACTGCCTCTGTTTCTTACCTACTTAAGTGCTAAAGCAGCAGAAAATCACTTCTGAAAAAAAGAAGTGTGAAATCTTTCTGCATCTTTGAGAGCTAAAATCTCAGTGAAGGATCTGGTGAGTGCCAGACCCTGTGCAAAAGACAGAGTGGAGAGCATACAGCCGAGAGTTTTCCTAAACAAGGATTCTGACAATTTGCAGGCATATCTTTTGTAAAAATGATGTGCTATTCAGTAAGATCAAGATATTACCAGATTTAAACTTTCTGTGCTGCCTCAAGTGAAACAGACGAGTCACTGCCATTTGTTTTTCCTTTTAGCACTTCTTTTTGGAGGAGACATTAATCCAGCTCACCCCAAACATATTGGAAGTATTGACCCTAATTGTAATGTGGCAGAGGTGGTTAAAGGTAAGGAGACCGGGTTCATATTTTTTGTTGATTAAAAAATTCACAATTTAGAATATACATAAATGTATTATTCAGATTCCTAAGACTGAAGGTGATTTTTATTGATTCAATACACTTAAAACAGTAACCGAAAGAAAAAGAAACACCAAGAAATAGAAGCTCTGCAGTTGCTTACAATAAAGCCATGGCTTATTCAGAATTTCTAATGTCTTTGTAGTTAAGAATGTTGAAACTTCTGATCTGTTAGTAGAACTAGGGAGACAAATAACAGATTAAATGCCTAAATGTTTTATTAAAACATAGGTGCCGTTTTCCCTAAAAATATTTAGGAACAGGTTCTAAGGTACTACTGTTTTTCCTTAATACCAGTACTAAAGAAATTTGAGAATACATGTACATGCCATTTTCTGATTTATTTAGTAAGGCGTTTAAGTAAAATGTCCTCAGCTATATATGGATATTCCAGTTATTAACGTCGTGTATCTTACCACATCACAGCCTATTCTCTCTTGTACAGAAGACGTGTATGTGATGGCTCTACCTGAATGATCTGTCATAGTCTCATGTGGCGTTTTGTTTGCTGGTTGTTATGCTTATAAGCTTTCTGAATGTTAGTAAATATGCATGAGGCGATGCTGTCCCCTTCAAGAACTGGCTTATTGAAGGTTCACACTCTGGGTGTATTTACAAATACAGCTTTTGCTGTAGGAGTGGATTCTTCCTTCTCCCCTTCGTTGCTATTTATGCAGTTACAAAAGAGGAAGAATGTGTTTTTCGCCTTCACTTTTTGTCAGCTTTCAGCTGAAAGGGAAAACTTTGTTAGAATTTGGCTTGCACAATAGCTTGCTTTGTAATGTAGATGCTTTTTACTGTTAGCAGGGCTTCTTGGCTTCTAGCTCTTTGGCTCCAAGGTGGCTTTTTTCAGCAGCTCTATTTTCTGTTGATTGATCTTACTACTCTTTGACCTTGACATTGTATGTTACAGGCTTATTTATTTAAATGTTCCTTCTAATAGCAATCTTCGGATCTATTTTGATCATGAAATTCATAGCTGCTGTCTGCTGTGAACAGAGGAGTGTGCAGCGTCAGAAAATGCTCAGTCCAGTTTTCAAGCTAGTGGCTGAGATCATCATCTGTATCTGGTGAAATATCCTTTAACAAAATGAGGACATCATAAACAGTATCCAGTGTTATTTCAAAGAAACCAAATGTTCTTAAAGGCAGAGCCTGCCCATAGTCAGTGTAAGTGAGGCCATCTTCAAGGTGATGGAGTGGTTAATTTACATTCTGTATCCTGTGCTAGCTCCAACATGTTCTGGTGCATGGGTGGTATTTGAAGCAATTTGTTAGAGTTAAGGTGTTGGCACCCTATGTGGCAGCTACAAACTCTGTAAGATCTTTGAACATGAAAGAAATGATTTAAACAACCACTTCTTACTTCAAGCAGCTTCACCGAGTGTTGCGCCTCTAACTGCCTGAGGTAGGTCTCAGTATCCCACTGACTGTCCTACAGATTTGTTTGAGCTGAGAGCAATTCTCAGCTTTTTACTTGAGCTGGGTTTTCAGATGTACTGATAGATCTTTCAATCCTGTTGCTGCTTACCTCCAGCCATGACATGAGGTGTGCCTTGAACCTTTTGGCACAGTTTCTTTTAACTAAAGGTCCTAGGCTTCTGCCAAAGGCAGAGAAGAAGGGTAAATTTGAGACTGCACTCTGACACTGTTTTTTCCCTCATGAGTGGATACTTCACTGGATCGTGAAGTGATAGTGCCTTGCCCTTCATTGCAAGGGTGGCTGCTTTGTGAAAATGGGTGAGTCTTATATTTGTTCAGCTTAGGGAGGCTAGGTAGAATTTTTTCAGAATCTCTTAATTCTCTTAAGTTTTGTATAGTGGCTGTGTCTGCTCTACATCTGTATATTGAAGTCTCTTTCATTTTTTACCACCCTATTATTAGTATGCTTTTCAGAGGCCTCGGTGTTTTTCTCTACAACAAGGAATCTGACTTCTACCACTTTGATCCACATCTGATATCCACTTATGATGTGGAAAGTCTTTGAAACATGCTAATATATCTTTTCTCCACGTAGACAACCATACGGTCATAACAGCTGCATGCCTGTCTTCAACTTTTGATGACTGAGTCAAGACTGTGGCAGTGTTCCTCATGCCCCTTTTAGCTAAAGCACAACAGGATTATTCCCAGGGCCATCAGAAGTTCTGAGATATTACAATTTTGTGTAGGTGTAGATATTCCCGCATTATTTTCCTAGGTTATGTACATCCCAGGCTGAGGTTTCTTGCAGAGCTTGGATATTAAATAGGATTTTAGTCTTTTTTACTAGGGCACGTTTTATTGTGCCAATGACAGGGCTCTTTTAGAGAAGGTCTTTGAAGTTGGCTATCTTGATACAGATGATTCCTGTTGGACAGATGACTTTGAAACGTTCTGGGGACTTGATCAAGAACATTCCCAGCATTGATTAGCTCCATTTTACTAAAGCTCAAGCAGCATCTGTGTCACCTGTGTTTGATACGTCCAGCCTTGCAGATGTCAGAATAACTGGTATAAATTCTTTCTAGTTAACAGGGTACAAATATAGATTACATCTGTAGGCAGCACATCTTGAAGTAGAACAATTAAACATAAACAAGCAGTCCTTTCTGGGGGCTAGTGATTTTGCTTTCATTGTGCTTGTTGCATTGCTGTGAGTCTTGGTGGTGACTTATTTTCTGTAGCATCACTTTGAGCAGGAGGAAGAAGGTAATTTCTAGGGCTGGATCAAATGCATCTGCGACAGTGTCTTAGCAAATTTCTCTTTGTCTACAGGATTGCACCGTCTGTTCATGTGCTTGTTCCTAGCCAACCCTAATTATGAGGGGAAAAAAATCATTATTTTAAACTATTTTCATTAAGGTAACTTAAGCAGTGTAGTTGCATATAGTTGAGTTTGTAGTTCCTTCTTAGGCTAATGTGTTGCTTATTTCTGAGGTGTTTTTGCAAAGGAGATACCAGTAAATATTTAGAAAAACTAAAAAAATTTCAAACAAAAGATAACTTCAACTTTCTTGCTGTATTTCTGTCAGTACGTAAAGGTTGATATGGACTATGGGTAAGCTCTTTGTTGTGGTTTGGTAGGAGAGAACGAGTAATCTTAAAGACTTCAGATTCTCCCTGAGATGACATTGAAAAGTCAAGTGTTGTAAACTGTATCGTGGTTGAAAAAAATAAATTGTGGTTGCAATGTCATATTTTCTTTGTTTGATTAGGAGAGAACAAGTATTAAGTTGTGAATAGGACATGATAAATAAGTAGGTATTGTGGTCTGCCTAGGTTTAGATCCTTCCTCGTTTTAAGCCCTGAGCAGAGATGGAAAAGTAGCTTGCCTCTAGTAATTTTATGTTTTGTTTTGTGGGTTTTTTTTTTTTTTCAGAGCTTTAAATAGAATTTGCTCTTTCTTGACAAATTGGCAGTGAATCTATAGATAAAAAGAGATTAGAATGGATACCAGTTTCATGCTTGCAAACAGGTTAAAATTAGCGTTCTGCTTGTAGTCTTCAGATATGGGATAAACTTTGCTAGTCTTCTTTAGCTGGCTTTTCATAAGTTGGTGTTCTGTTCTCTCATTTTGTAGATGCTTATGAAACAGCTAAGATGTTGTGTGAACAATACTATATGGTGGCACCTGATCTGGAAGTTGAAGAATTCAATGGTAATTATGAAACTCATTTAAGTGATGTAATTAAGAAAAAGCATGTCTAATATCCATGGTTCACAGTTTTGGTAATTAATTGTAGGCTATAATTTGAACTCTGCAGTCCTATATGCAGCTACTTTTCTTGTCCTTATGTGTCCCTGTAGACACCTGGATTTTAGTTCATCACAATGATATTTATACAGAATGCTATCTGCTAAATTCACTACCACTTTAAGGAAAACAAAGGCATTTGAGAATCCTTGTGGCTGGGAAAGAAACAGGCCTGCCTCCTCATCTTTTAATGGAGCTCAAACTTATTTCATTTTTAAATACCCTCATAAATTCTACTCTCAGTCCCTTTTTTTTTTTTTTTTTTTTACTGTTTAAAAAAAAAAAAAGTCTTGAGTAATCATCTCACAAAGTTTGGACAGCAGTCCAAACAGAAGATGTTTCCAAACTTCATCAGAAGGCAAGGATTTGTAAAAGTCTCAGAAACAGAAAGTACTCAAAATTTTGAATTTGAAAAAAATAGAACCTTGAATTTGGTGAGGTATAAGAGAATTGGAGTATGGACTCAAACGAAATGAATATTAATAAGGCTGCAAGTTGCCTTACAACTAATTAAGCAGAACATTATTTGGATTTTCTCCTTTTCCAAAGGGTTTTTACCTGATCTTTTGGAAATTAGAAGACTTTGCATACCCTCCTATCTGTCTGTTAAAGTAGTATCTGGTATTATCATCAGCCCTCTGTGCCAAAACAGGATGAACTTGACTCTGTGCATTCATGTTGATATCCACCTGCAACTTCAGAAGCATGGGTTTAGAGCTTTCTCTTCAATGTGAACTGCTGCTGAGTCTGACAGGCTATGACTGTATAATTTAAGTCAGTAGATAATTGAATGTTCAGGGATGACTGCATCTTGAGCATGAAAACTGTCCTGGAACATATTAAGTGCAGCTATATTAATTCCTGCCAGTCAGCTAGCACCAGTGTCCAGAGCTGTGCCATGCTACACACCTCTGCTGAAGCACTAGCACAGTAAACAAAATAATAAATTATCATAATTTTCTTGTTCCAAAACATAATTTTAAATGTATGGTACTCAGACTTTCAAAATGTATTTTCAATGCTTTAATTAAGGGAGAATGTTTATTTTTTAGAATATTTAAACAGTGATTTTTTTTTTCACTTTTAAGACTTGTCCAGCAAATGTTTAAATATAGCATGTGTTTAGAAAAAAAAAAAAAATCCTACACAAGTGGGAAAGCTGTCATAAATACCACGTTTAGTACTGAATAACCCCTTCTTAGTCTAGTTTTATATCTAAAAGTCTGCTGACATTGTCTTAAAAAATCATTAGAACGTATCATTTAGATGATTAGCAGTAACTGATTTTTTTATGGATCATATTTTGCACTTGGAAAACGAAAACATGCATACATACTGCTCTTTTTCTATAGCTTCATGTTAATCCTATAAGTAAAAATGCTTCAAGATACCGTTTGAAAAAAAAAATCTTTTTTTTTTTTCCAGCTAAAGCTCCAAACAAGCCTATTCAAGTAGTCTACGTACCATCTCATTTGTTTCATATGTTATTTGAATTATTCAAGGTAGGTTGTACTTGTTAATATTTGGAAAGGGTTCGTGAACTTGTGTTACTGTTGAAATTGAGATTCTTTTCAGTGACAGTTCTGAAGTGTTGTTTCAGTTTTCCTTTCTTATTTTTATTCCAGTGAAGAGTTTGAAGCTTTGATGAATATGAATATCAGTTCACAATCCTCTTATGCCCTTATATAATTAAAAATAAATAAATCTGAGTTTTCCCTCTTCTCCTTTTGGCCTTTTGAAGCTGATTAATTTAAACTAACTCATAATAGTCTTTGCAATGATGATGTATTATCTTACAGTTTCTACAAGCTTGCTTCATTATTGCATGTGCCTTCTGCTTAAGAGCAGTGCATATGTCTGAATAATGTAAATGGCATGCTTTGTCTTGGTTTTGTGTTTTGTGAATCACTGGAACAACAGTGAACACAGAACATGAGGGCTACTGTATCTTTGGAATCAGACAGGTAATCTCTAGGTGGTGCAATTGAATAGATTTCCAGAAAAAAATTACACTTGGTCAGAGAATTTTTAGGAAAAAATGGTATTTTGGTTTTGATTGCTGGCACTAGTCAAGTATGTTCATTTAGATCTTCCTCTTTTGCTATTTGTAACACCACTTCTTGAGCAGAACAGATGAGAATTAGTATACTGCTTGTTTATGCTTTGGTACAAGTCATGAAACAGTGTGAAACCAGTAAATTCTAGCAATAAGTTATGTTAATGTGTGATGGACTGCCAGTGGAAACTCACAAAAAGCACATATGGTAAAGTTAGAATTAAAGACTTTTTTTCTTTTAACTTCAGAATTCAATGAGAGCTACTGTAGAGTTGCATGAAGGTAAGAGAGAAGGCTATCCATCGATCAAAACCTTAGTCACTCTGGGGAAAGAAGATCTATCTATTAAGGTAAGTGCCTAAAGATTAAGTTCATGTGCAGCTTACTAACTGTTAGGCTTAGAATAATGTGACTTGTAATTTGAAAAGTCAAATTAAGTACTGCATGACTTCTAATATTTGTTTCATATTCATTAATATTTCTAAAGTCATTTAGTTAATTTTAACGTGTTTTGCATTTTTTTCAGAACATGATGTTTAAAACTAACTTTTTATTCCTTAGATAAGTGATCAAGGTGGAGGTGTACCTTTAAGGAAAATAGACAGATTGTTTAATTACATGTACTCAACAGCACCCAGACCTAGTTTGGAGCCCACGAGAGCTGTGCCTTTGGTAAGCAATTGTAATACATAATTAAATGTCCCTGAGCACTACTCTGTCAATTTCCTTTCAGTGCAATTTAATGGATCAGATTTTCCATTGAATTAATAGTTTATTGTTAGCAATTCTACACAGGTAAAACACATCAGGAGAAAACGAGGCTTGTTATCACCACTTAGTCCTTGGAACAGAAAATTGTTTTTCTTTGTCTTGACATTATATTCTCGGAAACAAGCATGTCTGCATAAGCACAATATTTTCACAGGTTAATGGACAGGATTTTTAGTGCTGTATTACCATGAAGGTGTATAACCTAAAGAGCTCTTCCTTGATGCATAAATTACTGTTAATCTCAGTTTACTGTAGGAAATGCATTGAAGAGCTGAGCCATGCTCTGAGCAACAGCCCTTGAGAAACCCCTCCTGGTAATGCACAATATATGGAACTTTGAAAATGATTCTTGTGCAAGTTATGGACCATGAAAATGCATTTAAAAAAAAAAAAATCCCTGATGTGCATGTGATATCATCACATTTGGTATATTGTTGTTCAGTTGGAGATCTCATGTGCTGCTCTCGAATGAGATCAGATTTCAAACAAACAAAAAAATCCCATAGCTTCTAAGAAAATAATTATTTCAGTGCTGATTGTGTCTATTCTTTTAGTGGGCATGATTCTTTAAATTATTAGTAAAAAAAAATAATAAAACAGTTTACTAATAATTTAAATTGGTCATTCTGATAAAAATTGTACGGCTGCTGTTCCCTCTGTTACCTTTGGCTTTCAACAAGTAGGTTAATACTGATACTATGTTTTTATCTGTTCTTATTTTTGTTTTGTATTGTTTCTAATTTTTTGGTTGGTTTTGTTTTTCATGCAGCCCTTTATCTTCAAGAATGTCAAGAAAAAGTGTTATCTTGGAGGTTTCCTTTTCCTGTTTCTCATTTATCATGTTCTTGAGTGTTGATTTTTTTTTTTTTTTTTTTTTTTTTTTTGGGTACTTCTGTGGTTGAAGTGCCTTCAGGCAGCTAACATAATGTGGTGCCAGAGGGTGTATGACTATGCGTGATTCTGATATAAAACAATTAACAGTGAATTGAAGGTTGAAACCAAATCAGAGTGGTTCAGAGGCAACACATTTCTTTTTAGGCTATAAGTAGAACCTTTGTGGTACTGTCTTAGACCACAGATTATAGCATCATAGTGTGTAAGTGTATTGCATTGTTTTCACCAGTGCTTGATGTCACCATGGTATGTATGGAGCCCAGTTTTGTATCTACATTGACTTGCTATTAATTCTTCAAGGTTCCTCATTCTATGATATATCTTGGTAAAATGCTTCCAATGATACCATGCCTTTCATAAAATAATTTTTAAAAATCTTTCTGATAAGTGCAGTGATAAGGAACAGGCCTTAATTCAAATATGAACTTCTTTCTTAAAATCAAGAATGGTGGAATCTTTCTTGATTGATAATCTGCCTTTGTTCTGTCTCAGTTTTGATCAGCAATTTACTGTAGGAGCCTACAAAGATTTCTTGAAACTTGTCCTTACTATAAACTTGTACCTTGATTGCCAGTTGTATTCACTATTAAAATGTCTCTGCCTTTGTGACTCTGATTGTAAAATGTTCAGCTTAAGATTTACACTATATTCATTTTTTCTATTCATCTTTAGCAATACATTCCTGTATTTATTTCCTAATCTTCCAGACAGCTTACTTTGATTCGGTGGCATTTATACTTAGTTTTCTTCTGCTCTGCCCCATCCTCAGGCTTTTTTTTTTTCTTTTCAGTCTGTATGTCACTGTAGTCAGACCTGCAAAGTGTCCTCTCTTGTGAGCCTGGCAGCTTTTGCTCTGTGAATTGGACCTACCTGTATGACTGAACACTGTGAATTGTTAAGCTTTTATGTGTGGGGTTCAGATAGGGGGAAAAATAAATAAAAATCAAGAACTGCGAGTCTGTGGCATACCTTTCCACTAAGGAAAAAAAGGGCTTTCACAGTTAGGCTTGACATGTATTATGGTTCAGATCCAGTTATAAAAACAATTATTCCATACTTTGTATGTCAGTCTAAAAATAATCTCTCAGCAGAAAGGTTTCACGTGAATGAGTCATCTTCAGAGTCTATGCAGAGGGAAGGTTTCTTTATTGCTTAGTGCCAAAGACCAAACCACTTAAGAATTATGCTCTAGAAGGTAGGTCTGTGTTCACATGTCATTCTTGACTTAGGTAATACTCATAAACTAAATTGCAGTGCAGTGTAAATAGATGTATTTTTCTGCTCTAACTATCCCTCCCCTTGTTGTATGATCCCCCCGTCTCGTTTATGAAACGTTTATGGACTTGGAGCGGAAGAGAGGGCTTGTTTTGTTGATTGGTGGAAGTTCTTTCTCGGTGTTACTGCAAATGTTTTTTTAATCTGCTGAGAAACCTTGTTACCATGGCAGCATTCTGATTCTAGCAGGTCTTGTGCTCATCTGTGCTGTTATATGCGCACTGGAAACATTAGGAGCACATGGTAATGTTTAATAAGTGGATCTTCTTAGAGAATTTAATGATTCTCCCTTTGGCAGGATTTGTTTACGGTGCGAGAAGTGTGGCTTAAATCAGGTTCAATTAAACCTGTTGACACTAGTGACACTAATAATTTCCCGTTTGTTTAGTACATGCTATAATATTTAGTGAGAAATTGGCCCTAAAAAGCTTTTTCATCTCAAGGTAGGTGTGCCATTATTGACTATATTCTTCCCTCTAGGTCGAGTACAGACCTGTGTAGCAATCGATTCTTGATGATGGTCTCTTCTGCAAAATACATTGAGGCTTGCCTTAACCAGTTACTCATTGGTCATCTTTTGTTTTCGTATTTCTTACTAATTAACTGTTTTGGAAAATAACATGAAGACAGTATAGAGAAAAAAACAGAATTTTTTTGGGAAGAGTTGAAATAGCTATGTGGATCAGGACACAGTGTAAAAACACTTTCCTGGAAGGTGCAGGAGACAAACCAGAAGTTGGACATGGATTTCAAGGAGGTATAATTCTCCAGAGGGGGAAGTATATGTTGGGATTGCTTGGTACTTCCCTTTACCTGAGCTGAGCAGTATGTACCATCTACAATTTGCTTTTCAGTTACTTTGCTTTTTAGTTTTGTTAACGTATTTATTTTTCGGTCTCCAGAAAAGATACAAGTAAGCTTTTGGACTCTTTTTAAAAAATAAATAAATAAATAAATAAATAAATAAAAATTGTGAGTAGAAAAAAAATGTCTGTCTTCAGTGTTTCACTTTCCCCTTTTGCTCAGATGAACTGTTACAGTCCGTGTTCAGTGTGAGCAACGCTGTAATCAGTTAAAGATCACGACATTTAGACTTCTGTAAAACGGCAAAGAGGACAAAAGTTACTGTAGGAATGGTAGTTGACCTCAGGAGAATTTGTGATGGATGCTGTAATACAAAGCTCTTTAATATTCACCCTGGTCTCCCAAGGGATGTCTTATAAAGTGACATCACATTTGCCTATTGCACATATTGCAATGCTCAGAAATCCTGCTTCTTAGCCTTCTTTGTCTTATTTTGGGGCTTTGTTACTAAGATTCAGGGCTTTGTTTTCACTTATTGCAAGCCTAGTATTACATCAGTCAACTAAAATGTTTTACTCTCTCTTTGAACCCGTGCTCTTCCCCGTATCTTTCAGGTTGCCTTTGTAGAAATAGTATAGTGGGATGAGTTCACTGGTTTTCTGAAACTTCACGCGTTGAATTCTTCCTGCAACCCACCTTTTTGGAAAAGCTCTGTTACTCTATTGCCTCGTATATCCTTACTTTCAGGTGCTTGTATGTCTGGAGTCCTTCTGTTGTTGCTTTGGATAGCCCTGAAAAAATCAGGGGGATTCAGGTGAATAATCAAACAGTGATTGTCAGCACATACCCAGCCATCTGAAAGAGAGGGTCTATAGACCGAAATCTTACTCCTTGGCTGCAGTGAGAGTCTTGTTTATTTTTATGATAATTTCTTCTGGCAAGAGTGGGTTGGAAGAGGTGCACATTCTTTGCTGAAAGGGTAAACAATACCAAGGATTATTTGTCTTGTATTTCTTTGTACGTTGTTAATGAAGTTAATTTACTCTGTGGTAGTCTTCTGACCTCCGCTGTATCTGTGGCATCTGTCAAAAATTTGGTATTGCCAAAGAAAGAATGGAGCATTACATCAACGGTAATCATAGAGAGGAAGCCACAGGCAGTTTGCAGCTTTGATGATTGGAGGCAACATATTCTAGCTCTTTGAGAGAATAAAAAATAGACAAGATAAAGAAATAAACCTTTGTCAGGATTGTTTATTTTCTCCTTTTCTGTACTTAAGCTTAAAAAAAAAAACTGTATAGGAAAAAAGATTGCTCAAAGCATTGAATCCCAGCTTACAGTGCAGGCTGAGGAAATAAAGGAAAGCTTGAAGAATATATTGAGGCAAATCTGGTATTTAGAAATCTGGTGTTTAGGTATCTGTAACACATCTGTAACAGTGATCTGTAACACTTTTTTAAGCCTTCCTCATGTTTTTTTTTCTGTTTGTTTTCTTGTTTTTTCTAGGCTGGGTTTGGCTATGGCTTGCCAATTTCTCGTCTGTATGCTAGGTACTTCCAAGGTGACCTTAAACTCTACTCGATGGAAGGTGTTGGTTCAGATGCTGTAATTTATTTGAAGGTATGAATTTCACCCCCTTATAAGCTAGCAAGACAGTGCAACTTGAGAGTTTATAGCAGGCAGATGTTCTGCTTAATAACTGAACTTTCTTTTCACTCTTTGTTTTCAAATTCATAATCACTACTTTCTTTGTGTTTTATCCAAATTAATTACACAGAATCTTAAAAACAGAACTTTATATAAGTTAACATTGACACTAATACTGATTGGCTTGCTTTAGATTCTTTTTTTTTTTTTTTTTTTTTTCCAGTCCTGTGTTGGATCTTTGCATTTTGTTAACCCATGTAAATGCTGAATTTTCAAACAACTGTGTGATAAGAGAGAATTTTTGGATAATACTTTTTGATTCTATGAGTTTTGACTGCAGTAAAACTGGAACAAGACTTTTTGACTAACTCCTGACTAGTACTTTTTTTTTCTATGCTGTCCTTGACCATTGTGCCCTAGATAGTTTTGAACCTATTGTCCTTTTTCAGGAGTCAGGGGCTCTAAGTTAAAACTGCTTGAATTTCATCAGGGAATTTGAAAGAATATAGTGTAGCACATAGCTCATGCAGTGGTCATTGACTCAGTGTTACCTCTGTGCCTTGCTGCGTACAGTGAACAAGCTGTGGAATCCTGCACTAACTTCAGTTTCTGATGGATTTAATCTTCTATGTGTGTGCGTGGAGGAAAAAGGCATGGTGTTTCTTGGGGGGAGGAAGGGGGAAAGGCGTGCTAATCGATTGAACTATTATTTCCAGATTTGTGTGCTGACTGAGTCTGAGCTTATTGGGAAAGTTGAATATTTAAGTAAAGTATTAACGACTAATCTCTCTAAAATGCTCCTGACCAAAACTTTTTCCTCTTGGTGTGTAGGCACTACTCACTAAAAAATGTTCTCAAGTTTTATTTCTTTATTTTAACCTATTCTGAAATATAGTGCTTCAGGAACAAATGGTCACAGCTAAAGTATTTTCAAAATAGCATTGTGACATGTAACACTTGGATAATTAAGATACTTCTATAGTTACCACTTCTGTATTGGAACAACTCCCCAGAGCATCATCTTGCTCTTGGTGTCTCCAAGTGATATCTTACTGTTGCTTTTGTTTTCCCATAGGCCCTTTCAAGTGAATCATTTGAAAGACTTCCCGTTTTTAATAAGTCAGCGTGGCGACACTACAAGACCACACCTGAAGCAGATGACTGGAGCAATCCTAGCAGTGAACCAAGGGATGCTTCTAAATACAAAGCTAATCGATAATTTGCTACCTTTTGTCTCTGCTGGAGATGACCTCTGCGTTCAGTATAAAGTCTCTGCTTTGTTCCAAAATCCTTCAAACCACAATAGCTAATTACTTCCAAACAAAGACCTAATCAGGGCATTGAAAAATAGTAAGAACAAAGTGATGATTGGGACTTACAGGAAGGCACTAAGCACGTTTGGTATGTGACCTCTACCTACTTCACGGAATATGCTTGGTTGCTTCAGTCATGCATTGACAAAAGGGATTGCACTGTGATTGCGCCTAAGTACATAAAGTTGTAACAAAAGATACTATTTTAAGTGCCAATTTTTATTCCAGTAAGGATTGGCAGATTGTGCAGAATCCCTTTTCCTGGTGAACAGTATCTTGCACAGCAATATGGTGTAAGAGAGAAATTCTAGTGTAGTTAAATATATGCTTTGAAAATCCATTCTTTGCTGCATTTTATTTTGCTCAGTGTCACCTGTTACATAAAATTCCTTTGAGCTCTCTAGATTTTACATCTAATGAGCTTATAAATGCATAGTTCTAAAAAGGGTTGTACAGCTTTAAACTGATGCTTACCCCAAATTCCCAAAACCTTTTGTCAAGTGCATACAAAAATTATGTTGTTGTAAGACATTGGGACTTCCACTTTTTGGTATGCACCTTATTGATTCTCTTGACACAGAAACACAAATATATTTTTAAACATTTTTCCTTGTTTTAGGGAAAAATCGTAAGTAGTTAGATCATCTCTCCGTACAAAAAATCCTGTTAATGTGTGGGGGCAGGAGATAATTAAATTCCATGTTTATTGCCTGTCATCTTGGGGGGTGGGGGGGCTGAAGGGAGAGAAATCTGAAAGGCCGGCCAGCCAGTCATATTTGCCTTAAGCGTGTTGGTTGCTTGGAACCTGATTAGTTTAAAACCTGTAAATAGTTTGCAAAGTTATTTATATATTCAATGTCTGACAACAGTCTGGTAATCTGAATTTGTAGTGTATATAAAGATGTTGTACACCAGCTTTTGGAAAGTGTCATTGGTCTAAATAAATGAAACTGGAAGTATCAGAGAAATGGGAAGGGCAAAATATAGTTGGCACCTGATCTGAAAGAAAAAGAAAATTAAAGAGGACAAAACTGAGTGTTATCTCCTTAGCTTTGTTGTAGGGGTTACTACTGAGTATTAGGAAGCTGTTCTTCACCAAGTCTCTGCCAAAATTCTCTGCCAAATACTGTTTCTGCTACTATGGCCTTTCAGAATTAGCGAGGTTTCGAAGTTCTGGTGATGACATAGCCATGGGAGTAAAGGAGGTGAGGTGGAAGCAACTTTGCACTTTCACTTTCTCCTAGATGTTTTGATATTTCTTTGAAAGACATTGCAGATTTTAGTACAGAAAATGAAACACGTTTACTGAAATTGTGGGGGAACTGTCCTTTTTTCCTCTCAATATTTACTTTTGTAAAGAACCAGTCTGTTAGTTAAACAGGGAAACGCTGAGAAATTGCTAGATTTTAAAACAAACAAAACCCCTTAGTTTAACTTCATGACAGTACTTTGCACCTGCATAGCACATTTCATCAAAGGATTATAAGCAATAAGTTACATGTAGACCCACTTCTTTCTGAAAACTCAGACTCCTGATCTCCCAAACCTGTGCTCTCAGCTGTCCCAGTCCGTTCAGGAATGTGTATGCACGTAGTTCTTGAGTTTGCAGGGCTTGAGTCTCTGTAGGCTTCTCTCCGCTGAAGCTGAAGTCACGCTGGAGTGGCAGCTGGCTTCAGCACGGTCCCTGTCCTGCACGTCCCCGCAGAGTGCTGCAACACCGATGGAGGCAGAAGCAGCAGGAGGGCTGCTGAGCGCCCTGCAGAGCCCGACAGGTGGGATGAGGGAGCGTGCTGGGGGCTGCCGTGTCCCCAGCCAGACGTGCTGAATGCTCCCTGGGAAGTCTTTACAGGGTGCAGTGAGGGCGTAACCGTGCGACCTCCAGAGCAATAATTTCCTCTGGCTGTGCAGGAGGCAGATGGACATTCAAGCGGCGCGGCTCTGCTGCTGTGGTGGAATCGGTGCAAGCTGATGTGACTTCCAGCTGATGTTCCAGTTCTACTAACATTTAGTCAGTTAACTTCTGCCTTCACCCCTAACGTCTTACTGTTTTCTTGAATTCATTTCAGGTTGCGTTTTTTTCTACTAAAAATAGGAATTTGTGATGAAACTAATATTTTCCCAGTTGTATGTGATCGCTTTTTTCCTGGAACATTACCTAAAAATTACCAAAAACATTCCAAGGAATAAGGTAGTCTGTGTAAGAAGCTGAAGTTCAGCTTTTGTTAGAAATCATATTTTGTAGTAGCAAATCCTGACCTGGTGCTTCTTTTTGGCACCCTCCTTATAAATGAAGAGGAGAGGGAACAAAAAAAGAGGATGCAAACATACTGAAATGTGAAATGACTTCATGAAGTGACTGTAAGCAATGGAAGAAGCCAGCAAACAGAAGGTGAAATTCTGTGCAGGATCTTATGTTGTTAGTCATTTCACTTCCTTCTCAAAAACGGTTGGCTTTCAGGACTAAAGCGTTGTAGTACTTGGGAACTGAAGTCCCCTGAAATGGCGACCATTTCCAAGAACGAAGGTACAAACTGTTCAGAGCAGGAAAGTGGAGCACAAGGACTGCATTTATTTTTCCATTTTCCAAAGCTTGTCCTTGGGCATTATGCTGAACGAGTGAGCAGCAGCATTGCTCCTCTCTGACCTTGACCAGGCAGCCTGCACTTGAATCGAGATCTTTGGTGTGCCATAAATTATTTACTTACTGTCCTTATGCCGCATTCCTGCATAGGAGTATGTCTGGAAACTGTCTTTGGAAGCAACAGCAGCAGACCTTCAGGAATTTTCTAGTGGGTATTCCAGAAAAATGAGGGTGGATAGGTTTTTAGTATGGCTAGTTCGACTACAGATACTATTTTTACTACAGATACTGTTGTTTTTCCAGTTACTGCTACCTTTTTATTAGCTATTTGCTTTAATACTTTGGGGCAGTTAATTCCAAACTTAATTTTCTGACGTTATCAAAGTTTCTTTTTTATGGATTTCCGATGTGCGGCCTGCTGATGTTGCAACCTGCTTGTCTTGGATTGCAGGGCACAGTAAATAAGGAGGGAAAAAAGATGTTTTCAGTGAAAATGCTGTGTATCTTTTGTGTTTAGTGATTAACAGAAACAAATTTCCAAACAACTTCTGTATGTTGCAGTGTAACAGAATAGCTCAGCTTTCTCTTCTAGTGCCTGTTTCTCTGCTGTATCTGTTGTGAATGTGATACAATAACGCCCTGTCCAGTTTCATGCCAATAGACACGAAGCCTCTCCAAACAATATACACATCTCTGCTCCCTGCTTTTCTAGGCTTTGTTTTGAGGTGTCAGCGCGTGATGAGAAAGACAGTGAAATGGTCACAGGTGCGCAGTCTTGTCTCTGAACTCACTGTGATGGTCTGGAGTCGTACTGCAAGAGCCTTTGTCCTGCTGCAGTTTGTGCCACCTCTTGGGCACGTTCAGAGCAGGTCCCTTGAGACATGCACAAAGAACGTGGATGTGCATTCCCGTGCTCTGGGACAACTCAAGCTACTTTTTGGTTGTGTCAACTATGTTTGTTGCTCCAACTGGATAATGTAATTTTCTTTCTCTTCAGTGGCATGTAGAATTTGTTTGTTTTGCTTAAACAGCCGTTCACTTTGTCCAAAAAGTAAATGGAGTGACTATTTTTCACTGTAGTGTAATCTCCTCTTAGCCTCAAGGCAGGCTAAGTGTTTAGGGTGAAACCTTGACCTCATTGATATGGAAAACATTTCTCCCCCTTCACCTTTAATTTCTCCCCCTTCACCTTTAGTAAGCCTTACATGTTGGGTGCTGCAAAGTGATCTTGTTTGGTATAAACCACTCTGTAGAAAATGAACTAAATGTTTATTGTTAGTATTTATCTCGGCAATAACCGCGTCCAGTTGTGAGGTGTTTGGTTCGTATGCATGTTTCCTCCGTTCCCCTACAGATGCTGTGGTTGCTGCTAGATCTTCATCTCCTCTTCCTGACACTCACTTACCTACGAATTGTACCAGATAAGTGTTGTTTTGAGACCTTAAGGTAGCGTGATGGCAGGATGATGCCTTACTGAGCTCAAAGGTGAGTTTGATGGCAAGTGAGGAACGCAGTCACAAATTGTGTAGCGACTTCAGGGCTGAACCGTGCAAATGCTTGTACAAGTAGCAGCTTACGAGAGGCATCCCACTTAAGTGAATCTGTTCTCAGGATCAAGATTTAAGCTGTTGACATTCATTTGAAACAAAGTTTTTGTAACTAAAGTTTTAATTAAGAACTGATAAGAAAGTTTAAAATTCACATACTTTAAATGCCGTATTAAGTTGCCTTAAAAGATCTCAAAGTTGGCATAGGGAACTTTTTTCTTGAATTTAGAGGGTTTTTTTTGTAGGATTGGTATGTTTGTGGTAATTCTAATATTGTCAAGCTTTCAATTCCTTATTGGAATTCTTCCCTTGAGCTGAATGCTGCCGAGAGGTGCCAGATGGACGGTCCTCTGAAATTCTTACCCGCATCTACAGCCTGCGCTAGGTGACAGGCAGTGGCAGGGCAGTGTCCCAGTGGTGCTGCCGGCCAGACCTGCCCTTCCGTGGGAGACCTGCTGATGGTTTCACGCTTGCCTTCTCTGCCGAGCTGTTAGCAGAGTGCTGAAACGTGTGCCAGCCGTGCTGGGGGTTACGATGTGAGTTTCTGAGGGTGGGAACGGAGTGGATTTGTTCCCCGCGTTGGCTACGGGGCTGAGTTCTTGCAGTGCCGGCTCAGGTCGCTGGTGGGCTCGCCCGTGCTGTCCCGTCCAGGAGGCGTCGCGGGGCTTTCTGTCGTGGCATCGCTGGGACCAGCCCAGCCCGTAACGGGGGAGCGGGGAGCTGATATCTGTGGGGTTACCTGGTGGTGTTTTAAGTCCAATTTCGAGTCTTCTGTACTTTGTGTTGGAATTGTTTCTAGCCCAATACCCTTGTATATAACTTGTGTATGTTCTTATTTCCCTTTTCTTCTTGTCATTGCTGACAAATAAAAGTATGCAATAAAACCTACACAATGACACTTTCAAGGGACTGATTCAGTTTCACACACGCTATGTGGAGCTTAGCCTGTGGTTTGGCAGCCCAGGGGAACTTCAGGCATGCTCTCAGGTGGACCTTCAGTTTGGAGCTCAGAGTGATTTTAGATTAAAGCATCTTTCTTGTCTGTTTTGTCACAGAGCAGTTTGAAATTTTTGTAAGTCTTACAGAAATATTCGAGTGTTCCCAAGTTTGTCTCTACCCCTTTTCATCCGAATTTGTTAACTCAAGCATGACTGATTTTTGGTTTATTTGGCTCTAGAACGATACATAAATGCGATTGTTTCTGTATTGTATTACTCCGAATTTTCTGGTGTATTTAACTTGATTTATTTTGTATCAGTATCTTAAACTACCTGGAAGTCTGAAACTTTGTCTTCTGAGTTTTATTCCTATCAAGTATGAGTCTGGACTTTATGAACACGTTTTCACAGGAAACTCTAATCTTCTTTCTAAGGCTTTGCCATTTCAGTTAACTATTAGTGATTTTTGTGGCATAAAACTTAGTTTTTAGAAAGGTAAAATCGCGTGCTAATGTAGCTGGATGTTACTATTCTTGTTTTTGCTGTTGTGCTAAAAACATGACACCAAAGTACTTACGAAGACGACAGTTCTGCAGTCAACAAAATAGGACTACGCTTTGAGTAGAAACTCGTAAGAACTTTCTCTCTACTGATTGTAGATCTGAAGCTGTATCTTTCTATGGAGTAATGGAAATATAAAAGCACACTTGGGAGACCTCCTTCTTGAAAAACTGGCCACTGCAGAAATTACTCTGCTTCCATCATTTTTGCAAACTGTTGTTTTGTTTTTACTTCTTTTTCCATACGGGCAGGCATCCTGGTCTCTACAGCTTAGCAGCCTGGGGAACATGGGGTAGGGAGAGGGGGTGCGGATGGGAATATGTACCCTAAAGTATCTTGGGATAAAACATTATTTTTTTCTTGTTTTGTAATCTGAGCTTAGAAAATTGAGTTACCTGTTTTACTCTCTCTCCTTAGCTAGAATTCATTGCTCCTTTCTCAGAACAACGAGGTAAGAAAAGTTCAGGCTTCTTTTCGAGAAACTGCTGCTTTGAGTAGCTGCCTACAGGAGGAGGACTGCAGCAGGAACCCCGGATTCTCCTTTCCTCACTTTCATGGAGGAATCCCAAAGTGGTTGTAGTTCACGGATATGAAATTGCAGTCACTTATAAATTGAACTTACTTGGTGACTGAGAGTATGACCGTCTGAAAACATGAAATGTTTAAAAAATATATAGTTTAATTAATGTTCCCCACTTTTATTTGGGGGGAACACAGGTTAATAAGCAGAAAAGCTGTTAGCGCTGGTAAAGAATAGGAGCTGATTCAAGCAGTTTGGTACCATCTGCACGTCAAGGAAGTTCTGAACTTCGCTGAAAGTTCAGGCAGACTGCTGTGGCTTTGTGCACAGTCTCGTGAGCAAAGGATGTGGGATTTTTTGGATTTATAGCCCTTACTGTTGATCAAGACTTGATTGTTGAATAATGCGATAATTGATGGGCTTAATGTGTCAGTGGCAGTAAGAGAAAGGAGTACTTGAGCTCTTGAGTCATCGTCATTACTGTCATAGCAGCACGACCTCTCGGCACCTCAGGTGGCTGCTCTGCACAAGTTGGGGGTTTAGCGGCACCAAATCCTGCGTGATGCTGAAGGCAGAGATGGAGCTACCTGCTCTGGCAGCGCTGATGCTTTCTGTGAAGTGACAAGGTTTGAAGCCTGCTGGTTTAGCCACTGTATTTCCGTGGAGTATCACATTTCCTTTAACAATTACTATGGATTGCCTCCCTCACTTATCCTTGCTTCCTGAGGTTTTTGGTTTCCTGACATTGAAGCAATAGAAGCTTCTCCAGAGGTTTAGAACAAAAAGTGAGTTGTGGGTTTCCTAAGCTCTGGTGCCTGATTGTTCAGTGTACAGCAGCAGTTCCTCACCACTCGTTTTCTTTGAAGCATACGAGCACCTTTGATTTCCCTGTTACATAAATCTCCCTAAAACTAAAGTTCATTGGATGACTCCTGACATTTGAGATGTGTTACAAAATAACACCTCTAGGCTTCTACCTGGAAACTTTTTCAACTTTCCATGAAGTTTTATAAGTGCTTGTAACTTTTTGTAGCTAACCGAGCAATTCCAGGGCAGGGAAATACCCGAAGACCCATCTTTCTTAACTCACTAACCTTTTCCTTAAGTAACGAAGCTCAAGTTGGTCATCATTTTTCTAGATCTGAGATAAGTTCATCTGAAAGAAAACTTTGAAACTTCAGAAGAAATGTGTTGTACTTTCTCACTGCTTACCATTTGACGTAACAGGATCTTTGCAGGAGCTATGTGCTTGATTGGCAAAAGGCAAGTCACCATGCACGCAGCTAGGAGACTTGA
Source organism: Aythya ferina (assembly GCF_964211825.1). Taxonomy (NCBI): domain Eukaryota; kingdom Metazoa; phylum Chordata; class Aves; order Anseriformes; family Anatidae; genus Aythya; species Aythya ferina. The sequence goes on from NC_140296.1 coordinate 83,732,506, forward strand.
TCTGAAGGCTGTAGAAAGAATTTCCTCCTTAACCCGTCACTTGATTCTTTTTTTTTTTTTGAAATTAATAAAAAGATGCATGTAAATATTTTTATTTAAATATTTTGAGAAGAGTTTCTGTTTGGCCAGTTTTCAAGGTCACACAACGGTCTGTGTTCTGGTATTATTTCAAAGGACAACTTCATAAACATTTTCTTGTGGTTATCAAAATTGATGCCAGATTGCACTGCAAGATGTAAATCATTGAAATGTCGGAGCCGGCCTAGCATACCTGAGCTTGTCATGTGGTAGGCAGCTTCCTTACCTGTTTTTCTTTGCTCTTGATCCTTACAATAATAAATACATTCATAGGTGTATGTACACTTGATACAGTACTTGGGGCTGTGGAGGACCAGCACTTATGGCACGGTTGCTTTGCATTCAGTTAAAGGAACCAGGATTTTTGTGTGCGCGTGTGAGGTGATCGGTCACGGCTGTGCAGTGGTCCCTGTGGTTCCAGGCGCTGGTGAAGCGGTGTCTTTTCTTCTCTGTTTTTAGAAAAGTAAACTGGTCCACTGTCAGTATGATGTGGTAATGCTTGAAAACTGCCCGCTCTGTTCTGCACTAAGTGCAGTAGCTAGGTGCTGTGCATTTTGAAACTTAACAATTACACAATTTTTTTCACAAACATATCACCGGCCATTTATGAAGTGTGAGGAAGTTGGAGTTGTGCTTTGTCCTGGAATATTTCAGTGCGTTTTGTCTTACCATTACTCTGTACACTTTATGGTGAGGAATACCAACTTGCTAAACATTGGGTTTTATAGGAGGAGAAGTGAAGTTTCTGGGTTTTTAATGACCCGTGAAAGATCTGATCTCATTCAGTTGGCGTGCGAAGTCAGCTTTGGCATGGCAGTGCTACCACCCTTCGTGTAATGGCTAACTGCATTTTATTGACCTCCTGACTTGCCCTGTGCTCCCCTGTTTAGTTTCTGTCTGTAACCATGAATTGTCTCAAATTCCCAGAAACAGGAAGGCAAAAAGCGTTAGAATAGAGCTGTTTGACCTGATACCATTGGTTTTTCCTCATATTTCCTTAAAAGATACAGAACGTGAGCTCGCTGGACTTTTCTGATGGTTCTCTGTGTTTATAGTGTTTGATACACCTACATACTGGGGAATTCATTGAAGAAAAGGTGCTCCCGAAAAACAAAACACCACCAACAAAACAAAACTTGCCGTGCTGCTTGGCTTTATGCTTCACTTGGAGCCAGCAAATTTAGAGGGGCAGTCCTATTAATTCTTACACAGTATGTGTTGCAGTTTTCTATTTGCGTGTGAAATGATGAATATTTAAAATGTCCTTGCTCTTTTCTGAAATAGTGCACACGTTCAGGAGGGACCTTTTATATAGCCAAAGCAGGAGGGGGACAAATCTGTCTGTAAGGGATAGTTCTGTATTTCATTTTGGCATTTGGCCTTTAATTATATAGTATAACAGTGCAACTTACGGCACTGTTAAAAGTGAAACTTTCTAGCTTTTAAACTGAAATAGAACTAAGCCAATGCTCAGGTGTTACACAAGAGCTGGCACAAGAGCTCTTTGCCTTGCACTGCAGAAAACCCTTCCTGCTGTGCTGCCCGACTTGGAGACTTCTTATTCCATGTTTAAAAATGGCCCAGCTGGGAAGTGCTGAAACCTGGTCTGCTGGCTGAGCTTCTCCCTGCCTGAGGCAGGGCCGTCTAAAACAAAACAACAAAAGGCTCGGAGGCAGGAAGGTGGTGGGAGCACAGGAGGGGCTGCTCGGGTGGCAGCGGTGAGGGCGTGAAGCCCTGGGCTGCGAGGAGGGAGGTAACGAGAGGGAACTGCTGCCAGCGGGTCAGGCCAGCGGCTGGCTGTATGTGCTGCGAAATGAAGGCGAGAGGTGGCGCGTGTCTGTTGTACGCTGTTTATTTTTCATGTGGAGCTTGGCTGATAAATAGGACTGAATCAAAGCAACGCTCATGAAAAATAAAACCCAACCATGACTCAGAAGTGCGAAATTGCCCTCCGCGTCTCCGAAGACAATGAGGTTCTGGTTTGCTGGAGAAAGCGTGTGGGTGTCGGTGCCTGTACCAGCGGGGGAAAGGCTTCAGCTCCGCTGTCCTACCTGTGAGGAGGACGCCTGGTACAGGATATGGCTTTGTCATGGGGTGGCCACCTGTGGCTGAGAAACAGCTCCCGCTGCGAAGAGGTCGGGCCGCCGAGTTTTTCTCCGGGTCCTATGTACAAGCCGTGGGCGCTGCCTTCTGCTCAGGCTGCTGGGCAGGGGCTGCTGGGCAGGACGTGCGATGGAGCGGGGACAAGCAGTGGGGCTGGAGAACAAGGAGACCCTGCCCACCGCCACCGCCTTCGGGCATGGCTCCTCGTGTAAACAGCACCAGTGGGAGGGAGCAGGCGGCTCCACGGCAGGGCAGCAGGTTGCGATGGGAAGACTTCGACTTGCCAAGGACGGGAGGGACCGAGGAGCGCGTCCCGGGTGCGGAGTTACAGTGATGGGCTGCCTGAGGCTGAGGAAGGTCTGCACCGCGTCGCCCCGTCAGGCGCAGCAGCTGGGTGAGCTGCGGCGCTCCTCGCACTGCCCCGGGGCAGCAGCAGCCACCCTGCTCCCCATGGCCTCTGCGCAGCCCTGCGGGGGAGCTCGCTGGGCTCCAGAGGACAGAGAGTGCCGTGAGATACTCCTCGGCCTGGCAAAGTGTGCCCGAAGGCAAATCATTTACCCCGTTATCCCATGGGGTGGGGGGAAGCTGTGGGGAGTGAGCGAAGCGCGGGGCTAACTCGGTGCCAGGGGCTGCGATTTACCTGCCTGGAGAGTTTGGGAGGGAGGGCAGGCAGCTACCCAGCATGTCCCTCGGGAAGGGAGGCTGCTGCGGGCTGTGCTCCCATCTAAAAGGTTTCCATTGTGTTTTCCAGCCTCTTCTCCCTGTTGGGATAGAGAAATGGCCTCGGGACCCCGTGCAGGGGCTGCGTGTCTACGAGCACATCTTGTTCAGGGTTTTACGAGAAATTTAAACCTAATTGGATTAGGAGCATGTGAGGGCAGTAGCACTGTTGGGCTCGTCGCTTGGCGATGCCTATCTGGGAGCAGCAGGGTTCCTGGGGGAGAGGATTGTTCTTAGGCTGCGGGATCCCACGTGCACTTCTGGAATTCACCACTACAACCCATCAAAGCCCTCAAAGCAGCCGCTGCCCACAGCAAAACGTCCCAGTCAGGACTGGCTTCGTTTACTTACTTGCCTCCGAAGCGCAAAAACGGGGAGCGGAACAGAGGTGGTCGGGCAGCTGCTCAGGCACTAGGAACGTGGGGAACACCGAGAAAGCAAAGGGGCCGGTGCAGCCTGAATGTCCGCGTGCGCCTTGGACAGAGGCTTGGTCAGCAACACTGCGCAGCCTGAGCGCATCGAGCGACCCTCCGCAAACCCCACCGGGCAGCTCTCCGCTCTGCTGGCACCCTCTGGGCAGACCTCATTCAAAGCGAACGAGGTGAGATTTCCTTTCCCGTTTTGCTGCAGCAGCGCCCTTCCTTCCCATGCTGGAAGAGCTCAGGGTCAGCAGGGTCCAACGCAGCCACCACGGCCGTGGCTTTGCCCGTGCTGCCTGCGGGCTCAGCGCAGGTCCCGCTGGCCTGGCCACTGTTGGTGGGGCCTCCCGGCACGGCGAGGGAGCGGGGACGGGTTCAGCTCTTCCTGAGATCTCCCTTGCTGTGCTCCAGTCTGTTTTTGACGTCTCCCAGGGCGCGTTCCCTGCTGTCAGAGGGACCCCAGGTGGTCCTCGCGCTTCTCCCCATCCGGCGGTCGAGTTCATAGCTTGTTCTTCTGTCTCATGGTTATAAAAATATATATCTTTATTTTACTTCTCGTCCTCGTCCCCCTCGCTCATGCTGCTGAGGGAGGCGGAGGCAGCTTTAGGAGAAGAGGGAGGGGAGGCTTTATTGAAGACCCAGGGTGGGGACGGCGAGCGGGACGGAGAGCGGCCTCGCGTGGGGCTGCTGCTTGGGCTCTGCCTCGGAGAGAAAGCCTGGAGCATCCGGCCGCTCCGCTCCTGGAACATCTGCTTCTGCGGAAACAAAGGGGAGAGGCGCCGTGAGCAAGGCACAGAGGGGAAGGCGTCCGGGCAAACGGGCTGCTCCGCCTGGGGAGGGCAGAGCAAGCAGCTTCTGCTCTGCAGCACAGCCCAGATGTGCTTTGCCTCTTACACCGTGCCCGTACTGAGTTGATTTTCACCTGATGAGGTTTTGACTTAGCAAGGATGCCCCTAGCACGAGAGAACTCCGCGTGTTGTCCTGAGCCAGCCCTGGGGACCTCTCCCTGGCTGACTTCAGACGTGTTGGTGATTGTGTCCCACACAGCGGGCTCTCTGCCTGAGCTGCAGGTGCCCCTCGTTCCCAGGCCCTTTTCCTCCCGGTGTGCTGGGACAGGGCACCTCTGCTGGGCAGCAGCTCTGCTCCTCCTCCCCTTCCCCAGGGAGGCAGCCCTGTGCCTGCCCCGTTCTGGCAGCCGCTTCCCCAGGCAGCTGGAGCACGCATCCCCAAACCCTTCAGATGGGGGCAAGGGAGGGAATGCCAGAATTCAGACATCCACTTAAAAGAGAAACGCGTGCAGGCGCATGTTCTGCTGTGGGCTTTATTGTTGCTTGCTCTGCAAAGCCAAGTGGGGAGCTGCTGGAGCTGGCGGGGTGCAGCCACCCCCACTCTGCAGTCAGGGGAGTGGCTGCAGGAGGCAAATCAATGCTGCTGCTCCTTGGCGCCGGCGTGGCCTTGCTCTCGGGCTCCAGGGCAGGTTGCAGGAGCTCTGCCTCGTGCTGCACGGCTGCTGCAGGCTTCATGGGGAGAATGCAAACTCAGAGCGCCTCGCTTCTGCTCTTGGAAGGGGGGAGCAAGAGCTCTCAGCCTCGCCTGGAGCACTGGAAGTCGGCTCGTAGGTGATGCTCAGCTGGAATGGAAGAGCCATCCCCAGCAAGGTTAAGTTACCTGAGAGCAAAACGCTTCCACAGCCCCTGTGCTGGGCACTGCTTGGGCAGCCGAAGTCCCCAGCATTTCTCAGCCTGCAGTTACGTTTGGTTCCTCCTGCAGCTGTTGTGCCCTGTGCAGTCCTTCCCCCGGCCAGGGAGCACGGGGCTGCCCCTCACTCTTCCTCCCCGACCCTTTGCCACTCACTGTTTCCTGACAGAGGAGCAGCAAACGTGAGGTTTTTCCATCAGGTTTCTGCCCTGGGCTGATTCATCCCGTTTCATCCTCTCCCTGAAAATATCCCTCCCCAAAAGCATGGGCTTTGATATGAAATATTTCTTTATCCTGGCCAAGCAAAACGTTTTGTCTCCCTCCTGTCCCTGCCCCCTCCCAGCTGTGTCAGGAAGCTCAGTGACCCTGCAGTGCTTCACTGTACGGTACCGGTGCTGGCGATGGGAGCAGCCCAGCCCCGCCGGGCACTGCCCTGGCTCTGCTCTCTGTAGCCCCCTTGGCTGTGCCCCGGGCTGTAAGGGAGCACCCCACCTTCCTGCTTCATTCTGGGGGAAGACCAGTGCAGAAACCCTGTCCTGTAAGCTTTGCTTTCTCTCCACTGATCTCAAGTGCAGCCGTCTGCTCCTGAATGTCTGATGTGAGCTGAGCTCAGTCCCGCGGCACTCCGTGTCGACCGGGAGGGCCCAGGCTGTGCCGTGCTGCTCTCAGACTCTGGTTTCACGCAGAGGTTTCACGCCACGTTAATTGCTGTTGTTTCTGACACCTCCGTGACTCGCCCAGACAGGCACACACCGAGACTTGTACAGGTGGGCTAGGCTATGAAGGCGTTGCATGCGTCTTGTCAGCTCGGAAACTGATGTTCTGACCTTTCCCAGAAGCTGCTGGTTTTGTGTGGGTTGCGTGGCCCCCACTTTTAGAAAATTGATGCCAGCATAAAGCGTATTCTAATGACTATTTGTGAAATAATAATAGCTTATTAATGGGATGCAAATTGCTGATCTAGGAAGCTAGCATGCCCATAACGATTCCTGTACTTTTAATGTCAACATTAAAAGCAACATCTAACTAACTGTGATATGGCAAATTAATGTTAATAACAGTTTTGACACTAATAGCAAGTTATCAGTATTTTAAAAGTCTTTCCTGCTGCAAGGCTCAAACTGCTTTAAAAAAGCCACAACACCTTTCAGCTCGCTGTCACGGATGCTTTTCCTGCGAGAGTACAAGGAGATTTCACTCCTTTCACTCCCAGGCTTTTTCTTGGCAAAGGTCTCTGATTGCATCAGCTTTCCTACTTTGTGATGCGGACACTAACTCAGAAAACACCCCAGCATCCCCTCAGAAGACCTTCACAGAGCAGCTTCTCTCTAATAAGTTGAATTCCATAAAATATTTATCACTAAAGGGCTTTTTAATGTCCTCAGTGTGTGTTTTTGAGGGGGTGGAGCGAGGTAATAGCATCAAGGCTTTGCAATTCTTTTCTCTCTGCACAACCAGGCTCATCTCACCCCCTGTGGCCTTCCCACAACCTGTCAGCACTCTGTTTGTTCAGCACCTGCAGCCATCGGACCGTCTCCACATCGGGAACGCTGACTGGCAACCAACACCCTCTCCGTGTGGATGTGGTCAGTGCAGGTAAACCTGGGCTAGTCACCAAAAGAGTTCACAGCCTTCACTTTCCAAAGGAAAATGATCCCACTAGTGAACAATTTGCTAAAATGCCGAGGGCTTGTTTATAAGCAGAGGCTCTGCTGAGATCCTTCCAACACAGTGTGCTATTCACGATGCTGTGTTGTTGGAGTACAGACTGATAAAAGTAAGGTGAGAGAACATCGTGGCTGTGTTGGCTTTTTAAAGCTAATAGTATCTGCTTCACGCCAGTCCTAAACTGTTTGTTTCTGGCTTGCTGCCTCTGTTGACGTTTTGTCTCAAACTGTAATCCATAAGCAGTTAAAGCTGTGCACAATTCTCTTGCAGAAGGTTTGCTCTCAAGTGAGGAGGGAGCTGCCTGGCTGCACACCGTGGTGTGAAAAAGCCCCTCTGAAGCATCCTGCTGTTCTGCTCAGTATTTGTCTAGTTCTTACTCTTCTCCCCTCAGTTTTCTCTGCATGGCTTGCTGCTCTCCTCCCAGCTCCCACACATTTCCTGAGGCCAAGCTAAAGCCTCACTTGGAGCTTGGAGCCAAAACAACACATCTGAGATTGTGCCTGTCTCAAGGGGTTTGGCTGGGGCCTGGGATTTTCACCAGGAAACACCTGCACGGAGCGCTCGTTGGGAAAGGACCAACACCCAGCAAGAAGGCTGAGAAATTCTGTTCAAACCAATGGCAACCTCTGCATTCAAATTAAGCTTTGCTGCTGGTTTCAAGCTAGCATGGGAAGTGTTACAAGAAAATAAAGCTGCTGCATGTCTGACAGGCTGTCAGAAATGAAAAAAGGGGGCCAGGACTCTTCTGGGGCTCTGGATTGTCACCAACTCGTCACTCGCTGCCTGATTTTAGTTTGATCAGGTAAGGCCTTTGGGCTTCTCCCCAGAATGATAGTGTCCCAGCCTCTCAGCTGCCCTACCAAAGCCCTGCAAATCTTTGGTAAATGGGCACTGGAGCACTAGCACTTACCATGGACACCTTCAGAAGGGCTTCACTTCTACCTGACACTTCTCTGCAGTCAGTGGGGTGACCCTGGCCACTAGCCATGTAAAATCATTTCTCAGAACTTTACATTGGCAGTTTTTAAGATTAGAAAATGTCATCTTCTATTGCTGAATGCAGAGAATAAATGGAACAACTCAACTTTTCAGTGTTGCTGTTTCCCTCACCACCTTCAGTGAATAATTTCTGTCTGACGTCTGTGTGGGCCTGTTAAGTTCTAACAGGGAAAGCAGACAGCATCAGCCTGTTTGCTAGTACGTGGCTGTTAGGCAGCACTACTGAATGCAGCATCATACCCAGCACTGCAACTTATTTGACAGCAAGGCATCGCCCTGGTAAAAAAAATTTCTATAAACATTAAAGACAGAAGTTGTCCCAAAGGAGCAACAGACACGGTAAATCCTCCTGCTGCAGTACTGGCATGCGTTATTGGATCCAACAAGCAGGGCTGGCACTAGTCTGCTGTGCTGGCTTTTGAAACAAAGACTACAGCAAAAGAATTTGCTCTTGATCTGTGTTATAGGGGGATAAAAAATAGTAATAAAAACAACATTCAGATTTCCGGGGATGGCAGAACACCTACCAAAGCTCCATCAGGTCCAAACAGCTCTAAAAAGTTGCCGATAAATTCCCTGGACTTTTCTTCCCATTTCTGAATGAGGTCATGGCTCTTCTCTTCCACCTTGTTAACAAATTCTTTTGATTTTTCTTCCACGTTCTTTACTTTTTCTTTCATTTTGTCCACTTGGTTTTGAAAGCGGTATTTCTTTTCCTGTTTTAAAAGTGTGGACAGAGATTAATACATAGGGATTTGGGAATAATTAGGCACCGAAAGTACAGAAGAAGAAAACAAATCTCATTAATGTATCATAATGCATATGGCCCTGGTTAACTGTTCTCACATTGTATTCATATACACAAATTTAATGTATGTGTAATGAAGTGCAGGAAGTACATATTGGAAATAATGTTTTACATCATTACTATCTTTATTCCACTGTGTGACTCTTTACGTACTTGCAAAGTGAATGCAAAGTTGAAAATTTGAAAATTTTGTGAACCTTGTTAAGGACACAAGTGAGAAGAAATTAACAGCTCAAACTTTGTAGCAAGCAAAAGGCAAACCTCCCTGTGCTCCCTAGCAAATGCATCCCACTGCAGCCTTGCCAGCCTGGATGTTGACCTGGTCCCAAATGCCTCTTTGGTCAGATTGCTGCAGAGCAGAAGGAAAACTGTTCACCTCCGAGCCTGGCAAATACAGGAGCTTCTGACTACAACAGAAAGGTGGGCATACGCCCAGGAAACTTAGGATAAAAGAGAACAAACTCCGAATTGCTCGGTAGCACAGACAGAGAGGAAAAGAGAAGATAATGTTGGGATGCTCTCATCTGGCCAAGCTTCTAAAACACTTCAATGCTTAAAGGTTTTTTGTTCTGAAATGCTTCCGTGCTCCACAGACGTACAGTATACAAAACTACCCCAAGCTGTGCCCCTGAAGATAGTATGATCTTCATAGCAGCACGACTCACTACCAGCTTTTAATTTCCTGCAATCTTCATTTAATTGACCCTTTACTTTCAAAATATATACTGTTTATTGCTGGAGGGGGGATGGGGATGGGAGCTCATAAATCACTAGAAAAAAAAGACCTTTGCAGGCCACAAAGCCAAACAAATCAATGAAATCTAAAGAAACTTAACTCATTTTGTACCTAGTAAGTAACCAAGCCTTCCTTCACCTAGGAAACCAACACTTTATTGTCTTGGTGAAATCTCATTTTTTATTTTGAAACACAAAATGCTTCTGGTGAAAAGTAGTATTTCCGCACTCGAATATATAAGCTAAATAACCAATGTCAGGAGGGACTTCAGAAAACATCAGTGTTTTTGAGTGTTAGAAGCCTAAGATGTGTAACAGTATCTAGTAACAGTAGTTAAAAAGTAACTTTAAGACCCACCAAGGCATCCAGCATGCCCTAATTTAAAGGATATTTGCAATAGTGAACCTTAATGGGTGGAATATTTGGAGCAGGATTGTTTAGAGGTGTAGAAGACCAAAAAGAAGTGCAGTGAAATAAATACTTATGCCCTGTGTACTGTCATTTATCTGCCAGACTTCAAAATAAGAAACAATAAAATCCTAGTGACGTGACACGATTTAGTCCTTCACAAGGGGATTTCCCAGCCCCAGAGAAGAGGGGATGCCTCCTATGACCTCGCCCTATCACAACAAAGATTTCAGTAGTGTAGGGACTTGAAGTTGGCACTTGGAACAGAAAATGGAGGGAAACTTTCATTCCTGCTACTTTATGGGAGGGCAAGGTGCAGTTCTGTATGTGGAAGCTGCGTAACTTGAGCTAATAATTTTTCTGAGAAATCCTTTCAGAGAGCACTCTTGCCCTACGTATTGTGCTACATATTGTGTCTTCTGATCTCTTCAGCATCATTTAAGCATTAGCTTCCTGACGTACATGTACTTCCTTGTGTTTTAAAATCCATTTTAGCTTCCTCTAGTCATCTCTTGTCTCAGTTGTTTTTGTTTTTATCTTGTCTCTCTGTCGAGAAAGTTTGGATATCAGAATCTTCGCTTTCTGTGCTGCCTTCTCACGATGGGAATAGAGAAACAGATCATCTCTTGGGTCAGTGTCTGAGAAGACTGCAGCTGGGGACTTATTTTCTTCCTACTATGTTATTATGTCAGGAGAACAGGGAGCAGCAGCTTTGTTACCAATGTGAAAGTGTAAGATGGAAATGAAGCTGCTAATTAATAGGAGTAATTAAAACTATCCTCAGCTTACCAATTCCTTTTAAGTGAAGTTCTTCACGGCTCTGCCTTCTATTTTTAAAACACTGTCTTAGCCTGTATGCTACATTTGGGGTCCTACGAGAGGCTGTTTCAGAAGCGACAGGGTGAGTGTACTCACGTTTATAAAACTAACGTTCAGCTCTTTGGCGGTGTATCCCCGTTGGAGGTTGCGTCGGGCATACACATCGTAGTCGCGGACGATCCTTGTGATGATATCTGACGTGGAGATGCCCTCAGTTCTCTGCGTCGGTACGAACATCCCTGAGCAAAGTGGGAAAAGAAAGCCAGCTGGGAAAGCACGGCAGGACCGGGCACTGTGGCAGGTAGCTGAGAATGGATACAAAAACGCCTAACCATAGTCAAGACATTTGCAATTCTGGCCATCTTCCTCCTAGCTTATTTTCTCTCCCTCACGTGTGAGCTTAGAGAAGGCACTAGGTTGCTACATGGTTCGTTTCCCCTCAGCCTGCAGAAAGGCTAAAACTTGCATGGTGTCAGTTGTGATGCAGGAAGCCAGACTGGCTCCTGAGCCAGCCCCTGTTTAACCTTATCTAAAAGGCTGGGGGGAGCAGTTGGCCTCCACTCACGCTACTGAAAGGCTGTTTGGGCTCTCCAGCGTATTGCCACTCTCCACTCCATTTCTGTGTTGCACCATCTGACAGGCTTTGTTCTGCTGAGCGGTAAAACAAACCACTGGCCAAAGCCACGGAGCACCTTCAGGTAGAAGATGTATACTCTGCATTACAGGAAAAGGAAAACACCCAGGAAATGCTGATAGCTTGTAACACGCACAGGGCAAGTAATGGTGGTGTGAGCAAACGTGGCTATACACACTGTGGGGTCTGAGGCCACCAGTTTCGACAGCCCATTTCATGTACACCTGGCCATGTTAAGGGGTTGGATAATCGCTCTCCCTTTCCAACTAATTCAACTGTCAATTTATTAATACTGCTTGATTTTCCTCAACGCAGCTGAGCAATATATTGCTCCTCTTCAAGGCAGGCTCACTTAACCTGTTGAAGCAAGTCACAAAGGCAATAATAATAGAATACTAGCTCACCTTGTTTTAGTAGTTATTTAGGGCTACCAAAATTACTGCTATCACTTACATGTAATTGCAAAATTAAACTGCTGATGAGAGAGAGATAAGTTAAGACTTAAGATTTAAAAAAAAAAAAAAAAAAGTGCCTTGCCTTAAAAGGATGCTATAGCTATTGACAAATCCGTCTTCACACATTCACTGGAAGTAGGCAGGCACTGCTAGCCAATTTCACAGGGTTAGAAAAAGAACTGGTGAAAGAATCAAGAAACTTAGCAGCCTCCTGCGACTAAATGATAAGTGATACCTTCTCTTTATGATCTCTAATTACTTATTCTGCTCAAAAATAGATTGTTTTAATCATGAGCAGAGAGGGTTCCCTGTTCCCTGATCACGCTTTTCAGGCATGCAGTAGTCACTCAGGAAACTATTTTTGGAACCCACTTTAAGCCAAAAACCTTTATCGACAGGAGCTACAAGAATTCATTAAGAAAACCCAAACCCTACCCTTGCTAAGCCAAGTGCTGAATTGTTTTCCAGTAAGTGGACAAAGCCACATGTGAGAATATCACCTTTAGTCACTGATTTTGCTTTCATTGGCTCCATGTGTTAGACTGATTGATGTTTTCAAACCTAATTGTTTACAAATGTACAGAGGTTTAGGCAGCACACCACTGCACAGCTCCCAGTTGTCCATATGCTCTCCCACCCATTGACTAGATACAGGGAACTAGTAGTGCATGGGAATCTACACAAAGAGCTCCACATTTCCCATTTGCTTTTCTGCTTGCTAACTCAATGTGGGAAAATGAGAGTAACGGAACTGAGGAAAAAGCACAAATGCATCCACAGCATTGGTCTATTTAAAACAAAATACCCTACAGGAAATTCATTACTGTCATAATATTGTTCTGGAGTGTCAGGACTACTGTCACTCGAACTCAAAACCCTTCACAAGTTACATTATTCCCATTTTACATCTAACAAATTTCAGTCATATAAGGTTGAAGCACTTCTCCAGCATCCTGCAGTGACAGACAGGACAGAACACGTCTCTGAGGCTGTAAGTTCATGTTTTGTTGTGCAAAGTTTGAGTTCCTCATAAGGATGCACGCGCATTAGACCCATTCCTAACAACAGCAGAGGAAGATGTGCCAGGTTTGGGCACGCTCCAGCTCAGTTTGATAACAACAGAGTGACACCAAGGGCGCCTGTTCTGTTGTACTGTTAGCTCGGCACCTTATAGGTCTAAGTCAAAATAGCTTCCCAGCCAGCACGCATTCTGTGTGTCCCTCAGTGACCTGTCCTTACCAGAGGTATGTTTGTCCCATTGCCTAGTAAAGGAAGCTGGTGCTGGCTCTGAAGCTGTAGCAAAAGCAGTTCCCAAAGGAGGGTTGTGAGTCTGACACTACAGCGATGTTTGCGTTTGGAAAACGATCAAGAACTGCTGCTATAAAAAGCTTATGCTTTTAGCTTGGGTCAATACCTGGCCTACTGCTGTCATCGTATAGCTTGGGAATGTCACTTTGCACTGCAAACTATCAGCAGGCAGATTTGCTCTGGAATTCTTTTAAGCGCCCAAAACACGTTCTTGTAGACCTGGAAGAGGATGGATTCCCCCGTGGTCAAAGCAGCACCTCCAGGGAGCAGCGGAAGAAAGGAATGACCAGTTCCTACTCCTGCACTGGTCACTGTGCTGGGATAGCTGCTGCCTGCAAATGTGGCTAAACATGGTCTCCTCAGATTTAATTCGGCTTCCATGAACCAAAGAGAGACAAACTCCTGATGACTTCAGCATGTTCACATTCAGTGTAATACTGTAGTCAACCAAACAGCTAACTGGTCATGCCAATTAATTACTCTGGCACTCATTTAAACCATCTGCCAGTGTAGTGAAAAGAACCCTCAGTGCAAATCACAAGTGGATCCTAATGACTCCTGAAGGCTGATGGTGTGCCTTCCCGTAATAAAGGCTGTTCTGTGTCAAGGAGTCATCAGTTTGTGGTTACCAACAACTGCAATTGGCTGGGCTGCTGTGGGAACTGAACTCATTTTTATTAGTTCAGAGATCTTAGTTGAGCAACCTAAAATCAGTTAAAGAAAAAAAGAAAAAAAGAAAAAAAGAAAAAAAGAAAAAAAGAAAAAAAGAAAAAAAGAAAAAAAGAAAAAAAGAAAAAGATGGGGCCCCTTTTTGATAGACTTGAATGGTTTCCTGGGGTTATGGCAAGAATTCAGCCAAGGACATTGTGATTTTGCAAAGTGAATCTTTCTGCTGATGCCAGCAATACCTACTGTGAGGGTGTACGAGAATGCAGTATTATCTCTGCTGCTTCTTTCTCAGCAGTTGTGGTCAAAAGGCAGTAAAAGAGTTTGAGCCAAGGCTGAAAAGAAAGGTGCTAGTAGTGTGAAGCTGCCCTTACCTGCCTCCTTTATGTGCTTGTATACATCATCTGAGCCAGCAGAGGAGTACGGGATGTCATCATGGGCTACAAAGTCAATCTGCCAGTGAACAGAAGAAGAATCACATGCCACCATCACTGAATTTTGGTTCAATGAGGGGTCGTTGTGGAGGATCAACTGTTTTCCTGACTTCAGCTGACTTGCTTTTGACTTTCTCATCCTAAAGCTCTATTCTACCTAGAATATTGCACTAGATTTAGGCCTAAAATCTACTATGTTCTGTGATCAGTTAGGAAAGTACACAAAGCTCGTCTCCAGAAGCATTGTCATTAACGCACTGTCTGCCTTTTAGAGGACATGCTGGTTTTTTTTTGTATTCCTGGCCAATTATTGCACCTGTTGACATTAATGGGAAATGTGCCTTTAATCCAGGACTTTAATAGGGCTTCAGTCATGACAGGATAACTTTACTGATCTCCTCATGATCTCCTTTCCTGAATGTCAATTTACGGACGACTCTTTAGTGCTGTTTTGCCATTCAGAAACCATCCCGGCATTCCGAGAAATCACCCCAGCACACTGAGAAAAAAACGGCAAGAGAGATACAGCTTTTTCTGACAAAGGCTAAGGCAAGCAATGCAGCGTAACTGATTTCAGTGACTGGAGCTAACTGAATTAAATAATTTACTCCAGCTGATACAGGTTCACAGGCTTGCTGTTATCTTCAACTGTCCGTCTGTACAGGGGAGGGAGGGATAAGGGAGGAATGTACCTTATGTTTTTCAAGAAACTCCGGTGTCAGCGTCCAGGGCGCATCTCTGATGACCTCATCCACATAGCGACAGTGCCTGAGGGCTTCGTATCTCTCAGTTTCGTTCATCACAGTGAAGCCTTTGAACTTATGAGTTAAATCATCACTGCAAACTAAAATATGGAAGTATCAACAAAATGGCCCCACGCGCTGCAGAAATTGCTTGACCAGCCATTTATTATTTCCTGCTAATTGCATTAAGCACTTGGTTATTACAATTTTCGGCAGCTCCAGGGCATCTAAGAATCGAGTTCTGCTCAGAGTTGGCAGGTACAACCAGAGATTTATGGCAGCTCCTTCCCTTCTCAACTGCAGTCAGAGCCTGAGTGAGATACTGCAGGACATCTCAAGAGGTGCTGTACATGCACGCTGAGGCAAGTGAATCCCACTACAAGGGGGGATTTTGGACAATGTTTTAAAAATAAACAGAAAGTGCAGTGTCAGCAACCACACAGTGCTGACAAACCTCATGTATCACAAAATGGTTGAGGCAGGAAGGTACCAGGACATCACATAACCCAACCCCCTCCTCACAGCTGGGTCAACTACAACAGGTTTCTCAGGGCCACGTCCCAGAGATGGAGACCCCACAGCATTTCTGGGTGTCCTGTTCCAGTGTTCAACCACCTGCACAGTAAAAATGTTTGCTCTTACACGAACAAAGTTCTAAATGATTAATTTGCCTGCACAGCTCTAAATCATAGCAGAAAAGTTTCTCACTAAATAAACACTGATAGAAAGTAAGCCGGGGCAGTTTTTATAGGAGTCTGTCTCTGAATTTAGCTTTGAGTTCAGCAGAGTTCATAGAAAGAGAAGTAAGGCTTGTGCCACGATCAAATGGGAAATTGCAGAAGGAAACCTCATGGAAAGGACTGGAAGACGCTATGATGTGCTCTCGTGCAAAGAACAGAGTTAAAAGCCCAGGCATCCTGCATCTTTAACTCTGGATGTACCAACACCGTATCACATACTGCTTTTAAATTGAGAGGGAGGCAACGTCTGCATTACTGGGGGACTATAAAAGCTGGCTGTTATCCTTCTACCCACATAATGTTGCAGGAGAGGCAGTGGCCTGTCCCTGGAGCTGTAACTGTCTGGCATTACAGCTACAATAGCCATTTGATGCCCCAGGTGGAATAGTTTGATACCATCACCACAGGTCGAACCCACGCCTTTGGGTCTCACTTTCCTGCGACACCTGGACAAACGGTAAATGTGCTTGACAAATGATAAATGCAACATTATTAGTGCTGCAGGAGGGTGTGATAGCAGCCCTGCAGCTGCTGCTTCTTTCTAATTTGAAAACATCAACCTATCAGACAAGGCTCTGACAAAGGCGCAGCCTCTTTTGAGATCTAAAATGGATGTTCTTGCTGTGATGGTAATGAAGGGCCTTTAAAGCAGGAAAAATGTAGGAGGGTTTAGATAGCCCTGGAGTTTGTGCAAAATTCAGTCAGGTAATAATATATATGTATTTCAGCTAGCTAAATGCTACTCTATCCTATTATGTCATTTTTGATGCCTGCTGACAGGAAATTTAATGGAGATCAAAGCATTTGCAGTAGAAACATCCCTTCTGAGATTGTATTTATATTTCTTTACACACTTTATATCATCCTAAAGCTACTCTCCTCTGGAAGAAAGGGTCTGCTAAAATTATTGGAAAACAGTAATTTTTGCTTGAATTCTGTAGAAAGGTTTGATTTCGATCTTTGATTACTATTTATTCATGTACAGTGCAGACACAATATGTCTGTATTTCCTTTTGATCCTGTCATCCTGCTCTAATGACTGATTTGAGAAGGTATAAATATCTTTACAAAAAAAAAAAAAAAAAAAAAAAAACAAACTTAGCTCCAAATAATTATTTTCACAATAAGAAATAAAAGGGATTGGTTGTGGTGCCAACCAACATGTATGACACCAGTGCTTTTGCAGCACAAATTGTATGTGGGTGTGGAAAAATGCTCATTTTATAAACATGCTAAGATACAGTGCATTGCTGGGAAAAGGTACTGATGAGTGCTGGCTGCTTTGTCCTTCACTCCAAAAATAAAGGGCAAAGTGGAGCTATGCCAGGAAATTCAAAGGAGCTAGACTTTTGCCCCAAAGCTCCTTCCCAGATCCATGACTCCACTCCCCTCCCTTTAAAAATAAGAACAAAATCTACATAACCATCATTTTTTTTAAGCCTCATTCTTTTGCACCTCCACATGCTTCTTCTGCAAGATACCTGTCTCCGGAGAGAACAGGAGTCCTAAATTTTTCCTTCACAAAAAGGGGATGTTTTTTCCCTCCCAGGAAGCTCTATCTGAATTGCCACCATTCATAAACTTAACAGTAAAATGTGAGATTGTGTTTATGCGGAGATTTTGCCTTTTTTCTGTGTTAGTTCTTTTTTGCCTTACTTTTAACTGATTTGAGACAAAGACACAAAATCATGTATTTATACAGTGTCTGAAGGTTGCATTCACATTCTCTTTATCATCATTTCTGTAAGCGTTTGAGAAGCAGCTGAATGTTGCTGTGCAATGTTTATGAGAGACCTATCTCAAACCCAAAGGTGCAGGGAAGTTGGAACTGAAATGCATGTTCATGAGGCCTCACGAGAGCAGCGTGTGCACAGCCAGCTAAGCAGGAAACAGTCACTCTCCCTCCGGTGACTTCTCTAGCATATACCAACTGCTGAGCATCTGTTAGCAAGCTGCACAGCAAAAAAGCAGATAGTTGTGGAAAAAAAATATGAAAAGAAAGTAACCTGCCTGGGGACACTTATAAGCTGAAAAATATGTTCAAATCATAACCTACATTTAGGTCTCCAATGATAACGGTCTGAATTTAGCTTCTCTGCTGATGTTGAAGGTTGGGCCTGCAGACACAGTACTGACCCAGCAGCCAGGGGACGTGGGCTGTGTCTGACTGGCAGAAGGACTGAAGAGCCAGAAATAAATGAGTGGTTGATCTCATTCACTCATCTCCATCTTTGAACAATTTTGAGTGAATAACTGAAAAAGGTAAATTATTCATATGGAGCTATTCTAAGCTCAGAGTCATGCAGGCACCTGCTTTAACTAGAATGGGAATTGTGCCTGTGCTGCTGAGGGCAGAATTTGACTTTTACTTTAATTGATTCAATTATAAGACATAAGTCAAGGCAAATCACCTATAGAAAGCCCCCAGAGTGAAAGCAGCATTCAAAGTCATAGTGCATAACCAGCTGGGGGTGAGAGCACAGCAATAACGCTTATGCTGAAGCATAGAAACAAAACTCCAGTGCAAGAAATAACTCTGATCTTACCTCCTACTAATAAGTAGCTATTTGGGAATAGAGTTTTGGCTTGCATAAGAGCTCTAGCATGGCCAGAGTGGAAGAGGTCAAATATCCCATCTGCATACACTCTGACAGGTCTGTCAACTGTAAAGAAAGAAACACAATAGTGATTTTCCAGACCCAAAACAAGTTGCACTTAATTCTACTGGACAAGTTTTTGTTCCCAGATAAGATCACTGTGGAGATTTACCCCCGTTCTGATATTCAAAATACACTGTGGGTGAACTTCCAGTGTTTTATGCTGCTTATAACTTCTCCTTCTCTGTGCTCTCTGCTGTTTTCTCTCAGACTTAGCCTATTTATTATCATCGATCATCCCTGTATTTTAATTTAGAAAAAATGTCATCTTCCTGTCTCATTCAGAGTTCCACCATATGTCTTGTTCTTTTCCCTCAGCTTTTCTAGTTAGTTCTGCCTTCTGGATTTTTTGAAAATTTTCCTTTTTTTTTTTTTTCCTATCACCTCACTTCTCCACTCTGGTCTGTGTCTTTCTTTTTTTCCACAGCCTCCACATAAACACTTCATTACCCTTTTTTAATATTTCCCCCAAGATCTCTTTTTCTCATCAATGAGTCTATCTTTTTTTTTTTTCACCATCCACCTGCTGTCACCCTTGTAACTCTTTCTTTCTGCATGAAATTTTCAGCAGCAGTCTTCAGACAGAAAAGGTAAAACTTGCTTTACCAAACGACAGACCTGACAACGGTGTGTAGCGGGTTTATGTGGCAAGGTTTTTGTAGTGGAGGCTGCAGGGGTGGCCTCTGTGAGAAGAAACCAAAGACTGCCCCATGTCAGATAAGGGCCTGTTTCAGACAGCTCCAAAGGTATCCACTGCTGGCCAGAGCAGAGCCAGTAAGTGATGTTGTTTGTGCCTCTGTGAGAGCAGATTTAAGAAAGGGGAAAAAAAAAACTGCTGTGCAGCTGGGAGAGAGGAGTGGGAACCAGCCCTGCAGCCCCCAGGCCAGTGCAGCAGGAGGGCAGGAGGTGCTCCAGGCAGGCAGCAGCAGTTCCCCTGTGGGCAGTGGAGAGGCCCCTGGTGGAGCAGGCTGTCCCCCTGCAGCCCATGGGTCCCACACGGAGCAGATCTCCACGCTGCAGCCCCCCCGTGGGTGGAGGAGCCCCCGTGGAGCAGGTGGATGTGGCCTGGAGGAGGCTGCGGCCCATGGAGAGCCCCCGCAGGAGCAGGCCCCGGGCCGGAGCTGCAGCCCGTGGAGAGGAGCCCACGCAGGAGCAGGGGGTCTGTGGGGAGCTGCCGCCCACCCAGGCAGTGGGGGACCCGTGCTGGAGCAGTTTGCTCCTGGGGGATGGACCCTGTAGTGACCACGAAGGGGCAGCAGAGACGAAGCATCAGGCACTGACCACAGCTGCCATCCCCAGTTCCCCTGCACCACCTGGGGGGGGACATAGAAGAGCGTGGATGGAGGGGAAGGTGTTTTTAATTTGCTTTAAGTTTCTCACTGCTCTAGCTTGTAAGAGTTAATAAATTTTACTGATCATGGTGGAGCTCAGCTGCTCAGCTGAGTAAAACCACCACAGTGCCACATAATAGCCACCTCCAAGCAAAAGGACAGCAGAGATGATAACAACAAAGATCCAGCATTCACGGACTGTACTTTACGTATTTGGGACTTTCTGTGAAATCATTCTGTTCCCCAAGCCCGATCACAGAGATAAGTCTGGCAAAAATGTCTAGACAGAGTTCAGAAATTGGGCATGGTTTCTTTGCAAAGGGCAAATGGCCTTTAAGGCCACTTAAGGTCTGATGTGGTCAACAAGAACATGAGTGAAAGAAGACATTTTCCAGCATACATAGGCAGCATGTGAAGAATCCCCAAAGTAGCCATTAATCAACACAATTTTTAGGCTGTCTGGAGCAGGCTGGCAAGCCTTCCTTTTGACCAACATGCAGACACCCATGAAACATCAAACTCTAACTTGAAACATTTCCCCTTGTTGTTTCTCCTGCTGAAGACAACGGTCCTCTAGTTACTTGTTCCTTCCCCATTAGCTAATAGCACCAGATACCAGGCTGGCCTTTCTGCTTCCAAACAGAAGGCAAAAGTGAGTATTGATACAGGGCTGTAAGGGAGAGCCTGTGGTTTGGGAGTGCCCATGGTCCTGCTGATGTAGCTCTCCGCACATACCTGGCGTTCCCAGGCGGGCTTGTGCAATGGTTAGCTTCTCGTGGGGTGCTCGGCACTGACAGCTCGTTTCATCTGCAAATGGGGCAGGTGCCGTCAGAGTCTGGAAGGGGGGGAAAACACAAGGTCAATTTGTTTTTCCATCGAATAGTCAAAAAAGAACCATTCAACTGTGTTGTAACCAGGCTTAATGCTGGCTTGTTCCATGGGGACTTTTGCTTTCTGGTCACCCTTCAGCATATACAATTCATACAGTATGAAATATGACGACAATATGGCTTTCTAAATACAACCCAATTCATTGCCTGTCTTGAGAAGCTCAAGCGATGTGAATTGAGAGCAGGTACATACTTGCTCTGTTTGCAGGACAAAGTCAGGTCTGATGGTTATTTGTCCAAGCAATTTAATCTTTGCTTTGGTCTCAACAAGTCCAAAGGCCCAAGATACAAGATGTATCCTCCTATGTGGAAATCACAGCTGGAAAAACTAATCAGGATTTAGAATGCTATAAACAGGCCATCTCCTCACAAGCACCAGTTCCTTCCACTGACAAAACATCAGGACAGATGACTGGGACCACAACCTGTTTTATTGTGTTTTTAATCAGAACCTTAGGCAATTTTGAGGAGCCGTTCAAGATAAAGCCAAGACCGCAACCAGAAGTCCCACCTAGCTAAAAGCAAGCTGAGCTGCAATTCCTTTCTCTACTCCGACATGTACTGTAACAGTACTAAAATGCTCTGCGATCAGAGCACCACGAGGGTCCTTGCTCTGAAGAGCTTATAACCTAAAGATATTACGGAGAGAGTGAGGACGTGTGAAGAATGACGTGGTATTATCTGTCAGGAAACCTGGCTACAGACATTACTTTTTCTGCCCATGCCTCTGTAGGAAGTTATCAGCAATAAGAATCTCAGATATTTATTATCTGCCATATGGTCTGATATGAAAAAAAAAAAATGCTTCTCCTGCTCTAGGCTTGAAATCTTTATGGAATCACAAAAAAAACAAGCTATCATTAGCTGAGATTTGGGCTGCTTTGTTTTTGAGAAATGAGGTGGTGGTTAAGACAAGCCGAGGGAAATATTTCACTTTGCCTCCACCATGATACAGCTGGGACCTCGTGACCTTGCACCAGTGGTTTGGCTTGGTTTTGACAGTCACCATTTATACAAGACACGTTTGTCACTATCAGTTTGTGCACCCAGGGTTGATAGTAACAGAATCTCTCTTCCCTCTTATTTACCACTTCTTCAGCTTTTACATGCTGAACACTTGATCACCAAGCATTTATTTTCTTTAGCATCCCTGAGACATGTTAACCCAAAGACATGTATTGCCTAATTGCTGTTGACCTCTGGGCTCACTGGCTTGTTGCACGGTAAGCTCAGAGAATAGTATTAAAACAACAGCAAAAAGCGACCTCTGAGATTCACTGTCAGCTCTTTCTGCTTTGGGATTTACTAGTCAATCTGTTCCCCAAAAGCACTCAACCTTTATATATAATTCTTTTATTTTTCTTCGATCTTTCCTTCCTTTCTTTGCAAGCTCAAGAGCTACAGGAAATCATCCAAGGTAACTTTAATACATTAGTGCTGAAAATCACAGCGTCTCCGCACAGACAAGGCTAAAATTGAGAATCCACGGCAAGCTCCACATCTCTGCTTGGGCTTCACGGGAGGGAAGTGTTTGGCTGGCCACCCACGTAGCACAGCGTCGAGCATTGCACATAATCATACAGTGCGAGCTCCTTTCTTTATTTTCTAAATACCGTCTTTTTGCTTCTGTCTTCGTGATCCCTGAGTGCTAACCTGTCTTTTTATCTCCAAGCAAGGTCAAGTTACACAACAGCCCGCACCACCTGGTTCACGCTGGGATAAAGAGGAAGGCAGAAATGTTAAAACAATAATGGCTATGGTCTGGGGCCTGCAACTGGTAATCAGATCCTAGCTTGGTAGAGGCCGTTGCCTTGGAGATTATTTGAAGAAAATAGGCCTGGTTCGCAGCAAGATTTATTTTATTTTTGACTAGGCAAACACTGTAGTGCTTTTTGTCCGTGTAAACGCCCGTGCAACACCGAGATTTTCCTTGTGGTCCCCACTAAATGGAGAACTACCACTGTTAGCTTCCCCTCGATCCCGTTTTTGTAAACACTCATCATTACCGCTCACTTTACGGCCAAGGGCTTAGAGCCACACTCATCAATATTTCCACTGCTCTCTGGCCTCTCAGTCACTGGATATTAAAATGCATTACACATGGTAAATTAAAATCAGCCAAGTTCTGTCAACGAGAGAATGCGTAGACGGAGAAATACATAACTATGGTGTGCTGACGGATCAAGTGAGACACAGCAATAGCTCCCAATTGGTACATCCAATATTATTTCATTGTCTTTGGCCCAGAAAAGTTGCCGCAGAGCTTAACAAAAACGTCTGGTGAGTAAAATATTACAGGATTGGTTTGTCTACCAGAGCATAAGACAAAATATTTCAAGAAATGATCAAAACCCAGAAATCATTTATCAAACATCTTTCTGCCTTGATATAATTACTCATATTCTTCCCAGTTTCTTGTCAGTAATAACTGGAATTGGGTGAAGAGAGCAAGTAATCCATATAGCAGCCTTTTCATTTCGGTTAATCCATTAAAGTACCGTTAGAAGTTTGCTATAGTTCTGCCAATAATCAGAGGGGTAGACAAAGACTTTGTGCAAATGTCCTTCTGTCTTCATCTGACAGACTTTTCCCTTCATCTGTGCCTTTATTATTTTCTGGACACTTACATTTTGTGATCAGCCAAGCAAGCCAAATCACCCTTGCATTTTGGACCAAAGTAGGCTTCTGAGATCTGCATCACCCTGTAGCATGATAGTGCGATGCAGGCTGTTCTACAGCCTCAGTGTGAGTTCAGTGATGAATTATCTCGTTTTGATTGCTCAGCACCTGCCTCTTGCTTGGATTATTTGATATTCTTGCACTGGAAGCTTTAGCAAATTCTGCCACAGTCACCTATTCCCCATCTTTCACCATTTCACAGTCCTCTCTCTTTTCTCCCTTCGGTCACTTTTTTCCATGCTGAAGAATGCTTCGGAGCTTCTCCTGCACACAGTAACGCCTTTGCATTCCCCAGATACATGAGTCAGTAAGAGCAGAGTACAGTGCAGTAGGCAGCACTCCCCAGCTGAGCTGATTCTGTGGCCAGGACACTTTACGAAGAAATCCTATATGACGGATGGAAGTAGCTCATTTTCAGGTGTATCTTGATGCTGCCTTTTTATTATCCCTCCTCACAGCCTCTCAGGCTACTGTAACCATTTAACTTAGCTGCAATTCAGCAATATAAATATTAAAAGCTTATGTTCCCACAGGATTTAAAAGAAAGTGGAAGGTGTTTTGTAGAGGAACAGGAGTCAAACCACTGAAATGACACTTAAAAAGCATGAGCACCTTCACACCTTCTTTTGTTTGCAGTCTGTAATAGGAATAACTAGTTGTGTTTGTTTGTTTTCTGTATTTCTTTTTCTTTTTACACAGCAACAAGACAGAAATATTTTTGAGAAGGGGCAAACATAGACCCATCTACATAATACTGCACCTGCCATTATAATTCTGCCTGCAGGGTAATTGCATGCAACATGTGCTAATAGAAGGAGCTACTTTTTTATTTATTTGATTAAGACAGCTACACTACCTTGTTCACTGCACAACAAAAACAGGCAAAAAGGTCATTCTCTGGATGGAGAGAACAGCTATACATCATCGAAGGTTTTGCCAGTAACACTTCAGATCTTGAAGCAGTACAGCTATCCAGGCAAAGTTTTGTAGGGCCTGTGCTTATAAAATAATTAAACTGGCAGGCAAATGCTGTGGGAGGTATGATGCTGTAATCTCCTTTCGTCTGCGAGGCAGTATTTAAAACAGATAACCGATTTCACTGGAACAAATCACGTGGGGAAGGTCTACTCATATGAGGAAAGATTATTTTGGGAACCTGCTCCTGATGTTGGCAAACAGTAATTACAGAGCAGGAAACGCTGACATCAGTTTTAAGGAGCATTTGTTAAGAGCAAAATGCTACTGCAACTCTTTAAAGGGAACTAAAAACGCCTGCTGAGTTTCTGAAGCACGAACACCCTTTGCAAGTGGAAACACTCTCTGAAGGACTACCCAGGTCTTCTCTTAGAGGTTCAGGAGTGAACGGTATGAGAAATGGAAATCCCACTGTCTGATGGATTTGTGACCTTTAGTAACTTTGGTCCAAACAGGTAAATTTATGAGCAAGGAAGTTGCAATTGAATGTTATCAGTGGGTGCCTCAAGGTGAACTTTTCACAGACGAACAGTTCCGGTATGAACGCATGAAACAGAAGAAAACTTGGTTTGTTCTCCAACAGCTCTGCTGACTCTGAGAGGTGGATGTAACAAAAAATAGAGCAAAGAAAGCATACATAAAACTTCAGGTTTAATATAGGCAAGGCTTAATCTCCTGAAATCACTCGAGCTATAGCTGAGATATTGGGAGAACTTGGCCCAATTTCAATCCCTGCTTGCGCTTCTACATAAAGATACTTTATCAATTCTTTCAAGTCAGACGTAGGGTAGCTTCTTCATATAAATCATCACTCAAAATAGTGCTACGTTGGGGGAAAAAAAAAAAAAAAGACTAAAAGACTTTTTCCCCAGCACAAGGCAAGTATTCTCCGCAGTTCCCCAGCTGGAACACAAAAGCATCCTGGGATGAGCTATGTTCCTGCAGGAAGCGCAGTGCACTTTTGTAACAGATCTCTGATGTATCCCATGCCTTTCACAAGAGCTTTTTCACTGTAAGCCTTCTGCCTGTGTGTGCGTAGGGAAGGAAGGCAGATTACCTGGGAACAAATGTGTAAGCGCACAGTTCCAGCTGCACTGGCACAGGACTCTAGATGTGTGGCTATACACTACATGTAATTCCTGTATCTGTAGTGTAGGCTTTCTTCTTACATTTCTTACATATGTTATGTTATAATTTGAATACATTTTGGGGGAGAGAGCAGAGAAACCATTCACATTGGTTTTCTACTTAAAGATACAATACAAACCTTCATAGTAGCGACAACAGCACAGCTTATAGAACTTGGTAACATTCTGCTAATAAAGCTGCTTCTAAAATAGTATCGAAGATATGTATTTGCAAGCAAGGAATACAATGCACAGAGTGTAATGCTTGCTCCCTGTGTTTACAGGTCATCTGTGAATCCTGCAAAAAAGCACATCTGTAGGTTTGTGACCTGACCAATACAGGTCGCAATGTGTTTTTGCAGAGACTATAGCATTTTGGAGTGTGTACTGATGAGATGTTCTTTGATGCAGCAAAAGGCACATCACAGCAGATTTCTGGTGCCTACAGGCCATTTTTAAAGTTATTTTTTAAGCATGGCAAAGACTGCTACGTGCTCCCAAGTGTGAACCATATTGGGCATTTTTAAGAGTTTGCACTTTTGTGTAATAGCCAACATTTACAAAAAGTAAAATTTACCAGAGCAGACACCAAGCTTGTAAAGGAACTAAAAGATATTTGGGCAAATAAAGTCATCCTGGGTTCCTCTAATGTCAGGCTTTTTACTTACACATTTATGCTTAGTTCCAATTTGAAGTAAACAGATGGCAGACCCCCTAAGAATTAACATCAGGTGAGAGAAAACAGACACATGGGACACTTTTGTAAACACAATAAAAGCCCCTAAATTTGGCATTAGCTCCTCTGGTTAAAACTGCATATATCTGTTAGTCATACATGAAAAATAATATGAAGATATATGGCTCATGGAAGTACAATATCTGAAATAATTCCAAAAGGATGCATCAGACCCTGTCAAAACACTGTTTGCAAATAAAAACGAGGTGAGGCATCCAGGGATGAAAATAGAAAGAGCCAAGGCACGCAGGTTTTACTTGCAATTATTTCAAATGTTGTGCTTAACATTTCATTGCTTAACAGCAGCAATAAGAAAACTGTCTAGCGGAGTCTAATGACACCTCTATTTCACTGTCATTTCTTAAAAAAAAATAAAAATAAAAAAATAAAGAAATAGGTAAAGCAGCTGCTACCTAAAATGACATGGAAGCTGTGATCTTCAAGTGTTCCTGCGTCTCATTCTCCAAATTACTGCAATATACTGGCCCCAAGGTATCTGGTGCCTAATTCCTACTGAATCATAACAGTCTGTAGCCTCTGAATCTCAAGACAAGGCAGCAGAAGTAAGCCCAGGTTCGTGAGCAGTTGCTGGGATTGCCAGGGTGAACCTCAAATAGCCCCGATGCTTACAGTGCCTTGGCAGAACATGCTTTATCTGCCATATGGATAGCTCCTAAGTCTCCAGCTAGTCCTGCTGCCTTCACAGCGATGATGTTAGGCAGAAAAACCCAGCACAGTACTTCCACACAGGGTGCTGGTGTCCCTGGCTGCACAGGCAAACGGGACCCGGCTTGCTATGGCAGCACGGACATCACATAGCCATAACCTCGGGCAGACCGACCCTAAAGTCCTGAGAACAGCTGTTTAATTCCTTCCTGGCCCTGTACCCACCAACATCCCACCCAGCAGGCACAGGCCCACCAGCCACCCACCTGCCTATGCCCTCTCCTCCCCTGTGGTTCACCTTGGCTAATTCGGGTGTTTTTTGTGCCTAACCTCCCCTGCACATCGCAGAAAGGCCTTTATTCCTCATTGGGGCGTAAGCTCACATTAGACCAAGGCACAACGAGCTAGGTACTGCCATGGAAACATCCATTTCAGTGTACTTCATTCCCTTAACTGACCTAACTAACCCTAAGGGCCTCAGCCAATTTTGAGAATATTATATTGGCGCTCAGGTCCCAGCAGTACTTTCCCAGATCTTCTCACTGAGGCCTATGTTGGATGACAGAGACATGAAATATGAGGAAAAGAAGCTCTCCATATGTTGAAGGGAAGGACGCGGCCAAGCAGTAGGTTCTGAAGTTTGTTTTCAGGTAAGTTTCGATGTGTATTCGGTTTTGCTTTATTTGCAGCACTGTACTTATAAATTGCCATTGTTTCTTTTTGTGAAAGACACTACCTGGCATAGTCCTGATGAACAACGTGGGGTGTTGAAATGTCTGTTTCTTTACTGCGGGTTGAGGATTAGCAATTCTCAAGGTGCACACTGACCCCTCAGCGAGCTACCCACGCGGAGGTTTTTGTGTGACCGAAGTCAAACTCTTGACCCCAAGGGACTTGCCTTTTTATTTTCAGAGGGCTTTATACTTCCTCTCTTGTATTTCCTCCTTCGGTATCTCTGCCATCCACTTAGACTAAGGGCCTGCCTCACTTACAGGCCTTTTCAGTATAGGTAGACACAGGCAAACCTTCAGGGGATTCCCACACCGAGATCTGGAGCCTATCAGTGGTCTGCGACCCTTAAAGTTACGTGGGGGCAACTTCCATATCTTGAATGTATGTCATGATACGACCAGGAGCAACATTTAAAAACAATGCAGTTAAAATAATGAAGGCCCCTGCGACCGAACCATGGATATCCCCATGGCTAAGCAGCAGAAGCAATGTTCATTAAAAAAAGAAAAAAAGTGATTGGACAGTGATAGATTGAAAAGTGGCCTAACCCAGCAGTTTGGTCCAGACAAGAAATGGGTAAAAGCAGAACTATGCAGACCGGGACTGGTAAAATGCTATCTGTTTTTTCTCTTGACCACAAAACTATTCAAATCACCATTAGGGACAAAGCTGGAGGCTCTAGTTGATCTGTTTCTCTGTGGTGCACTGAGACTAGGACACGTGGGTCACTCTACAAGAGATTTTCCTGGCCTCCAAATACATGGACATTGAGAACATAAGGAAGGCAAAGACTGAGTGAAAGGTGGATTGGGGGAATTGACTGAAGCAAGACTGCTCGTTAATGCCCTAGTCAGTTAAGAAAACCCAAAGAGTGTCTTGGGAAAAAATTAATGGCAATTTATATCACAACAGTACTACACACTGGAAAACATCAGCCTTCAATACACATCGAAACTTACCTGAGATTTGCCTTCAATGTGCCCTGTTTTCCTGCTCATTGAAGGATACAGGGGTTTTCCTTAGTCCTACTGTGACACTTCCTGCCAAGCTAGCAGACTCCATAGCCTAAAATCAGAGGACCTAGCGACAGATATCCATTAAAAATATTCACAGTTCTAAGGCTTTAAATAAATAATTCCTTTTTCAATGAAGTGGACAACAACTGTTTAAAAAAACAAACAAACAAACAAACAAAAACCTAATGCCTTTTTTGTCTTTTCAAATCTGGGCTCCTTCGTAAATTTATCCTCTTTTAACACAGAGAGCTTCCTAAATACAAGCATATACTAAGAACTTGGAGGCCCAGATAACTCATTTTAGAGCCGTGTAATAACCAAAGAGAAGCATCAAAAAATCCTCTGTAAATGCCAGACTGGTATCGCCCTGAGGTACCATCCTGTGGTTCCGCAGAACAGGCCGATACTAAAACTTTAACCGAGACATACTGCTCTTTCAGATACACGGATCAAGTATGTGACTTGTCCAGTGATCCACCACTGAGCACGCTGACTTCAAAGGATTGGGATCAGAAGATGTGCTGAAAATATTTAAAAGTGTCTGATGGGAGCTTTAAACTCCCACTACTACTCCACATCCGCAGAGCTGTGATTAACTCTTCTGGACACAGCCCTGGATTCTTCCCACTTGAGACACGGCTTTGTTAAGGGGAACTTGACTGCACTTGTCTGCAACATTCCTTACACCCTAACCAAGTCAGGTAGTCCCATTAAACTTCAGTTTATTATTTTTTTTTCCTGAAGACAATATGTATCTGCTGGCTGACAACATATCACTTTATAAGGACACTTTTTCCATAAGTCTTGATTCAGCTGAACGTCTCCGCTGCCCGTTATGAATTTACTGGTACCCATGAAGATCTAACACACTGTAATGAATCCCTGCTTTACTCGTGTGCTCGAGCTGTCACCCTAATTTCCACAGGAATTATACTGGAACAGGTGATACCATAAATACTGGCATCATGTTGTCACTTCTTCCTTTCAGGTCTTTTAAAGCGTCAGACTGCGCGGGGTGATGTGTTCAGACGGGCTGCTACACCTCGGCTTTTGACAGGGAAATCCTCGCGTCTACGGACACCCCGCAGGAACGGCACGTGAGCCAACTCCAAACTCCCACTGGAAAGCTCCAAAAAAGCATCCCTTGAACAAATTACAGACTTTTCTTTAAAGTTCACTCCAATTATACCACTAGCGAGCAGAAAGCGTCAATTTAGGTCAACTCCACCGAGCGCTGCTATTCCTCGCCACGTTAAATGTCTCGACTACCGCGCTGAGCTTAATTACCAAAGCCCGGATTTTAAGCACGCTTTAATTAGCACCACGACTGATCCCGGGAGCGGGGTGCGCCGATTCCCCGTGCCCAAGCTGTTGCACCAGTGGCAGACCTGCACGCCTCGGGATTTCCGCGGGTCTGGGGGCTGCGTGCGGGTGCCACCTCCGCCAACACCTCCACCGAGGGGTGACAGCGGGGTTTGGGGAAACGCCAGAAGGGGCCTTGAGCATCTGAGCCCTGGTGGGGCTGGCACTGTGCCCATGGGGCTGGGGCCTCACCGGGCTGCTCTGCAGGACCACAGCGCATGGGCTGGGCTGGGCTAACCTTCCCTTCCCTTCCCTTCCCTTCCCTTCCCTTCCCTTCCCTTCCCTTCCCTTCCCTTCCCTTCCCTTCCCTTCCCTTCCCTTCCCTTCCCTTCCCTTCCCTTCCCTTCCCCTTCCCTTCCCCTTCCCTTCCCCTTCCCCTTCCCCTTCCCTTCCTTATCCCTTCCCCATCCCCATCCCTGCCCCTCCCCACCCCGTCCCCGTCCCCTCCCCGTCTCCCGGCACTGACCAGGCGCGGCTGGGGGCAGGTGTGCTCCAGCTCCTCCATGGCCCCTCCCGGCCGCTCATCCCCGGGGCGTTTCGGGAGGCCGGGCTCTGACTCAGCACCGCGGGCGAGCACGGGCATGGCCGCGGGCAGCGCCCCCCCCCCGCCCCGCTCCGCTCCCGCCCCCCCCGCCCGGTCCCGCTCGGGGCCGTCACGCGGGTGCCCGCCCCGGGGGGGGTCTCCCCGGGAGCCGCCCGCGCGTCGCCATGGCAACCGGGCGGATTCCCCCCCCTCCCCTCCCTCCCTCTGCGCCGCGCCGCGCTCATTTGCATGAGGCCTCCTGATTGGCTGGCCGCCGCCGCCGCCACCGCCCCGCGGGCGCCCGCTAGCCGGAGGGGAGGGGCCTCGCGAGGCGGGGAGGGAGGGTGAGGAGACGGGGTGGGGGGAGCGGCGCGGCTTGTTGAAATAAAAGCAGAAATAAAGAGCCCCGAAACCGACCGAATGGCCCCCAAAATAAAGGAGAGCTGAGCTACGAGGAGCCTCCGTTTCTCAGGGGGCGAGGCGCCCGGCGCGCGGGTGCTGAACGGACAGCTCCCGGCCGTTAACGGCTGCGCGCGCGGCCCGCCCCCTGCTGCTCCGCCCCGTAGACGGGGGGATCTGACCCCAAAATGAGTGTTCTGACCAAAATTTGGGGCTCTGGCCCAAAAATGGGTGCTCTGGCCAACGGGGGTGCCCTGATCGAATGGGGTTCTCCACCCCAAACTGGGAGTTCTGACCCCAAAATGGGTGCTCTGACCCAAAAAGGGTGTTCTGACCCAAAAGGGGTGCACTGACCAAAGGGATACTTAGCCCCAAAAGGGGGTGATCTGCCCCAAAAGGGGGTGCTCTGACCCAAAGTGGGTGCTCGTTTCCCCAGGACAAGTATCTCCCTTGCAGCAGTGTTACCAGCTAAGTGGTGCCAGAATCTCAAGGTGGAAGTGGAATAGCTTTGTTGTTGCTCACTTCTTTTCCGACTTTCGGAGATATTTTATACTAAAGCTTTCTTGCCTTCCATTTGAAGAGCATGATCAATAAAATGTTTGGTACCTCATTATTAGAGAGAGTTGAAATAATGGCAAACGCTTTGGTGAGCAGGCAGGGGAAGGCTGTGGGGTCTGTCACGTGCATCCAAATGGACTTTGTCCCAGGCCACCCTGGCTCTGAAGATCTTTGTTAATGTTCTGGTTATAGGCTCTTGGACAAGGCATCCTAAACTGCCTCTTCGTCTTGTTGTGGGGGAAAATGGCCTTTCAAAAGGCTGGAGGATGTGCTCTTTACCCTCTAAAATAAATAAATAAAAATTAGGTTTGACTGGAGAAGCCGAGTGGATGGCCTTCTGGAAATCCTTACCAGCGAGACAACTTTTAAAAGGCCAGTGGAGAAAGAGTGATGAGTGGGATGGTTCAGGCATCTAATTTCTTTTATGTAACCAAATATCTTGCATCAGGCTGAGCATGGTCTCTTGGGCATCCTCCTGCCACTTCTTCGGAAGTAAACGGCACATATAGCCACTGCCTTTAACAACAGAGCTCCTGGCAACAACTGCTTGGGCAGATAATCAAATAGACATCTGATGCATAAAAATCCTGTCCCATGGTGCATAAATTGATTTCACATGCAAACGAGCCCAGAAACCATGAGCCCCTTAATGCTAATTCCAAGATCTGAACTGAGTAGACAGCAAACAGGGAAAATTCTTAATTGCAAGGAAGGTTCCCTCTGAGACGTAGTGGTCGGGGTTTGCTTTTGTTTTGTTTGTTTGTTTGTTTGTATGGAATTTCTTTTTGCAAACTGGAACAATTCATTCTCCAAGTTTGATATATGCATATATATATATATATCTCAAATATTTAGCTGTTACATTTAAACCCCCTCCTTTCTCAAACAAACTATTATCTCCGTTTGGACTTCTTGTGCAGCTGAACACCATGGAGACAAGTATTCCTGTGCAGACTCCTCTATATTTTCGGGCTGTCATTTTTAAATACCCCCTTGCCTTTTTTTCAGTTTAGTCATTGAAATGCACACAAATGCAACTAAATAAACTTCAGTTCCTTATAGACACCATCACCTATAAAAGCTCTGTCATGCTTTTACCATAGTATGCATATTAAACTCAATCTAGCAGACAAACACTGATCAGACAACATGGCTGAAATCTGAATTAATGTGTCTACTTCCATTAGAGAGGTTATTCCCCTTTCTCCGATGGCTTAAGATAAGCAAGAAACTTACTTCATTGAGCTTACTACGTCAAGGTCATAGCTGTGCTGCTTAATGCATACTAATGGCATCCTTGCCTTAAGGCAAAATCCCTAGAAGAGCAACCTGTACTTGGAAACTGGGAATGAACCCGTTAAAGACCTCGAGCTGCTTGAGAAGGGAAATGATGTGCATTATACAATTAGCTAACAAGGAATGCTTTCTGCTCTTTAAAGGCTAAAGCAAAGAAATACCCCCATCTTCAGCAAAGTTTAATGACTTACTTCTAAGCCCCTTGCTAACACCGTAGTTTGGCTCAGATGCCCTCAGTGGTCCGGATCTGTTACTGCTACAGAGAAGTTTGTAAACACTCAGCAAAGTCTCCAGGCTAAGGTCTGCTGTATTAGCAGGCCACTCCATGCTTCTGATGCCCTCTGTAAAAGCAGGGACGGGAAAGTATTGCAGCCCCTAGAGAATAGTACCAAGTGTTTGAAGTGCCTCAGTACATAGCAAGCACTAAATACCACAGCAGAAGCTGTATTTAAAATGGTCTGCCCATGAGAGAGGCTGCAAGAGGCTGCTAAGTCTTCTGACTTAGACCTGAGTCATATTACAGAAGAACAGAGCCTCGAGTGTTTCCTGTCCAAAAGTCAGCAGGAAGCCATGGAAAACTGGGGAGAGGCATGGTTAAATAGGGTCTGAATTCAAAGACAAGCATCTCCAGAAAACATCACAGAATAAATTCCTGAATATTTAACAGATGAGCTGAGTTTTGCTTCAATGTACATTTTTTGGATCCTGAAGGCTTTAATGGCTGTCAGCTGCAAGATTTTGTAAGATGGAGGAATGACTTACGGCTGGAACAGAATACTTAAAATACGATGTTTCTTTCTACCTATCTATCAATCTCTCTCTGTATATATATAGACACACATCTATATATATAGGTATAAGCAAGTCTCTCTATATATAGACTTATAGATTATATATACATAAGATGTATAGGCAAGTCTATAGAGAGAGACTTGCTAGAATTAGTAGTCAAAAAAAAAATAGAATAAAAAGATACCATATTGCTGTGATGATCAATTAGTTAAATCACATATTTTTAGACTGGGATTAAAACCCCACAATTCTGGATTTTTTTCCCCACCTGCATGGACAGAGAATGAAAGGTATCAATTTAAATACACCTACTGGTTTTCACTGCCTCCAACACCATCCCTTTGCTGCTTCCATGCAATTTTATCTGACACTGTAGCTTTAACTCATTTGTAAGGTGTAGTTCATCATTCCAGAGGAATGCATAGTGCTTACAAACTATTGCCTTTTTGTTAAAGTAAATTAAATGTACTTCTGATTTATGAGAGTGCCTTACTGAATTGCATATGGATTAAATCCATACTTTTTTTTTTTTTTTTTTCTTTTTATATGCAATGACAGCCTATAAATTATTAAGGGTAAAAGCACGGGATTTGGTATAACAAAATCTGGCTCTTTCCACATCTCTGTAGCAGAGGTGTGATTTTTAGTAAACACTATATTCTCAAAATGCTTGTACAGAATCAAATTGGACAGTCTTTCAATAATCACAGAATCATGGAACCACAGAATATCCTGAGTAGAAAGGGACCCACAAGGACCATCAAGTCCAAATCCTGGCTCCACACAGGACCACCCGAAAATCAGACCCTGTGTCTGAGGGCATCGTCCAAACACTCCTTGAACTCCAGCAAGCTCAGTGCCATGACCACATCCCTGGGCAGCCTGTCCCAGTGCCCGACCACCCTCTGGGTGCAGACCCTTTCCCTCACCCCCATCCTGACCCTGCCCTGTCCCAGCTCCATGCCGTTCCCTCGGGTCCTGTCGCTGTCCCCAGAGAGCAGAGCTCAGCGCCTGCCCCTGCGCTCCCCTCGTGACGAAGCTGTAGGCCACAATAAGATTTTTAAAAAAGAAAGCATGTCAGTTCTAATATGCTTTATAGATAAAACTTCTGAAATCCATAAGTACCTAAAAATAGGGGCTTCTAAAGTGCCATTCATCCATGCCTTATAGCACTATTTTGAATAAGTGGGGCTATCGACTTTGGGGTAGGTTCATCATGTTCTCACTCTTCTATGAACTGCTTTTATAAGAACTTTCAAAGAAAATAGTAAGAAATTAAGGTTGGTATTGGACCAAGAAAACATGTGTCTTAATTTTATCTTTCTGCAGTCGTAGAACAGTCAGAGTGGGAAATGTTAGGTCTGTTTCTCCCACTATTAGATTGTTTTGTTGTCCTTGCTATTTTTAACAATCAAGCTTTTAATTATTGTGCTGTCATGGGAGGACAGCCTTCCCAGCAGCGGGACTTTCCTGCTGCGTGCACAGAGATTGTGAAGCATTTCAATTAGCGAGTCTCTGTTCATCATTCTTTCCCCAGAACTGCAATAATTCAGTCAATCCGTTCTTATCACTGTCCTCACTTTCTTGTTAGAAAGTTTTTTCTTAACATCTAACCTGAATTTCTGTAGCTGCAGTCTTGCTTTTCTACCAGACATAGAGAACGGTTGTATTCTCTTTTGCTTTTAGTAGGCATTGACTATTTATGGTTAAGGTTTTGAATCAACAGTTACTGGATTTGGAGTAGAGATCTGGCATTCAGCAGACAGGTTGCTATTTTTGACAAATCTCATATGCCTCTTCTAGACTAAACAGCCCCAGTTCCAAAGTTTTCTTATACAGCCCATCTGACAGGCCACCTCATTATCCTCTGTGCCGCTTTTTGGGTTTCTGTACCATTCCTGCAGAGTGGTGTAAGCACGGTACTACAGCTGCAACTTTACCAGTATGGAGAGATATATTGCTAAATACATGTATTGCAGATCCCACTGCTTTCTCTATCTCAGTATAAAGTTTGCCTAAATGATTCATGCTCTATCTCTGTCTCTATCTTTTTAGTCACTCATTACAGATAAATATAATTTAAGGAAAATCTCTTTCCTATTTATATTTAAACTATATCGTTGTCCTTCCTTTCTCTTTTCCTCTGCAAGCCATTATTTTCTCTCTTCCTGGAACAATTTCACCTCCCCTTCTTCTGCCTTTCTAGACATGCACACCAACCCCCTCAAATCTACACAAAATCCTTTATTAAGACTGTCTTGCCCTTATTTTTATTGCATTCTCTTCTACCCTTCTGTCAGACTTTTGGCTAGGACGGAGTTAATTTTCCTTGTACACAATGCTCACACAATGCTGTGTTTTGGATTTTTGATGGAAACAGTGGTGATAACACACGGATGTTTTAGTTGTTGCGGAGTAGTGCTTGCACAGAGCCAAGGACTTTTCAGCTCCTTGTGCTGCCCTGCCACCAGAAGCTGGGGGGACACAGCCAGAGCAGCTGGCCCCAGTGGCCAGAGGGATATCCCATACTCCATGGCACCGTGCTCAGCAATAGTAGCTGGGTGAAAGAGAGACAG
Source organism: Aythya ferina (assembly GCF_964211825.1). NCBI lineage: Eukaryota > Metazoa > Chordata > Aves > Anseriformes > Anatidae > Aythya > Aythya ferina. The sequence goes on from NC_140296.1 coordinate 83,768,257, forward strand.
GGGTGTTTGGAGTGGTGGCATTTGCTAGCTAGTTTAGCTTTTATTAATAATTAAGATCGTTTAACCCTAATATCCTGTTCAAATTGCTTCTAGCTTTGCCAACTTTGAAGCCTTTGATCTAACATGTTACCAGCTGGGCATCTTCTGTCTGCTGAGCAGTTGTGGCAAAACTTCTACCAGCACGATACAGCTGCTTTCTGTGACTGGGAGGAGAGATCTGATATCTGGTTGGAGGTTTGGCACTTGTGACAGTGGTGTGCTGTTTTCTATTTTCATGAAAATTGGGCAAATTTAGTCTTGGGTGTAAGTCACTTCATATGTGTCAAGGTCCTGAGGGCACTAAGCAAACTTGTTGACCCTGACAAGCCTCATTTGGGGCCTCCACCCCACACCCTCTGCCTGTGGGCTCAGGGCTCTACTTTAGCTTCAGCCCTTGTCTGAGCAGTGTTAGAGGAATACTGATCTCCATCATATGCTTGGCCCACCCACCAGTATGATCTGGATCTGAAGCTGCAGGCTGATTTCCTGACTTGACCCCAACCCTTCCTTATTTCTGTAGACGTGTCTCGTGATCCCTGGACCTGTTCCTAACCTATATCTGCTGGCTGACTAAATGGCTTGCCCTGCCTCATCACCATGGTACAGCCTTACAATCAGGACTCTTGGTTGTACCTGGCTACCATCCGCTGTTCTGTCCTGTTCACCTTGCTTGGGTACAGTGGGACTGGGTCCTGACTGTTGAAGCTCCTGATCTGCCAGCCTTGTGATCCATCTAGGCTCTTGATTTGTCTTTCCTTAAGGAGCAGCTCCCATCCTGCTACTCCCTAGTAATATGTACAGTGCTGGTATGCCTAATCTTGTTTTTACCTATTAAAGTATCTGGGAACCCCATTCCTTACCGAGTATGGGTGAAAATAAGAAACCCTTGTCTACAGAACAACTGCCTCTGTTTAGTCATGGGACTTGGAAACTCTGAAGACCTCTTCCTGTAACAGTTTCTTCCATAAACTAAGGCAGATCACCAAAACTGATCAGAAGGACTCTCTTTTAGGTTCAGATTTGCTTTCCTGTTGGTGTCCAGAAGGGAGAATCAAAAAGCATGTAAGGCAGACCTGAAGGAAAAAATCATGTCTGGTTAGTATTGGAAGGTGGGATCAGATACCAGTGGGATGGGCACATACAGAAGGGACAGCTGGGAACCACCACAGAACTACTCTTTAGACAGAGTAGTTGCAAAGAAGCAACTATGGGAAAGGGAGAAAGAACTTCAAATGCTTTCTGGATTTACAAAGTTAAACACAAAAGCCAGGTTGTCAGACTTGTCTGATTCCCTGCCTATCTTTAAGTATGTCAATGATTTCTAAATTCTTTCACTGATTCTCAAACCGTACCCATGCATGTTTACCATACCATGAAAGTCCTAGGAGTAATTTTTCACGCTTTAATCAGGTTTGATACTGAAATTAGATTACTGCCATTTGTTCTCATTCAATTTCATATCCATTTTTGTGGGATCTGTGCCATGTTTGAATAGGAATGGTATTGGCTGGTGTGTCAGGCAGGTTCTTTTCACCTTTGGACAACTCAGAGGAGTGAGCCTCCAGCACTTTCATTAATGGCCTTCTAGAAAGCCTGTGGAGCATAGAGGGAGATGGGGGAGAGGTAGGAGGTTAACCCACCCTACAGGTTTTCCTGATGGATGGAACAGGGGATAGCTAGATAAAAATATAATGTAGGGAAACAACTGGCGGATGGGTCGAGCTCAAATGGTTATAGGAGATGAGGTTACATCAGGCTGGTGGCCAGTCAGTAGGGGGATTCCCCAGGGCTCCATTTTAGGGGCAGTTCTATTTATTTTTTTCATAAATGACTTGGATGTAGGACTAGAAGTTGTTTTGAGGAAGTTTGCAGATGACGCTACATTGGGAGCAGCTGTTGAATCCAACAAGAGTAGAGAGGCCTTCCAGATCTTGACAAATTAGGGATCTGGGCAATCACCAACTGCACGAAGTTCAACAAGAGCAAGTGCTGGATTCTGCTCCTGGGAAGGGGCAACCCTGGCTGTACGCACAGACTGGGGGATGAGAGGCTGGAGAGCAGCCTAGAAGAGAGGGATCTGGGGGTCGTGGTAGACAGCAAGTTGAATATGAGCCAGCAGTGTGCCCTGGCAGCCAGGAGGGCCTGGGATGCATCAGGCACAGCACTGCCAGCTGGTTGAGAGAAGGGATTGTCCTGCTCTGCTCTGTGCTGGTGCAGCCTCACCTCAAATACTGTGTGCAGTTTGGGGCACCACAAGATAAAAAGGACATAAAACTATTAGAGAGTGTTCAAAGGAGGGCTACAAAGATGGTGGAGGGTCTAAAAGCCAAGGTATATGAGGAGAGGCTGAGGTCCCTTGGTGTGTTCAGCCCTGAGCAGAGCAGGCTGAGGGAAGGCCTCATGGCGGCCTGCAGCTCCCTCACGAGGGGAGTGGAGGGGCAGGCGCTGAGCTCTGCTCTCTGGGGACAGCGACAGGACCCGAGGGGACAGCATGGAGCTGGGACAGGGGAGGGTCAGGCTGGGGGTTAGGGAAAGGGTCTGCACCCAGAGGGTGGCCAGGCACTGGGACAGGCTGCCCAGGGCAGTGGTCACAGCACTGAGCCTGCTGGAGCTTAAGGAGTGTTTGGACAATGCCCTCAGACACAGGGTCTGATTTTCAGGTGGTCCTGTGTGGGCTAGGAATTAGATTTGATGGTGCTTGTGAGTACCTTCGAACTCAGGATGTTCCAGGAGTTTGTGGAGTCTCCACCCCTGAGACGGTCACACCTTGACTGGGCACAGCCTGAGCAGCCTGTGCGACCTGGTCCTGCTCTGAGCAGGGGCAGGACCAGAGATCTGCGAGGCCCCTTCCCAGCTGCGTTATTCTAAGATCCCGCACTTAGGGTAGATACAGCAGGATGACAAAATGATTTATGCTGTGGGGAAGAATTCTGACAGCTTAAGAGCCTCAAAGGTAGAAAAAATTGGGGAAGATATTATTGTTGAAAGATGAGAGGGAAAGTGGAAAGTCTTTTCCCAGGTTCTGTGCTTTTGTGGATTAAATAATTTCTAAGCAGGTCATGAATTTTTGAAAAATACAAGAATGAGAGAATTAAAGTGACCCTCACTAACAGCTGAACTTCTGCATTTCTACTACCTGAATGAAACGGTAATGATACCAAAAGGCCAAATATAAATATGGAAAGTGATTCAGCAGGACTTTAGCAATTCTGTAGTGATACAGTCGGACTAGATGGTCTTTGAAGGTCCCTCCCAACTGTACTATTCAAGATTTAGTTATGATGAGTTATGGGCTCTGGACATTTGGTTAGGTTGACATGGGATCTGCACGTTGGTGCCCTGAATTAATTGACCATTCCCAGCTGGGGTGTCCCCATATCTGCTGCCAGCATATGGGGCCAAATAGCCTGGTATTTCCCTGCAGCCCCGGGCCTTCTGCCTGCACCTGAAGTATGTTGTAGGTGTGCGCAGCTCCGGCTGTGCTGCAGCTGAGCCTGGCAGTGGACCCAGCTGATGCAGACCTTGACCCATGGGCTGAATTCCTGCCCTGGCCAGGGACCTGTCACATCATCATGGATTTGCCTGGTGGTCTCTGGCCTGTGCCTGACCCATGTTACCATCACTGACCCTAACCTGACTGACCTGCATTTCTGGGTTGCCTGTGTGGCGAGGCAAATCTATAATCTTGTGTGATGATTTGGACTCCTGGCTGACCCTGACTACCACGTGGGATGGGGCCCAGGGTGGTAGGGTCTCTCCCTCACCAGCTGTGTCATGTTATCCATGCCCTTATGGAGCAGCTGACCCTTGCTGCACCCTGACAGGAAGCTCAGGCCTTCTGAAGCCCTAAACTGAGCACAGTGCTGCCTACCCCATGGCTGTGTAGGGTCTTGTCCACATGATTCCCTCAGTCATCAGCCTGACCCTGCCTGGGCTTTGGTCTGCCCAACATGATGGCCCCTACCCAGCCATGACTCCTGAGCAAATCCTCCACCCTGGCCTCCAGGGTCCATGAAGTAGCATATTGATGACCCACACTCAACAGTAAATCCCTTTGGAGCCCTGGTCTCTGTGAGGTGTGAGGACTCTCCCTGCTCAGAGGGGAGGCAGCTGCTAGTGCTCAGAGGACCCTGACCAGCCTCACCTGCAGCCTCTGCCTTCAGCTCAGGGGCTTTGTACCACCCGCCCTTGCCTGAGCTGCATTATAAAAGTGCTGGTCTCCAGCTCAGCCATAGCTATGCCCCTGCTTCCTGATTTGACCTTGGGCTTGGATTATCATTACAGACTTGTCTGGTGTTCACTGGGTTGTGTCTGATCCTGGATACCACCATCAGGCCTGACCCACACCCATGGGCTGACTTTGAGGCTTGACCTTGGACCTGCCTCATCACCACAGGCATGCCTGGTGATCAGCAGGCTGGGTCTGACCTGGACTACCATTGCTGGACCTGCTCCTGGGCCATGTCTGTGGGGCCCAGCACTGAATTTCCCATCTGCTGGGGAAGTAACAAGCCCCTGTTGCTTCCTGCTGCTGTGACCACAGGCTCCACTGGCACTGACTCAGAAAGAGACCTGTGGGGACTACAACTAGACCGTAAATTTTACAGCACATTGTGATGGCTTCCTCGTTCCTGCTGATGAGACTTGAAACAATGAACACGGAGAATATTTGCCAATGGATTTGATCTTCAGCCACATCTTGAAATGTAACAGCCTCTCTGCAGTAATGTTCTGCTTATATGTTAATTGTTAATTTTTGTGAAATTGTAAAGAGAGAGTGCTGAAAGTAGTTAAAACAGAGACTTTCATGCTGTGGCAATAACTGCATGCTTTTGAATACCATTGGCATCAGACTTAATTCTTAGACATTATAATTATGTGAGGGCTCTTTCTCTGTGAGTTTGCTCTAACTCGTCTTCCCAATTTAATTTATGTTATAATATTTTGTACTTTTATTCTAGGCTTGAATAGGAATATTGTATGAAGCAAGCAGGTGGTTCAACTCTACTCTCTGTTAGTGCAATTCCACAGATTCAGGTAGAGTTATAGGATTTGTTGTAAGTTAACCACAATTAGAATTTAACACTTTAAAAAAAATAAAAATCTCTGGATGTTCATTCCGTAGGCCTACTCTTTTCTGTCAGAATGGAAATTAATGGAAGCTGTTCCAGTTTCTATTCCATGTTTACATTTCAGAGCCTTCATGTCATAATAGCAGCTTTATTCTCTTTATCCTGATGTTAGCAGGTAACGTGGGTAGGTAATTAAAAATAGATGTGCAGTAAGCAAAAGACATTTACAGACCTGGTAGTTAAGGAGCCCGCTGTCTAAACATATGTTTGCATTATCATCTTTATTAATAAACACATGGAAGAAGCATCTGTTTCCTCATTTTCTATCAGTGAAATACCTGTGAAAAGTTTAGAAAATGAGCAACTCTTGGTAAGTAATAATTTGAGAGTTTTGGCTTTTAATTTATTTTATCTGTACTCCTTTATTAATTTAGTACCCTATGCAGTCAGTATGGGTTGTTAACATGTCACATGGATAGCACAGTACCTAGCTGCTGAAATGGTGTAGTCAGAGAAATGAATCATGATTAACTTAAAGCATTTACACCTAATGAGTGATAACATGAATTAATTCAGACCAATAGGAGACCAATATAATTCAGACCAATATAAGTAGGAGAATGAAATACTTGGTGCTGGTGGGTAACATACACATAAAACATACATACCCATATCCTGTGCAGTGGCATGCATACGGACACAATTCTCCACAAAGTTACTCTGCCCTCAACAGGGATGTAAGAATGTGCAGGCATTTTAAGTTAGTGAAGCTGAATTTGCCATTTCTGCTATAATTCAAGGTCTATTTGCATTCTGTGTTTTATACAACCCCTTGTAACGTCAATGTTTTTTTTTTTCCATCATCAAAAAATTACAAAGCAAAAGCTTAAAACATAATGTTGGAATCTGAGAATTTTAACATTTTGTCCTACTGTCTTTGAGACATATCAAGCATGCCCTATATATCAAAATGGAGAACACAGTAATCCTCAATACAGTAATTTGTTCTTTTAACAAAGGTTTGGTACTATACTCCAATTATACTTTTAAGTGTTAGTATATACTCTAGTATATATTAACTTGGAGCTCATGCAGTGAGTTTACAGCATTTTCTATTCATAACTAACATTTTTTTGATTCAGAACTTACGTATATATGTACTTAAATTATAGCTGTAAGAAAACAACATGGAAAATACATCTTTGTCACCTTTCGTTGAAATCTGGAAGTGCAGGTTTCCTGAGCTTCCTCTTCTGCACTGCGCTTTTGGCTGCCTACCATCTTCGTTACTGTGCTTCTCTCGTGCTTTTTTCTGTAGCTATCACACTTTCTTTTGAGTGGCTTGAAGCTGCACAGTGAAATTCCCACTTCTTTTAAGTAAAAGACAATTGGGAAACGGTCGTGCCAAGATGTTCTTATATGACTGTCCCAAGGGAGGCTAAAGACCAGCTTGGAGTAATCTGTGATAAAGCTGTTTAGCAGAGGAAGTCCCAAATGTTGCTGGGTTATTTTGCTTTTCCAAAAGAAACTGTCATGGTCCCCCCACCCTTTTTTTTTTCCCTGCAGCACTTAAATGCTTGTTGTGCTATGCTCTGGGAAACAGATACCTTCTTGTTATGGCCTGAGATGAATGTCAGGATTCAACTAGCATTCATGAAAAAGGCTTTTGTGTGATCTGTGCTGTCCCACAGTGGAGCTATGGCAACAACTCCAGTTTGATCAATTAACTGTATCACTGTGTACCGGCTCAAACCATAGCATCACCTGAATGACTAACATTGCACTCTGTGTTTGACAGCTGACAAAGGGCATTGTTTTATTTTAATTGGAAGTATTAAGATCCAGTCAATTGAACATTACTAAGTCAGGGAAAGAACATCAGCTAGATATATATGAAATGCAGTATCGCTTTATTTTTATTCAAAACGAACAACTTTCTGACATTGTTATTTTACAAATGCCTATTGTAGCTTAAGAAATTGACTACCTTGGGTTTGAACTCCACATCATGCTCAGTCATGTGGTCTTATTTTGTATTTTTTAAAAAAGAGGGGGAAAAAGGCATGGATGCACTGGACCAAATGAAATGACACCTGCAGATCAGACAGGCGCTCTTCTTACAGCTGTCAGTGCTTGCAAGGACACGGGTGTGCTAGCTGCAGGCTGACCTGCAGCCTGCTATTGATTGCCAGGAGGGGTGGTCTCTCCCTCTGTGTGCCTGGCAAGGGGCATGCTGGCTATTGGGGTGGCTGGGGGAGCAGGGCTCTCTCTTGTGGTGCCAGTGAGCTGCTGTGCGTGCCTGAGGTGGGTTTCTCATTGCATCTGGGGCAAGGTGCAGCTGTGAGGTGTACAGTGCTGTAGCAAGAACTGGGTAAGTCAGAAGTGTCAATGTCTAGTAGGTTAGTTAAACTTTCCTCTGACCAATGCAAAGGAGTTCTTGTGGAGATGGACAATAATGTTCGGTTTCAGTAAATGTAAATTTACCATGTAAATTCTGTTCCCTAGATATCTGAAAATGAGGTAGTCGGTATGTTCAGGCCAAGCAGTACTAGGTAAGGCTCTGGTGACAGCCTTCCAGCCGTGTGGAGAGTGCTATTTCGTTTTGGATGGCTCTGAAGGGTCAGTGCTACCTGCCTCTGCACGAAGCCAGGCATCATCCCTCCGGAGTCAATGCCCGCGTGTTTTCAGGAGCAGCAAATGCTCCTCAGGTAAGTTTCTCAGGTAAGTTCAGACGAAGGTGGAAACTTCTCCGGGCAGCAGCTGACCGACGGTGACTGAAACTATTCAAGGTAAAGCTGTGGCAAGACAGAACAAAACCCACTGGTTTCCCTTTCCCTGATTTATTTTATTATTTTTTTAAATAGGGACACAGGTGAATCTAATTAGCTTTTTTATTTCAGCAGTTGGGTTTAATGCCCCAGCTAAATGCCGCTGGTTGTGGCGCTGAGGCGCATCCTGCCCCACACAGCCCTCACCCCTCACTGGGCGGCTGCCTGAGGGCTTCAGACGGAGGGGGGGGGGGGCTCGGTACTATAAGGCTGCCCTGCCGCCCCTCAGCGTGCTGGGGCGGGTGAAAAAAAAAAAAAAACACCAAAACCTTAAAAATAAATAAATAAAATAAAAAATAAATAAATAAAGAGGGAGGGGGCGGGGTGAGGGAAGAGGAAGGGAGCGGGGCGGCCGCGGCCGCTGGTTGGCTGTCGGCCCGGCGGCGGCTGGCGGGGCGGGCGGCTCGCGCCACTTTCGGGAGCCGTTGGCGCCGGCCGTGCGCGCGCGGGCGCCATGGCCGAGAGCGGCGCGGGGCGAGCGGGCGGTGAGGCGGGGGGGGGGGGCGGTGTGTGAGGGGCCCTGAGGCGCCGGCCCCGGCCGGGTGGGCCCGGGGAGGCCGTGGGGACGCGGCGGGGGGAGCCGGGAGCACCCTGGGGCCTGAGGGTGGAGGGGGTTGGGAGCCGCATGGGGGGCCCGGGGGGGCTTTTGGGGTGTCCCCGCCGAGCGAGGGCGGCCCCGCGGTGGCCCCGTGGCGGCGGGCAGGGCTGCGCCGCGCCGCGGGTGCCGGGGTGTGCAGCAGGGCTCCGGCCGGCCGCTAGCACGGCGCCCTGCTCGAGGTAAGCAGCCGAGGTAAGCGCGGCGCCTCGCCTCACTAAAGGTTGTTTCCCGGCTGTTTGGCCGCTTTCAGCCATGCCCGAGGGTGGAAGTTGTGCGGCATCACGTTCCCGGCGCGAGAAGAAGTCGAGGAGGGGCCAGCAAGAAGCGCTGGAACGCCTGAAAAAAGCCAAAGCTGGTGAAAAATTAAAATATGAGGTAAACGTCCCGTCTTTCCTCCTAAATAAAAAGGGAGTGTGAGCTGAGAGGCTTGGCTACCCTTCATACATATCAAAAAATATGGGAAACAAAAACAGCCTTTCAGCTCAGACTTCCCTTTTTTAATGTAAAAAACCTGCATATTTTAGAATGTAGTTGTCTTGCTGTGTTCTGACATCACTTACTTGTTTCTTCCTGTTTTCAAAGCTAAAACAATTGTAATAATCGCAGGTCAAACATACACAGCATTTGCTTGGTAACTGTACCACAGGGAAGGACCAGCCTCTAAAACTTAATTGCTTTAGTTAATGTTACGATAGGAGTAACTTTACTTTTTTAAAAACTTCATATAACCTTTAGCTAATTAATTTCAATGCTTTACGTGACTGAAATCCATTAATATTGACAATTGTTTCTACCAAGGAAGCAGTAGTCAAGTATTTCACTGATACAGCTGAAATCTGGCAGCATGACATTGTTACTGGCCAATTAATTGCAATGCCAGCAGGAAGTGACCTCCCCATTGAGGTGCATAAGTCTAAAGAAGCCTGAAATGCCTATATCCTTAAGATGCAAATTCACTCAGGCACAGAAGAGCATCTTCAGCGTTATTCTTTAGCATATCAAATCACCTTTTTGTTGAGCTTGTCTGGATGCTTAAGAGTAGAGTAAGAGTTCAGAACTGTGGTGGCTTTTTTTGTTGCGTGAAATGAGTAATAAGGCATCTTGGGTTCAAATGAAATCTCTGCTGGTGTTTCAATAGATTCAGTGTACTGTAATAATTTTAAAGATTAAAAAATGACCTTTTGTCACTACCAAAGAAAAAAAAAAAACACAACAAACTTAAACTAAACAAATAGCTGTGGTTACTAGTTGTGAATAATGGTCTAGGAAGATGTACAGTTCTTGGGAACTTTTGTGTTCTTGTTGATGACCTATATGAATAATTGGTGGAATGGGAGCTGTTAACCATCAGTGTACTTTAACTGAAGGTTGAGGAGTTCACCGGTGTGTACGATGAAATAGATGAGGAGGAATACTCCAAGATGGTCAGAGAACGGCAGGATGATGACTGGATTGTTGATGATGGTAAGTTAAGAGTCGTTTAGAGAGTTATTTTGATTATAGTATTGTAACTCAGCTGGGTTTCATAATGTTCATTTGTTGATGTAAGTCATATTTCAGCGTGTTCCTAGAGTCATTTCAGTAGACAAAAAAGATGAGCTTTTATATGGAAATGAGTCTCTTCCATTGTTCTCATGGTAGTGTATTAGGATGGTAGTGAAAGTATTTTCCCATTAATAACTGTTTTTGAAATTTTATTTCCAGTTACCAGTGATGTACCTTTAAAAAGTGCTTTAACTGAGAATATCTAATTAAACTTGTATTATTATATTTAGTCTAATGGAAGGTGCGGCTGAGAGTGCAGTAGATTTTAGCACTTGCATTTGTAACACTTGCTCTATGTTAAAAGCATTTAAGTATGTGAAATGTTGGATTATGCAGATACCTAGAAATATCACGAGACGGAATTTGAAATGTAAATTTATATCAATTTGGTTTTGTTCAGATGGCGTAGGTTACATAGAAGACGGAAGGGAAATCTTTGATGAAGATCTAGATGATGATGCTCTTGGTTCCAGTAAGAAAGGTAGGTTGAACATAACAGCTGTAGAGGCTCTTCTGGTTGCTTTTGAAAGGCACCTGAAATGGGCAACTTCTTGGTATCAGTATGTGGTGAATAGGGCCCCATGGCATGTTACTCGAAGCTGTGTAGCTCAGTGGCTGTGACTGGATTTTTTTTTAGTCTTTGTGATGCAGAGGATAATAGTGGTCCACAAACTGAGAGTCACCTCTAACTACTTTAGGGCTACCAGGGTAATTTGGCTTAGTCTTCTGTGGGATATGTATTCACAACAAATGCACCTGGGGAATGTCCTTGTTTTCCAAAGCCAGTGTGTAAAGGATGCAAAGTCTCTCTTGCCAACCCTTACATACTCTTACGGATCTGGAATCAAATTATTTTGCCAACTTTTATTGCCTGATTTTGAGAATCCAGGCCTAGTGCTTAACTCCTGGACACTTGTTTCTTCTCTGCAGATGCTTCTGTGAAAAGTATCTTGGTCCTTTTTCTGGAGTATGGACTTGTGTGGGTGCAAAGATCATCCCTGAGGTGACTAGGCGAGATATGATGTTGATAGGGCTTTGGGTATTTTTTTTTTTTTTTTTGATGCATGATATCCATTAGAAACCTGGCAGCAAACAAAAGATTATTAGGCTTCGTTTCAGCTGGCAGCTTAAAGGTGGAAGAAGTGGGTTACCTCAGCTGTCTATTCCTGCTAATAACTGATGCCTCAAAAATTTGACTTTTTGATGAAGAAATCACAAACTTTATCTTTTTTTTTTTCCTGTAGGAAAAGGTGGCAAAGCATCTGCAGTTGATAAAAAGAACGTGAAGAAGTCTATGGTGTCAAAGCCAAACACAATTAAGTCTATGTTTATTGCCAGTGCTGGAAAGAAAAACACAGATGTAAGTTACTGCATTTTGAAGTGTAAAGATTTTTTTTAAACTCGTTCCCACTTTTTGTTGGGGTGGAGTAAAGCAAGGGTTTCTTTCAGTTTCTTTTGTCTAGTTCCTAGCAAGAGCTCTTGTTTATGGAGCATTCCTGAAAATATGCATGTGTTTTGTAGAAACACTTTAGCCATTTGCTGCTGGTCTCCTGATTGTGTTTGCAACTATAGTTGAGCTGTTTGGCTATCTTATCTTGCAGAAAACTGTGGACCTCTCAAAGGATGATTTACTAGGGGATATTCTTCAGGATCTGAATGCTGAAGTAAGTGTATAAATCTGCTTGAGACAGCTTAATCCATTTATTTGTCTTGCTGTGGAACACGTAAAGAAAAAGAAAGTTCTTCCTAAAATGAAATCACTTGAGGTTGACTTCTGCCCTAGCACATCTGCTTGGTGTATCCTGTGTGTGTATGCAGTCTACCTGTCTGTTGTCTCCACTGCACAGAAGTTGCGTGACTTTACTGGTTTGATAAGCCCAAACTAGTCCCCCCTGCTCAGAGACAGTTTCTAATGTGACCCAGGGCCTGTGCGAATGCAGCCTTCCATGCTTCAGTCAGCGTGGAGTGGAGCAGGACTTGGTGTGCCTGGATGACGTGTACCGTATGTGCGCATCACCACGCTCCAGCCAGCGTACTGTAGGGTATTTCTGTCTGGCATGTTTGGGTTCACCAGAGGAGACGAGGGAGAACAGGTCAAGCAGATAACAAGATCAAGCAGATGTCTCAACTTCTGCCTGCCTCCTGCTTTCTATGGTTTGCTCCAGGGAATCAGATGAATACTTCCCCTGAGCTAGGAGTGCCAGATAGCTGCCGCAGCAGCCCAGATTGGACTGTCTCAAATGAGGCCATTCCTCCTCATCACTGAGTTTTCAGGGGGTTAATGCCTCTTAGCAGGATTTCTCAAAACTGGAAGGGTTGCTCCCATGTAAAAGTGCTGTAGGGAGATACTAAATTAAAATACATTCTATCATAATAAGCTTAATATGTATGTTAGAGAGCAATAAGACGGTTATAAATATTCCAGGGTAAAGTTGTTCTCTTGGTATTGCGGTCTTTTTCACATTTTTACCCCTCCCTGAGATATCTGATTGAGAATTATAATAGCGTAGGCTATCAAAACCCTCAAATCATTAAGCAAATGCATCTTAATGCTGTCAAATTTTGTGGAGTGTTAAGCAGGGGAAATAATGCTAATAATTACACTATGGCTTCTATTTAAATAGTACCTAGCTATTGTTTTTTGGCTTTGTTGTTTGTTTCCTAACCTTTCTTCTGTTATGCGTTGATATGGATGAATGCAAAATATCTGTACATATAAATAAGTTGAAATGTTTCTTCCTCTAGTATGACACTGTTGAAAGAGCACTTTTGCCTTTCTTAAGGCATGTATGCTCAGTACTGCTATTTTAGCAGACATGCAGAACATACCACCAATTATTCTGATACTTGTGCATTAAAGGCATGATTAGCCACAGAAGTGAGCACAGTTTGAAAACAGTTTCACTCACTGATGACAGTTTTTCTCTCAAACTTTTCCAGAAAAAATCTAGTTTCTTTCCTAATGGGCTGATTGCTCAGATAAGTTTTCCTTTTAACATGGCTGAGTTGTGAATCTGGAGGTTTCTTTGTTTGGTGAATGACAAATATTGGTGGACTTCTTTCTCTTTGATGGAAAATGTTACTAACCAAGGCAGAAGAAAAGGCTAAACAACCCTTCTCTGTTATGTCACTGTCTCTTTTTGTTCAATATTCAGACTGTTCAACCAAGTCCACCACCAATTATAATGCTGAAAAGAAAAAGATCTGCTGGAACACCACTGAATCCTTTCTCTGTACAGTCCCGAACTCCTAAGGTGAAGTAAAATAAATAAATAAATAAATTTAAGTTCTCATTGATAGCCATTAATCTGTTTCGGTTGGTTTGAATACTGTAGTCCTCTATTTCTGCTTTTAGGAATAACTTTTCTCGTTAGCTTCTTTAGTAATGTTAAAGTGTAACTTGATGTTTTTTTTCTTTCTCCCCATCCATGTTAATACATAAACAGAATATTACTTCTATATATATATTTAGTGTAGTAATGGTATGTAACTTTTACATTTGACAGATTAAGTTGTTTCTGTAATATTAGGTACCTCACATGAAGGTGAGCTTCTGCTTTTTCCTCTTTTCCCTATGAGTAGAAAAGAACTTTGTGGCAAAGCATAGATGATGGGAAATGAACTAAGCAGAAGAAAGTGTATCTGTGTTGTGGAAGAGGGTAAGAGACTTCTCTTCTGCAGAATTGGAAAGCAAATGGAAAACTGAAGCTGTGGATATAAGTTGACTTTAGTGGAAGACTGAGTGAAAGGAGTGACAGGTTGCTGTGGGTGGAAGCCTACTGTTTTGATGAGTTCTGGTAAATGGGGAGGACTTCATAGCTGGAGATACAATGATATACTTGCTAAGAGTCTGTAGAGAGCAAGTGGAGTAAAGTAGATAAATCTGATTTACCATTAAAATAACAGAGCGAAACCTTTTGTGATACTGAAATCAACTCTTGACGCTGAAAACAACCACCAGTGGCACTTACTTCAACAGTTGTGTTGGAGCTAAGGTATAATTAAAAAAGTAGGAGATAGAGTAAGAGAGGATCTGTGTCTTTATGGTGCAAAGCAGAAGTTACTTTTATACTGAGGAAATACTGAGGGGAAAAAAAAATCCCAGATAGGCAGTTCTGGTGATGCCTTCTGTGGTCCTAGGAGTTTGGAGATTCAGGCAATGAAACAGATGAAGTGTACGGCCTTAGAAAATAAATGGGCATGAAAGAACATGATGGCAACTACAGAAGGCAAGAGCAAAAGTATTAGTATGAATAAATTCATTTGGCTGAGCTAGCAAAAATTTTTTTACTGAGGTAGATTAGATCATGTTTGCTTCTGTTTAAGGTAAAGGATGGGCTGCATTTTGTTGACTGCAGTAGGAGTAGCTGAACTGAGATTAAAATCCCATAAATGATTTTGTGCAATTCTGTAGATAGTGGCTTCCCCTGAAGTTAAGGTCTGGGGGTTTGTTGCAGACTAAGGGCCCATAGATACAGACACCTGTTGTTGGTCATGGTGGAGACCATTTCATAGACATCTTCTGTGACAAGAGTTTCTGTGGCTGCTGCTGTAGTGTGATAACACTACAGCAGCTACTGTCAGAAACACACGTTATTTGTGTACCATCTTGGAGTTCAGGCTTGTGGAGCATGTTGAAACATGGTATATTTGTCTGTATCTGTCATGTCCTGTAGGATTAAAATATCCAGTGGAGAAGCACTCTGCTCTCCAGTCCCATTCATTCTTGTAGACAGCTTATACCTGTGCACAACAGTAATGAGTTTAAGCGGCTGTATTGGTCTTTCACCATTTTTCCAGGCTCTGTCCCTGTGTGACATATATTGTCACATACTTAGCTGGCACAGATAGAGATTTTAATTTAGGAATGAGGTCATGCTACATGGGAAAATAATGAAAATAACTATACACTTGAGTAAATGTCATCCACGGCCTGTTGTAAACTGCTTTTTAAAGAACTGTAGAAGGAACTCATTTTGAGGAGTTCTAGTTGTCATGCTGCAGAATACATGAAGCTTTCCCTCTAGCCCTGGTTACTAGTTTTGCAAATAGCAAGTACTATATTTTTTTCTTTCCTTTTGTGCTCTTAAAAGAAAAATTTTAAACTCATGTCTAAAATGTTTTTCAGGTAATCACCCCTATATCAAAGAAAGCTCCCGCTCATGTCAGAAAAGAAGCTCTTCCTCCAGCTTCATTTCATCCTGAACATCCCAATTACACAGCAAAATCTGTCATAGCCTCTGAAGAGAATGGAGATACCAAGTATGTGCCAAAAAATACAGAAAATGGAGTAGTGGAGACACTAGAAGAAAAAGCTATTGAAGGTATCGAAAAACCAAATCTCAGCTCTGGATGTTCTTTAAATATGGCATGTTAGCGTAACACTTCCTAGTTTACACTAGTTACATGTTTAGCTAGCTTAAATGTGGTCTTTTACTGCTATATTAACATTTAGTTTTATGTTCATGTGTACGGTTTGCAGTCTGTGCATGCAGATGTAGCGTACAGTGTGTCATTTTAATGATTCAAGCCTCTAGTTCTATGTGCAACACTTCCAGCTGACGATCAGGGGATGGTGGATTTTGATGATGAGGACTTTGATGAACCTATGGAAGCAGAGCATGTGGGAACTATACCTGAGACAGCTGAAAGCTTGAAAAGAGACAAGGAAGTTGAAAAGAAAGAGACAGAGCAGCTGGAATCTGAGAAGAAAGGGACATCTGCCTTGTAAGGATCTCTTTAATTTTCTTAAATTTTCTTCCTTCTAGCAAGACGCCTTTCAGTATGTACAAGCCTTAAGTTAATTTTCATATTTGTCTTTGCCAATAGTATAACTGTGATATAGAATGATGACAATCTGATGTGATGTTTTTTTTGTCATGAACTGAAAAATGGTCAAGTTGAACATGCTGATAGCTACTTTATTGAAAAACACTTAATATTTCTGGGATTTAGCACATAATAACACTTATTTCAGTATGTTGATGTGACTTAATTTGGGTGTGAACAAACTTTAATGCCAATAAGCAAAAATAAGGAATACCTAAAGATGCTTATTCTAAGCAACCCAGAAGGAATTCCATAGCATTAATTGTAGTTAAAAGTATCGTAGGTAGAAGTAGTTTAACCTTATGATCAGCTGTTTTTGGAAATAGAAGAAAATATTTTTTTTTCCTTTTTTTTGTTTGAAAAAAATCTTGAATGTTTTCATAATTTGAAAATATAAAATAGTCCAAGGCCTAAACATCTAATGACTCCCAAAAGGTGGTTTTGTTGAAATAATCTGCTGTTCCCACCGAGCAGCTTTTACAGATGGATGGATTTATTTGTTATGTAAAGGCTTGAATGGCTGAGGCTGAAATTGAAGCTAAATGACTTCTAAACCCTGTGTGTTGTGTAATGAGAACCGTAGTTGTTATGTGGATTTCTCTCTTTGTTGCTCCATCCTTCTTTTCAGAAGAAATCTGAGGAAACACAACTGCTTGGAGTATTTCTTGGTAGTGGAATGAGTGACCGAAGGTGTGAGAACTCTGGACTGGAAAAAAAGTAGAAACAATGATGGTTATAGCAAAGGCACAGTTTTATTTCTTGTTTGTTTCTTCCTCTGTAGAAGTTGTTCTCTCCCAGATGTCTCATGCTGGGACAAGGTTGAAGAGGATGAAGCTGGTTTGGTAGCGACAGACGTTCAGCTGGACCCCAGTATCCTTCCACTTGTGAATGGGGAAAATGATGATCAAGTCTTGAGATTTTATTGGCTGGATGCTTATGAAGATCAGTACAGTCAGCCAGGTCAGTTCAGTTAAAGGCAGAAATTGCCATTCTGATTCTTTTTGTGCAACGGGATTTTTTACACTGGCCTAAGTTATGTCTGGATTATTTCTGTCTAGGTCCTGCAACTTGTGTAATAATCTCTTCTGTTTCTCTGCCACCTTGTCTTCAGTGCAGGGCACTCTGAGTGGGCAAAGAAAGAATGTTGTCTCTTGGTCTAGCATAACACTGGGGTGGTACAAAGGCAGCTACTAGCACTTCTTGATGTTGGTGACCCACTGGCAATCTTAAAATCTTTGTGCTCTAGGAATAAGCTGACGTTGTTAATTTCTTGTGTAGTGGCGCAACAGTTGAGCATGCTTGCTTCTTTTTTCTGGAAACGTACCTTAAAATTCTGGTGGATAAGTAGAAAACCTGTACAATAGCAGTTGCATGATTTTGTATAAAGGGGAAGGACCTTTTATAGAGGGAAGAAGGTGGCCTGAAGGATGTAAATTCTATCTAGATGTTTTTATTCAAACCAAGTAATTCTTGAATATTGTTTCTGTATTAGCATCTCTAAGCTACTTTGTGCAGCTGAAGTGTGAATCCTGGCTCTCATACCTTCCAAACTGCACCTCTTTGTCTTCCAGCCTTCACGTGAGAAGTTGTATTCACATCTGTTCTCAGCACTTCCCATCTGTTCTTTTCTTTAAAATCCGAGATTTCTCATTTGTGCTTCGTGCAGGCTTACCAGAAGGTTCTATCGTACCTTGTTGAAGGCATTTTGCTGTGATGCTGTAAGCGTTGAGTCAGATACGTTTCTCTGTTACACCTTTCTTTGTAAGTTGGGATGCTGAACTTAAATATGAGACTGTGCTGGGTTGAACAGCTTAGTGATAGGAGTGGTAATAATCATAGATATCTTGATGAAATCAATGGCTCTAATATAAAATTGCTCCTTTTAAAGACCCCACTATTGTTCTTTTCCTTTTTTTTTGTCTTCCAAGTCAGTGGTTGCTGAATGGAACATAATTATGAAAGGATTTCTATTCCGCGCATGCAAGGAGTGTTCTTTTCTCATTATGACTTTTTCAGGATTGAATAATAAAGACTGCACCTGTTTTCAATTAGTAGTGTAGAAGGGAAAATTTTGGTACAGCTTTTTGTTTAACATGTTCATGATCTTTGTTTATGCCTCATTTGCTGGGATCTCAAATGCATCGCCTGAAGAGTAAATACCATGGCGTAATCATAAGACTCTTTCAAACTTAATGATTTGGCGGAGGCTTACTTTTCATAACTCCCCTTGCTGTCTCAGGGAGAGAACTTGAGAATTGTAATCCTATTAACATTTTAAAGAAATAATAATTAAAAAAAGCCCTTTCTTTCCCTGGAGCAAGATGGTTTCCCTGTATCTTGACTTTGCTTGCCTTTTGATTCATTGGTAACTTGATCTTTCTTCTCACAGACTTTGTTTTATAAGCTTTTCTTTCTTTTTTTTTCCCTTTTCTTCCTTCTTTCTACAAACAAGTTTACAGGGGATGGAGTCCAGTATCTCTCCTCTAATTTCTTGGTTTTACATGTGAAATGTCTCTGAAAACTCTATGAAGTAGGTCCTGCTTTCAGTGTGCATGTGTGTTGGGGTGGGAGGTGTGTGTTTGTGGACCAGCTGTGACCTCCAAAGGTTCCTTCCATTCTAAATTAATTTGATTCTGTGGAACCTGGCAATTAAGACCACTTACTTGACTGTGCTAGAGTTGATTTGAAGTTCGTCTCTGCAATACAGCTGTCTTTTTATCCTGTATTTGGGCGTCTGTATCCTTTCTACCTCACCTGCTTACATGTATACCTGGCAGGTTAACTTCTTAGTGCTCTTAATACTGCCAGCTCTTCAAACAACCAGCTCCTGGTCTGCGGCCTCTGCCATAGTTTCATCTTTTTGTATGATTTACACCCACCTGAGCCCCTCTCCTCTCTTGCAGTGATTGCTGGGGAAAAGGACTCCATCTTCCCTGTCACTTAGATCTGTAATTTCAGCTCTTTCTAGATCCTTTTATTCAAACTGTCTAAATCTTGAAGATTGTCTCTGTATTAAAATCTCTAAAATACTTTGTGCAGCTGAAGCATGTATCCTCGCTCTCGTCTTCAAAACTGCAACACTCTCTTCTCTATCCTCGACAAAAGTAGTCTTGTTCACATCTATTCCAAGCACTCAAGAAATGATTTTTTCTTAGCCTGTCACTCTAACTCTGTCATCCATCTTAGTGCATCTGCACTGATTTATCTGCTGTCTAATGGAGTAAGAAAGGTACCTTTACATCTGAGAGATTGCACGGCAAAGATAATTTACAACTCTTAACAAAGGACTTGTTTCATGGATTGTCAGACCAAGGAGAAATGTAGGTTCCAAAATCTGCCTTACGTGAAACATTGTTTCTGAGACAGTCTCAGCTCTGATATTTCTGATTTCATGAATAGCAGTGTACTGTAGGGAGCCTGTCTCTCGTGTAATCTAATTCCAAATTATTTATGGAGTTCGAAGGGGAGTCAAGGTTTCAAATTGTACGTGGAAGTTCATTTTACTTGGAAGTCAGCTACACTGCTGCTGTGTTGTGCCACAGTTTACCATCGCTTGATAAGCAGCTTGCAGCATTTTGTGCTGATGCCAGATTCTCAGTGGCTCAGAGATGTGCGTGTACAATAATGACATGGTCCACAGCAAACAGTCAGTTGCATCAGTGCTGCTGTATATGGTCTTTTTGACCTGTCTACTGGCATTACAACTACATGCAGGAATTCTTGCAACATAATAAATCTTGCAGTGTTCTTATCTGCTAAAAATAGCCAGTTGAAATGTTTTTAAAACCAATCAACTTCTAGTTGTTGTCTTCTGTATGTGTTTCTGTAGATTTTTTAAGTAAGAGTCTTTTTAAGAGTCTTAATCTCACAGTACTAACGTGTAAGAAAAGAGGATTAATTGTTCTGGTCTAGCCGAAGAATGAGAAATTGCAGATGACAGAAATGTTTCAGGAGTGATTGACAGCACAAGCATTCTGATTATCTTCAGCTTTCAGTGACTTCTTCCCTCTCTCTCTTCATGAATTATCAAACTAATGTAGATAGAAATGGAATATCAGATCAGAATTCGGAGACTGGTCGTGTGATGCCATTTTGAATTTCATATATCAGGGTGTTGTTACTATAGTGATGGAGGTAGGGGCATGAAGAACTATGCATATAATCATTTACAAAGCTGATGTTTAAAACGATTCAGAATGTGCTGATGCACTGGAAAGATTTGTTGTTCAGGGACCTAAACAAGGAAATGGTTGTGTTTCTGTGCCAGAATGTGTGATAGCTGCTTTAAGCAGCACTAAGAATATTGAATTCTTTGCTCTGCTGTTATTCCCTAGGCGTGGTATTTTTGTTTGGCAAAGTTTGGATTGAATCGGCAAACACCTACGTCAGCTGTTGTGTGACGGTGAAAAATATTGAGAGAACTGTTTACCTACTGCCACGTGAAACAGTAAGTATATCTTTTAAGCATGTCAAACATAAGTACCTTTCATTCTGATTATGGCAGGTTATGAGTTCTAGTAGTGTGTTTACGGGAACCGTTGTCTGTTGTCTGATGCCAGAGGTAAAGCTGTGTGCAATGTATACATGGTATGTCACGTGAGATGCAGAGTAGAGTGTTGCTGCTTTCCCCCAACACAACTATCAAGTGCAGACAAATTGTTATGTTTTGGATTTGCTGCTCACGGAGTAAAAATGTCTTGGAGTATGATTAGAAAACTTCAGAGTTTTCTCAACACTCTGTTTTCAATTAATATTTTTAAATGAAGGTTTTCCTGGCTGATTGCATTGTAGTATTCCCTTAGAGAGGAAATAAATGGTTCATAATACCAAAGCAAAATTCAACTTATTGGTCCTGTCAGCTGGCTTTTTTTTTTTTTTTTTTTTTTAAATTGTGAAACGTGACTTTTTCTTCTTTATAGGAAATCGATCTATCTACTGGGAGAGAGACAGAGACTCCGGTAACAATAATGAGTGTCTTCAAGGAATTCAATGACAATATTTCACCAAAATATAAGATTATGAAGTTCAAATCCAAGGTTTGTATATAAGCACGCTATTTGATCACGTTCTGTTACGGTTTGAAAGGTGGGAAGTCTGTTGATAAACTATCCAGTGGGAGAGGTTATGCTGAAATGCAAATATCAGATCTTAGTGTCAAAGTTGAAAGTGACAGTGTGTTGTTCAGCAGATAGATCAGTACACTGGGATTAGATCATCTTTATATTTGACCAACTGTTATATTGAGGCTTATATGTTTGCATGTTTTATCTTCTCACATTGGCAGATTTATCTTTATAATGTGTGCTCTTCGGGGCAGAGATCGTTGTAGTGAGCTTATCCAAGAGTTAACATGTTGTGAGGACTATCTGGTCTTGAACCTTAAGCTGGTCTGTCAGATGGAGAGTTTGTGTGTGGGGAAAGGTAGCTAATTGGAAGAAAAGATTTCTTCAAAATGAAGTGCTCAGAAACTTCTGTGTTTCTTGAAGTAACATCATTAGGCTGGTAAAGCTGGCTTTCGCTGTAATTACTGGTGGTGTGGAATTCAGTGTAACTTGTCCCAGGTTAGTGAACTTGTGACTTGATAAGATTCATTCCGGGATAGTTGATCAGCAGTTGGGATGGCAGGTAAAAAATATAGCAAAAATGGAATTTAACAATTTATACGTGAGGGAAAATAAAACCAAGTAATTCAGGTTGGAAGGAATCTCGGGATGTCATCTAATGCAAAGCTGGAGTACTTTTGGCAGTTTAGGCTGATGAAGTGAAAACGTCAGTAGTGCTTCTCAAGTGGTGAATCTGTGTAAGAAACAACATCTCAGCAATATGTAGCTTAGTGTGCTGCTTACATCATTTAGGGAAAATGAGGGCTTCATTAGAACTTTGTAAAACATAATATATTTTTTCTAGCTTTTTTCTCAAATTTCTGATCCAAATTTAGCTCTTTCAGTTCTTTCACTGTTACTTTTCAAATATATTTGATCATAACTTACTTGTTTTGTGTGAAAATTGGAAAGGGGTGGGGGGAATTTAACAATGGGTAAGAAGTGTGTAATAGCTCATTATTCAAAGACCCTTTCCGGAATGAGAATCAATTCCTTGTTAAAACATGTTGCAAAAACTTGTGCTCCAGAAAAGAAAAGAGGGGAAAAGGCCTTTGAAAAGATGCAGATCTACTTAAAAAAAAAAAATAAATAAAAAATAAAATCATAATTTAGGAATCTTCTATCTGTTCCATTGTACTCAGGAAAAAAAGTATGGACGAGGTAACAGAATAATACTGTTTAATTATCAATGATGGCTTTTAGAAATTGAGGTAAGCCACATACTGAAAATATTCTAACTGTTATTTCCGAAATTAGTTCAAAGCTTGTCAAATGTTTGCTGATTTTTTTATATAGAGCTTGGGATGAAAGACCTGACTTGTCTGGGGCTGGCTGCAGTGCATCTGGGATTCTTGGGTGTTGTACAGGGGTGATCCCTAGCAGGGAGAGGCAAGTAGCAGCATGAAGGCACTGTTAAGGTCTTACCTAGCATATTATAACACTTGATCGTGCTGATGAGGAAGCATGAACTCAAGTGACATCAGATAAGGAAGATAGCAGTAGGGAGGATGAGACAAAAGAAAAACCAGTTGTAGCAGAGATAGGAAAAGATTTACTATTAGATAGAAAAAGCTTTATTTTTTTTTCCGGCCTAGTAAAGTGGAGAGTAATGGGAGGAGCTTTTGGCTCTCTAAAAATATGAAATGGGGATGAGCAGCAAGAAAACTATTTAAAGGACAGTTTTAGCACAAGAACATATTTATGAAATTTAATTTGTGAATAAATTAGGCAAGATAATTGAGGGTGCAGAGAAGCTCTGGAATAACCCACCGGAAGTGTTTCTAAACAAATAGAATTCAAATACTGTTTGAATTTGTCGGACGCTTCAGCTTACTGAATTTTTACACACTTAACACCGTAGAAGACTCTCTCTAGTTTTATTTTACTGGCTTTTTTTTTTTTTTTTCTGATCTTGATGGTTACTGCATCTTGGAAGGGTTTAATGAGCTAGCGGGGGTACAGCAAGTCGTGTGGGGGATGAGAGGAAAGGTAAGGGAGAGCGGGGCTGCCCGTGGGCCTTTGGAGGACTATTCAAGGAAAGTATTGTAGACTCAGCTATTCCAGCTGAACACAAAGTTTACTGTGAGCAAGCGGCAGGGTCCTGCAAAGCACACCGGGCCAGGCTTGCGTCGCTGCAGCAGGGGGTGCTGTTGCTGCCTGCAAGGTAACTGTGGAATTACTGGGGTGGTTGTCCCATTACTTCATCCTCTTTTGCTTTTGTTCCACTCGGAGAGCCCTCAGTTTGCCTGGTTATATACCTTATTAAGCCCTTTTTCTTAAGGAGTCGCTGTGTTTCTTTTCCTTGCAGTCATGCCACCAGAGCTGTCATGTTATACATCCTTTCCATCTCTGTTTCCACGTAGCTGTGCTGGGCTCCCAGATGGAAACGCTGGTTGCATTCAGCTGGGTAAATGCTCCAAAAAAGGGATCTCCACACAGTTGTGACTGTATGGGGTTAAGAGTTCATGTTTAGAAGAGCCCCCCTGTTCTGTGATGTGCAGTCACTGTTCCTGTTAATTACTGTATTGAAAGGGTTGGTGTTTTTTGAAAGATTTTTGGAAAGGCTGATGGCAATATTTGTCAGGTGAGTGGGACACTCGTGACTGATGTGCTGAGGGTAATACACAGCAGTTGTGTCTCAGTTCTGGCATCGTACTGTGACACGTGGAGAAACTCGTATTCTTCCACCATTAGCTGGGAATTAGGTTACTCGTGTACCTACGATGTGCCCAAAGTTCTTTTTGTTGAGAATATCTGGTTTTGTGGTGATGTGGAGAGAGCCCCTATTAATACCCCGAGACAAGTTGTTCTGGGGCTGTGCGCGTGCGCCAGTGGCGGCCCTGCCGGCACCAAACTTTGTCACTGCGAACAGATACACTTAAGCCGTATCACTTCCTCCTGCACCTGCTGCTAATTGCAGCTTCAGTGGGTTGCACTGCTGCCAAGTTAGCAAGTCTTCACAAATCAATTTGAAAGCAGCCTTATACTCCACTTAGAAACTTCGCAGCTAATCACTGCTGCTCATTTCTGCTCTCTGAAGGGCCACTTGAAGGGCAGATTACTCTGCAGCAAAGCATTCATTCACTGCAGTTATGACCAGAGGCTTGTGTAATTGAGCTGAGCTCTGTGGAATAACGCAGATGAATCACTGCAGCATACTATTTTTACACTGCGTTCAGCTTGCGTTTGCAACAAGAACTTGTTTGAAGCCTGAGAGGTTAAAAAAAAAAAAAAAAAAAAAAAAGTAGTATGTGCTAAAAGCAATGTACGGCCATCTGTGACACTGTGGCTGGGATGCGCTGCTCGTGTGAGGTGCTGCTTTGGCTCTACTGTTCAGACCTGCATTTGGAGGCTACTTTCTTGCACCGTTCTGACCTCAGAGTGATGCAGTTGGGCCAAGTTACCTTACTGCTTTCTGCTTCTGTGTCAGTGTTGTAGCATAGTCATGGTGTAACACAGTCGAGTAGCATGGATGTGTAAGGGTGGTGCAGATGGTCTGTGAAGTGTTGCAGAGCATTTCAGCGAGTACCATAGCATCGCTGAACAGGATACTGTAATTGCTTGAAAAATGGAGGTAATTGTTCTTAGAAACTGACAAACTGAGCATGTTGTGAAATTATTATTGTTCTCAGAGAAAGCAGAAGTGATACTTGACTTTCAGTGAAGTTGCACAGGGCTTGATACTGCTTTAACTATCTCTGTGTTACATATAAACAGACTACTTTCTACTAAAACCCGAGTCAATCATAAAATATTGAAAGCGTGTAATAAAGTAAACAGCTCTTGGGTCCCTCTCTGAAGTGCCTGCATGCTAAAGCACAGAGCATGGAAGGAAGAACTGTGCAGCTACAGGTTTACTCATTGGGATTATGGATATGTGGTGGGACAGGGTGTGGTAAAAACCATGGGCTGGGATGGTGAGGGGGCAGTTCCTGCTCGTGTTTCTGGGCCCGGATTAGAGGGCAGGCCAGTGGGGTGAAATCATGGTGGGTATCTGGTACAGGCTGCTTGATGGAGGAAACAGAAGATGAGGCCTTTGGATGAGTGGAAGAAACCTCACTTTTGCCAGCCCTGTTCCTTATGAAGGGTTTTAACAACCACACTGTCTGCTCTAGGGGAGGTGCAGCAGGGCACAAGCAATGCAGGAGGTTTCTGGAATGCAGTAATGACACCTGAACACAGCTGACTGGGGACCTCATGAGGGGAGACACTGGACTGGGCCTCGTTCCTACAAGCAAGGAAGAACGGGATGGGGATGTGAAGTTCAGGGGCAGCTTTGGCTGCAGTGTACAAGAGTTGTTGAAGTTCAGGATCGTGAGAGGGGGAGAAAAAATCAAAAATCTCGATTATAATCCTGGTGTTCCGGAGAGCAGACTCTGGCCTGCTTGGATACCTGTTGGAACAAATCCTATAGAAAATGTCCTTAGAGAGAATAGGGGTTCAGAAGAGCGCATTTACTTTTCAAGGACCACCTTCTCTGTGCTCAAGAATGATCCATCCTCACAAGGAGGAAGTCGAGCAAAGGTGGTAGGTGTCCTGCATGGATGAACCAGGAACTTCTGAATAGATTCAAACGAGAAAAAGAAGCATGCAAGAGGTGGAAGCAGGGTCAGGTGACCCAGGAGGAAAGTGCAGGCACCATCCAAGTGTGCATTAGGAAGGTCAAAGCCCATCTGGAGATGAATCTGGTAAGGAAAGCAAAGGGCAACAAGAAAGGCTTGGAACACTTGGACTGGACAGATAGATACAGGTCCCTGGGATGGGATGCACCCGTGAATGAGGGAGCTGGCCAATTCCACCGTGAGGCCGTTCTTGGTTACCTTTGAGGGGTCATGATGATCAGGGGAGGCTTCTGAGGACTGAAGAAAGGAAGTGTCACTGCTAGCCTCAAGGTGCACAAGATGATGACCTCCAGAGGTCCCCTCCAACCTCAGCCATACAGTGAAGGATTATCCAGGGAATTACCCTGCTGATCCAGCCTCAGCGCAGTTCCTGGGAGAAGGCGGTAGAACATCTAGTTGTGAAAGGTGTTTACACATGCACAAGGAAAAAAAAAGCAAGAAACAAAGTGCTTGGGAGTGCTCCGTGTGGATTTACAAAGGGGAAATGGGACTTAACCAAGCTGGCAGCCTTCTGCAAAGAGACAACTGGCTTGGTGGACAAGGAAGAGCAGTGGCTGTTGTTTGCTTTGAGTTAGTAAGGTCCTCAGCCTGTCTCCTCTCCTGGCCTCCAAGACAATCTGATGAAGCAAGGGCTTACTGTATGCTTTTTGATTTGTGATGGTTAGTATGCATGTAAATCAATTCTGTAGAAACTGTTCATGCTAAGAAGACCAACAGAACTGAAACAGTCTTACTATCTTTAGCTGGTTATAATGCAAAGAAGTTGCAAAAATCGTAATATATGATCCAAACCCTTGATATTTGAAATGTTGTGTTTTGGTTGGCCTTTATTTCACAACCTTTCTTAATGGACAGAATTAATTTTCAATTGGGAGTTATTGGAAAAGTAATTATCTTTCTTTTATATAGAAAGTGGAAAAATATTACGCTTTTGAGATCCCGGATGTTCCAGCAAAGTCAGAATACTTAGAAGTTAAGTATTCGGTAAGTATAATTTGTCTGATGAAAGAACATAACCTGCTTTCCTACCCACTTAATATTTTTTTATTTAAAGAAAAAATTGTAGGACTTGACCCTTAGTAGCTAGTGGCTATACCTGTGTTGAGGTGTGTAGGTAGTTGGTCATTGTTTGTTTTTTTCTTTAAAAAAAAAGGGGGGGGAAGGGGGGAGGTTATTGATGAAGGGGAGGGATGTTTCCTATTCCCCAAGTTCAGAGATTAATGCCTAAGCTTGTGGCTTTTTTTTGTTACCATTTGGCTACTCGTTAGTCCTTAACAAAAAAAAAAAAGTTGTTTATCAGGAAGACTAATATTTGTCAGTGTTAGCTGTATCTGTGCAAATAAGTCCTGAGAGGGGGAGAAATGCATATAAAAACTGCTACATTCTTCCTGCCTTCTCCCCCAGTTAAAACTTGCTTATTGTGTATGTATATTCCAAGTATTTTTATATTACCTTGTCTTGCTACCAAATCACGTAACCAGCCAAACAGCCCTTTAGCTGTGCTGGGTCAGGGCCTGAAGTGCTGTCAGATGTTTCAAATTGCTTGCTACCTTTGAATGTGTTGTTGAATCCACGTGTATAGCTGGTATCTCTGCGTATATGGCTTTTGCAAATAGCAGCTGGATGAGCAAATCTTCAGTTGAAGAGCTGTAAAATTGAGCAGCAAAGATGGGAAAAAGATCCCATGAGAACATCAGTAGCTACTCTTAATTAGCAGAAATACTTGACTTGCTTTCAAATGTAGGACTTGGCAGTTGTGAACCATTTTGGCCAGTTGCTGCGGTAATGCCTTTTTAACCCATTTTTTATGCTAGTTTGAGATGCTAAAGCAGCATCCCATAGAGATTTGCTATCTGTCCTAAATCTTTCTTCAGCTGTGCAGAAACACTTTATCCAGCTTTAATCATCGGTCATACAAATACTGTAACTATCTAATTAAGTTTCTCTATTAAAATGGTCATTGAGCACTGTTGTAGTCTTGCCTGATGATAATACTTCTCTTGCATCCAGTATGGATGAAGAAGGTTTGCTTCGGTGCATTTTTATATTAGTGTCCTGATTTTAGGTACTTATGCACCCATTTAAGTAGGGTCAATAGTGTAATGTCGTGAATTACCATAAGATATTACAGATGAAGGCTTTGCCTGTGGGAAATTACAGTGATTTCAGATCTTCCCTGGTTTTGTTAAGGTGGCGTCTGAATGTAGTGTGTCAACATGACTGTGGTGGGAAAGGACTGACTGCTTTTTATTACTTGTTAGGCTGAATACCCTCGGCTGCCCCAAGATCTGAAAGGAGAAACGTTCTCACATGTATTTGGAACTAACACCTCTAGCCTGGAACTCCTCTTGATGAGTAGGAAGATCAAAGGACCGTGCTGGCTGGAAATAAAAAATCCACGTATGGTGCTTTGCTTGTGAAATTCTTGCTTGTTGAAAAATGCACATAACTATAGATTGTGGGGAAAAATGTAAATTCTACTGATAAATTCCCATCTAGCAAATTAATTTTGTAATTTAACTGTGCAGTTTTCATTACCTAGTACAAACTCTAACTTTTTCTTTGTATTTTAAAACTCCGACTGTTTGACGTTGCACACTGTGCAGATTAGATGATAGCTTTGAATGGCATCATGAGGGAACTGCAGTCCGTAGAAGCTGCTCTTTGGTGCATACCCTAAAGCAATTTATATAATGTATAAAGCAATATAGTGAGATAGCTAAAAGTTACTTTCCTAGAAATGTACTCCTTTTTCTTCTCTTAGTAATTTAGATTTTCAGGAAAAAACAAACAAACATCTTTTTAAGCGCAAGCCACTGATGGCTTTTTTTCTTGCACTAAAGAAAGTTTGTGGTGTGGAGCCTTTGTATTTGAAATCCTTTTTGCCTCTTGATTGTGGCATGTACTACTTACAGGTGGTTATGCTGCCTTACTTTGGTTTGGTTGGAGATAATCGTTGGGCGTGTGCTGTGTATTCCCAGGAACATGGGGATGTGTTAATCATACTGGACAAAATCTTTGAGGCACTTCAAATACAGTATTGACAGTATTGAATACTGATAGGATAATTTTCCTTTTCAACACTTAGCTCGTACAAAGCTGGCACCAGTAAAAATTTTGGGCTGCAATAGGCAAATTGTACCTCTTCATACCTTAGAGATTTAGAATAAGCATGTCTCCAACCATTCGATGAGTCTCCTATGGCTTCTCCAAAGAGTGTCATCAGTAATCATAACGAAGCTGCCTGTGCAGTTTGAGTGTCAGTGTTGGGTTTCCAGAAAGGTGTCAAATAGTTTTGCAGGGAGTAAGATAACCATGTCTACCAACAGCTGTCTTCAAAAGGTTAATCCCTCAGAAATGTGGCCTCTGCTTCCTTGTAACAGCCTATACAGAGTTACCTCATCAGCATCTTTTGTGAATGAGCATTTGTTTATTTCTTAAAGCAAGTAAGGAATGACAGGCCAAAATAATCAAATGATAATGGGTGTTTCAATAATCAAATGATAATGGACATGTCTTTTTTTCATCTACCCATTTATGTTTTCTGATTTTTTTTTTTTTTGGTTGCCACATCTAAATGTGTCTGCCTAAACTTCAGAAATGTAACTGATGTGTGAATTGAGAATTTAGTAGACTTGGGGCATCTCGGCTGTTAAAAGGAGAGACAGAAAATCTTGGCCTAGATACAAATATTCCCTCGCTTTTTTTTGGTGTTAAAGAGCCTCTGATGTGACTAGGCTTCTGACTGGTGAGTGAGGGCTTTGGGAGTCCCCAAAATTTTGGCAGGATTAATCTGGATCTTGGACTATTCCACAAAAGCAAAACATAGAAGGAACACAGTCTTTATGATGGTACTGCTAGAGAAGTCTTACCTGGGATTCCCAGAAGAATGAAGGTGGTTCGTGTTGTTTCCTTAGAGCCCTCCAATCAGTCAGTCAGCTGGTGTAAGATAGAGGCAGTGGCCTTGAAGCCTGCTTTGGTGAACGTGGTTAAAGATACTCTTCCTCCTCCTCCGCTTGTGGTCATGTCTCTCAGCATAAAGACCACCCAGAACCCTCAAACTCACCAGAACGTGGTAAGTAATTGCTCTTGATTTTGGTTTGGTGTTGTTTTGTTCTTTGTACTACACTAATTTTTTTTCAAAAGGCTTGGAAGAACTTCATCTTATAAACCATGTCTGAATATATATGCTACTGAATAACCTTCCTGTGCTGCAAGCACTTCAAAGAAACATTTACTAGAGGTTGCTGGTATAGATCAAACTCTGTGGGTTCAGTGGAGCAGTTTGGTCATCATTTATTGAGACAGTAGATCCTATGTATTTTTAAAGCCTTCTATTTTGTCTGTTATGCATAATAATTATGAGTAAGACTGTCCCAGAACAGCTGTTAATGGATTTAAAAAAAAAAAAAGTGTTACATGTTCTAGGTAAAACTACTTTTTTCAAAGTAGAATGAGAACCTGCTAGTACCTATTACTCTGCTGTGAGGCTCTTTCCTTTTCTTGGGAAGTAGGAAAGATAACGGTGGCCATCCTCAATTGCAGACTGCAGGCCACAAAGCATTTATCTGTTTTGTAATATAGGTCTCTCTAACTTAGGAAGAGCTTTTATAGGATAGTTGTCTCCAAGTTATTGAGTGGGAAAAAAAAAATAAAGCTCACAATTTTTTTCAATCAGAATTAGCCTTCTTGGTCGAATTAAAGCCAACCTAATGGGATGTAAACCAGATACCAGTAGAACTCTGCTTACCAAGATTTTCTAAAGCTTGTTTAATTTGTTTTCTCTTGCGTTTTCTTAACCAGTGTATGGGCAGTCAGGACTTCTGCCAGCAAAACAAGCAGAAGGCTCAGTAGAGTAATAGCTTCTGAACACTGAAACTTCTTGGCTACTTCTTGGGTTTTTGGAAGTCTTCACTGCTTGCTCAGGGGCAGCCCTTCCTAGGGGAAGGCTTCTGCATGTCTTACCCCTCCCACATCTCCCCTGTGCTTTGTAGGTGATCCTTTAAATTATGGGGTTTGTTCAGACTCAAGAAAATTTTATAAAAGCAGTTTTCCAAAATGAATGACTTCTCATGTCAAAGTTCTGAGATAATCTTTAGGAATAAGTTACGTGAGATCAATTGATAACCTTCTGTTTAGCTTCTTATATTTGGAGTTTGTGTTATAAAGGATTTTTTTTTTTTGTGGAAGTAAGAGAAAGCAGGCAAGGAAACTTTTTTTTTTTTTTTTTTTTTTTTTTTTAAAAAAAAGTGTCAGGGTGGAGAAGAAATGTATGTTGATAACAGATCATGTGTATTTTGACGTGTATTTTGTACTTCCTTGGTCTAGATTGTGGCCATTGCAGCTCTGATCCATCAGAAATTTCCTTTGGATAAAGCCCCACCTCAGCCTCCTTTTCAGACACATTTCTGTGGTATGTACTCGGAACAGGTTATGTGTAGAAAACATCTTCTTTCAGAGTGGGGTGGGATTTTTCTTTTTATTTTTTTAGACTTCACTTGGTCACTCCAGCAATAGTGTAACTCCAGCAATAAAGTAACTTGTTATTTTTGTTATTAAAAGTGACTAACTTTTCACTCTCTTTTCTCCTTATTTACTGGATACTGACTTTTTGTTGAAAACTTGATTGCACATCTTAGTTTGAGGTGATGTGAAGTAACCTTGCTCTGTATGGTTCCTAGTTTTTGTTAGTTTCACTTCATCATGTGTTTTTTTGGGTGATGTTTTTCAGATTAGTTCTTCTCAATAGAACTGTATTTAAACTTGACATATTTATTTTCCTAAACAAGCTTTTTTTTTTTTTATTTTATTTTATTTATTTTTTTTTTTTTACTGCAATCTTTTGCAGTATGGTAGCTAAATTTTGAGATTTGGACCCTAGCAGGAGGATAATAAAGAATTTTGAATGCCCGTGAGAGGAAATACTTAAACTGTGAAGAACAGTTTAATCTCCATTGATAATTCTAGTCAGAATATTAGATTATTTTAATACTTTTTTTTGATTACTCTTATCTTAAAGGGTCTACCCAGAATTCAGAAGTGATTTAATAGTCTTCAGACAAAACTGGCATGTTAGGTTAGTAGATCTTGCAAAGAGAGAATCTAGGTGAGATGTTTCTGGGTTTGCATCTCATCAGTTACTGTCTCAGAGCAGTTTTTTAAAAGAAGCTGTAAACTTCTGACCTCTAGATTTGTAGTAGGCACCTTGCAGTACCTCACAGTTGGTTCTTTTTGTGGCTTTTCTTTGCTGATCTTTTAATTAATCATTTAATTTATATAATTTAATTAATCATACCAGCCAGATCAGTGACAGGTGAGGAGATGCATAAGGCTTTTTACATATGATCTTCATTAAAAGACTAATTGTCATCTGGTAGACATGACTTTTTTAATAGAAAGATCTTGTGCTTTAAACAACATAAACATTAAAGGCAAGTATTCACATAAGAATAGCTTTTTAGGGTTAGAGGTCAGTTTCCCTTAGCTCCCTTCATTGTGGATGGATTCTTACAGAGAATACAATTAAGAACATGTATGTAAAAACAAATATGATTTCTCTTGCAGTTGTGTCCAAACCAAATGATTGCATTTTTCCTTATGACTTCAAGGAAGCTATTAAAAAGAAGGTAATTTCATTTTGTTAGCCCTCTGACTGTAGTACTTCAAAATATGAACATCATGTTGCTTTGGGTGAGTCATGTAAGAGAAATATGCAAAGGAATGGCACAATTATTTCATTAGTTCTCACTCTGCAAACCTAAATCCCGGTATTTATTGTATTGCTTCTATAAACAGAGGTGTATGCTTTATGCAGTTCAGCACTGCTGCTAGTAGTGCTTATAAGATAGATGGGGTGTTAGACAAAAGAGTTTGAAACGTTTTGCAAAGAGGATAAAATTAATTTTCATTATACATCAGTATGTACTTCTAATAAGCCAGGAAAATTTTTCTTCTTCCCTTGGATAGTGAAGTCTGTCAAAACTTACCCTTTCTAAAGGGCAATGGGAGGGTTGACAGAATAATAGAATAACCTGTTTTTGTTTTTCCTCTGTTTCTGTATGATCTTAAGCCCACAAGTGAAGGATGTACATGGAGCATTTTCCTGGTGTGCTTGATTCTTAGGAGGCTCTTAAAATATCACTAGACACCTGCGTACAAAAGCAAAATGGAAAAAAGCCTCTGAGAAAAGCTTTCTATGTCTATGTGAATGAGAACAAAAAGCCTTGAATTACAGAAGGAAAGGGAGAACTCTGTGGTGCTTTATTATTGTCTCGTAACTAGTAGGGGAGAGGAGATGTTTCCATTTTAAACTTATTGGGTCATTGAAATCAGGTGCTCTCTTGCTCCTTTTAGAATGCTAAAATAGAAATAGCTGCAACAGAGAGAACACTGCTGGGATTTTTCCTTGCGAAGATTCACAAAATTGACCCAGATGTTGTTGTGGTGAGTAGTTCTGAGACTTTGAGAGTTAAATTAAAGCAGATTGTCAGTTGGTCAGCTTTGTTCTTTTTCCTTTGTCCCCTTTTATTTTTTTTTGTCCTTTCTCTAATGTTTATCTCAGACTGCCTCATGAATTGAATTTGCTTATAAGACAGCAGGTATACTTTGGTACAAAGGTGATGCAGAATTTCCCCTGCCAGCGTTTTATACATCCTTTTATTTCCCATAATATCTGAAATAGGCAGTTTTTCCATGGTATTTGAAATAAGTATTTTTTTTCTTAACTCAGGAAGACACAAACAACAAAAACCCTTGTGATGTCCCAGAAGAATGGGAGCTCTTTGTATACGGAGTCTTTTTCAGTTTAGATGCTCGTATAATTTTGTATCACCATTTAGATTGTGTTTATACTATAAATCAAAATGATGACCTTTACAAATGCATGGGCTCTAAGCAAAGCTTTGTGATGAGCATTCTTTTGTTTTCTACTGTATTGGCAGCTGAGAATTTATTATAATTACTCATTTTCTTTTTTTGTTAAGTTTAATTAGCATACAATCCTGAATTTAATGAAGTTTTGAAGACGAATTGAAGTAATCTGAGGCTGTTTATATACAACTTCATATTCTTATGGAGGTGTATACAAATAATTGGAACAGGTGTTGAGAATAGGATGAAATGAGCAGTCAGATTCCTGATGTGATCCCACCTCACTGTGCCTGGTATCCGAGCCTACAAGCCTAGCTTCTTGGTGGCTATGGTAGGAATCAGTGCACTGCAGCCAGTTTTTTAAATTTGGGATGCCAGTAGTGGGGATGTGAGAGCTCTGATCCTAGGAACAGCAGAGCTGTGTTGGTGTGATTTAATTTGCACCTGGAGTAATTAGTGCCATTGAAGTAAATGATAGTACAGGTAGAGGACCACTCTATTACAGCTGTAGAGCTCGTGATGATTTTAAGCAGCTTCTTCTGTAGAACCGTATTGTACCACACAGATGGGTCTGAAATGGTGAACCTGGTTCCTGGTGCCTGACTGGTCCATGTAGGCTCTTGTTCATCAGGGTAGCATTTGGCTTGCAGCTGTGGTCACGAGCCAGTGTCATCGATGTCCTTAGCACTGTTTAAACTTGAAAAATATTGCTGGAGTACTCTGCTATGTAAACGTTGAGCGACATGTCTGCCTGTCTGGATTTAACAGCAGTGCCTAACCATAGTGTTAAAGGAAATAAAGTTCCATCATTTTGATGTCAATATGGAGACGTTCATGGATGGAGAGGAAGGGAGTTGCTCGTAGCTAACCTTACATGCTGTATAAAGAATGTAGTCTTTTTCTAGAAGGCTTTTAAATCTTAACCTCTGTTATGGAAGCATAAAGCTGAATGGTGAGTGTTATGAGCCAGTTACAGAGCTGTTTTTGCTCTTCTGCTGAACAGCATTGTTAGTGTTGAGACTAATGAGTACTGTTGATGAACATTCTCTTAGAAAGTGCTTTCCATGAGGGAGATAATGCCATCAATTAGATGAAAAAATCACAAAGGGCAAAGGAATACCGACTGTGTGAAAGTAAGTCTTTCAATTTGCATTTGTCGTAACCTTTTTTTGTTATTTTTTCTGCTGCAAGGGTCATAATATTTATGGATTTGATCTGGAAGTGCTGCTTCAAAGAATTAATGTGTGCAAAGTCCCTCACTGGTCCAAGATAGGTCGACTGAGGAGGTCCAATATGCCAAAGCTTGGGGTAATAAGATTGCTCAAGTCTTTTAAGACCCTTTATGTTGCATATGATTAAAATTGAATTAATTTTGTTGAGGAATTGTAAATGTGACACTGATGTATTTTGACTGTTGGTCATGCTAGATTTCATGTGTCCCGGATCAGAAATGATGAGTGTTTATATGACTTTTATTACAGTAATAAGCTAAACTGATTTTCAAGTTAGGCTAATTTAGTTTACAGATTTCAAGTAGATGATGGTAATGACAGATTAATTGCAATAGTCTTTACTGTAACTGTCTTTGTCTGCTATAACTGTAAAATGAGAAAATGTAATTTGGATTGATTGGTGAATCATCCCATGGAGAATGGCTAGGTTAATAATTCTGTAGTTCTTAGCATGTATTTGTTCAGAGGACAGTGTGTGAGGCTCTGCATATTGAAGTGCAAAGCCTGATTGTGCTCGTCTATTCCTGTCTTTCATAGAGGCTGAGCTGAGTAATTTATTTATTTATTTTTAACTTTTGGTTCTGCTGTTACTATAAAAACAAACAAACAAACAAAAAAACAACGAACCATCCTTGGACCAAAAATAAACAACAAAAAAAATCTATTCTCACATTCTTATTGGGACTGTTCTAATTATTAAAAGGATTAAAAAAAAATGATACAACGTTCACAACAGTGTAAGAATTAAGGATCTAACTAGTAATGAGAGTGAAGTATCTACTTCTTAACTTCTACATGCACTGAAGTACACCATGAATTCATTTAGGGTGTGATTATAAAGGCTGAATGTTTCAATGGTAGATGGCTTGACCAAGTCCTGTACGCATGTATTTTGGGTATATGTTCTCAGTTAAAAATTTGTATCTATGTTGTTGTTGTTTTTTTTTTTTTTTCCTCTACTTTTCTGATGTGGCAAAGGGTCGAGGAGGGTTTGGTGAAAGGAATGCTGCCTGTGGCCGGATGATCTGTGATGTAGAAATTTCAGCTAAAGAATTAATTCGTTGCAAGAGTTACCATTTGTCTGAACTAGTCCATCAGATTCTGAAAACGGAGAAGGTAACAATCCTACCAGAGGAAATCCTAAACATGTACAGGTATGTTGTTGACTTGTGTTTTTAATGCTTTGCTGGAAAGTCTAGGTGCCATTTTGTTTCCTGTTAAATGACTTTGTGCTTGCTTATTTCATTGGGCATGGGAACACTCACTTAACATACTGGTGCTGGAAAAATAAAATATTATCTTAACCGTATTTGATAATGTTAATTATTCATAATGGCAAGCCGCTGGCGTGTGATAGCTTATTATGTGTGATGCAAATTGATTTGTGAAAGCATTGGTTTAGATACACTAATAGGATGTGTAAACTTGTGGTTTTTTTATTTTTAATTTTTAATTAAAAGCTAATAAATAAAATTGCTGCTGAATTGAACACTAATGTCCTAAAAGTACTACGTGAGTTGTGTACCATTTACAGGCCCTATCTACTGCAGATTATGAAGGAGCCTGAATTTACTTTAACAGGCCATTCCACTTCTTTTTCCAGTGATTCTCCTCACTTAATATTCATGCTGGAAAACACCTGGACAGACGCCAAGTTCATTCTCCAGATTATGTGTGAGCTGAATGTTCTGCCACTGGCCCTGCAGATCACAAACATCTCTGGGAATGTTATGGTACATTTTTGTAACTTTCTTCCCACCTCTGTTCTCCCACACATATGGTTCTGTTTTCTTTGTTTGACTGCTAGTTTACATTTACCAGCCCTAACTCAGAATATATGATACTGTACATTTTTTTGCTGTGTGAGAGTTTGATCTAGTTAAGTAATAATGTAAAATTTCCACAAGGATGTCACATTTGAGTTTTGTCAGTTTTGTCTGCTAACGATACAACATAATAGCAATGCTAGGTGAATTTACAGTAGATGAAAGACATTTTTAATATATTTTTGCATGTCAACGTGTGTTTGCAGTGCTTTGCTATAAAATTCTTTTTTTCTTCCCCACTCTATAGTCAAGGACAATGATGGGAGGACGATCTGAGCGTAACGAGTTCTTGTTGCTTCATGCATTTTATGAAAAAGACTACATAGTGCCAGACAAACAAGTTTTCAAAAAGCCTATACCTAAGTTGGTAAGTCTAGTTTTTTCTCTTTTGGATAATTTTTATTAAAAAAAAAAAAAATAAGAATCTGTTGCATATTACTTTTCTTTGAGAACATATAAAACACACAGCCTGTTTTAGATATAACGTAACTTTACAGCTTATGGTTAATGCAAAAAAAAAATGCTTTTGCTGAGTTGACAATGGAGAAATGTTTGTTTTAAAAGGGTGCTGTATCACCTTTCTCGCATTGTATATCTATGGAAACTCAGTTACTCTTTTAGTTTTAAACTGAAATAAGCCAAGCACTTGGCTTTGTAAGGAAATATTACAGAAGATAGGCTGTGTTGCTTAATAGATGTACGCTTGTTCTACAATTAAGAAAATCCATTTTATTGATGAACCATATTTCAAGTATGATCTGTAAGGTAAATGACTTGAGAATATGGGTAAAAGATCCAAGGATGTTTAAGAAAAATCCTCTGGATAATGCCATAGTAAATATGTTTACAGAAATATCTGTGATTGCTAGTAAACAAATTCAAATTTCAGAATGCATTTCTTTCACTATTTTTTGCTTTTTAGTTTTACTTTTAAATAAGTTCAACAGCAAATTCCAAAGCAATAAATTTTGTTGATTGTATTACTAAATTTTAAATTATTTGGAATAGCATTGGACACCTGGAACCAAAGTTCTTACTGTAATTAAATAACAAAATTTTTTTTAGGTCAATAATAATGTTTGTTTAATTGATGCCTACCTATTGTACTTCCAAAAACTAAACTTTAAGTGTACAACAATACCTCTTTGTGGGTCATAAGTTGATTATTTTTTTTCTTGGTGTTGACTCTTACAGTCATCCAGAAAATACATAGCAGGTGTTCTGTTGAACGATGGCAATTCCTTAAATCTTTGTAATCTCTCATGGTCAGTTTGTTCCCATAGGAGTTGGCTTGAATGCGCGTTTTAGATGTAGAGAGCTTTAATAAGGATCATGATGAAAATGCCATGTTTTGCATGTATTTAAGAGGAGCTGTTTGCAGTGGCTCCCAATTTCATATTTGATTTGCCAAAATTAACTCCTCCAAAAGTATGGAAATGTTGGAGACTAGGTATTAATTTTTTAAATGCCAAATGTAGGTGGATGAAGATGAAGATTTCGAAGATCAGAATAAATCAAAGATAGGGAAAAAGAAAGCAGCATATGCTGGGGGCTTAGTCTTGGATCCCAAAGTCGGTAAGATGTGGCAATTTCCTTTCTTCTGTGAAGTTAGATACAGGTAGGTTATGTCAATGCAATGGGCAATCTGTGTATCTTGGGGGAGTTTGGTGTGGGTTTGTTTCATTTGGGATACAATAAAATTCCCAACATGTAATTACTAACCCTGGGGAAGCTTTTTTCTTATTTTTTGTAAGGAAATTAAGCTTTTGAGAGGGATTAGGACAGTGTATCTATATAATCTTCTAATGGA
Organism: Aythya ferina; assembly: GCF_964211825.1. Taxonomy (NCBI): domain Eukaryota; kingdom Metazoa; phylum Chordata; class Aves; order Anseriformes; family Anatidae; genus Aythya; species Aythya ferina. Next base: position 83,806,629 of record NC_140296.1, read on the forward strand.
CACGTAAGTTTTCTTTCAGTTTCTCCTCTATGTGGGGAAAACTGTACAAGTGTCCTATAGTAACACAGAAGCTATCTGTTCAACTCTGATGAGTTAATAGGGTTGGATCGTTCCACTTCTGACAGTTGTCTGCAATGGGTAGTGGTACATCTCAACAGCTATTCTAAGTATATACTTTATGTATTATGTCTCTTAAATGTTAACTGTGGAGCTCAAGCCCTTAGTGAGACTTAGTAATCGTGCGTTTTGTTTAAACTCTGTTTTAGGTTTTTATGACAAGTTTATTTTGCTTCTCGACTTCAACAGTTTGTACCCATCAATTATTCAGGAGTTTAACATCTGCTTTACAACAGTGCAGCGAGTGTCATCAGAAGCACAAAAAAGGGCAGAGGTTTGTGCTGTAACTTGTGACTGTCTTAAGTTTAGTGTGTTTTCTGTGAATTAGCTTTTTAAGAAATTGTTCTCTTTCACTCTGGCTTTTTTTTTTTTTTTTTTTTTTTTTTTACTTTTTTTTCCTCACACTTAGAAAAAGTGATTCTTATTTAAAGGTGCATCATTGGTAAGTGCTGTTTTAGGGTTTTGTGAGTAGTATATCTGTCATCTTCCTTTCAGTAATACCTTCTTAGAATCTTTCTAAATCTATCTTTTTCTAGTTTGGTACCTCTTGAAACAAGATTTTTAGTCAGGTTCCATTGGTCCTTTTCAGTCCCACGTCCTCCTAGCAATTTCTGAGACCCTTGGCCAATTTTTTTGAAGTAGAGTCGCCATAAAATTCATGTAAACATACCTGAATGGAGGAGACACAAGCCTCATGCTTGGGGAAGGAGTGCAGTAAAACTCAGCCTTTGTTAGATAGCAGGGGAACTGTGTGTGTGTCTGTCAAGGAGCGCTCCTGAGACTGTCAGCAGCAGGTGAGACTGTCAGCTTTGCTGAAATCACACTGTTTAACAAAGCACTGAAGTGTATTAAAGGCAACTGAAAAACCACCTGAAGGTGTTGTTCCATGTCCTGTTTCCTTAGCAGCTGTTTCCTTAGGCCTGGCCATGGCTCTGTGTTCTTCCCTCAGCTGTGCTGGCACAGTTGGTGGTGGAGCTGTGCTGTAAACTGAAGCAGTGAGCTGGGCAGGGCTAAAGGTTAAACTTGAGGCTTTTATTTTTAACTGGGATCAGCTCACTAGTTGGAATTAGTGCGTTGTCCATAAGTAGTTGTGAGACATAGTCTTATAACAACTGAAATGTCAGTACCACAGCAGAAACGAGGAGAAAAGTATGTGGAGCTCTTTCATTAAGTTTCACCAAACTTCCTGTGGATTTATCCTTCTTTCTTAAGTGTGCTTCAAAACAGCTTTTTTTGATTTCTGTTGTTTTGATTTCTGTTATGGCATGATATTTAGTCAAATTTTAGTGTCGTTTCTTGTTACCTTTCTTTCTAGGCTGCTATACTAGACTACCAACCTCATAGTCTCTCTATTACTTTTTGTGTATTTCTCTCTCTTCCATTATACTTGAAATATATTTTCAATTTTTAATGACCAATTGCTTCTTCAGTTACATTAAGAGGAAGAATGTGTACTTTCTGTCAGGTTGTTATGCTGTACTGCCGTTGCTTGGGGTAGGGTTTTCAGTCTGTTATTGTCAATTTCTCTTTTGCCAATTACCTTGTTCAAAGGATCAGTTCCACAGATTGTGTGCTCCATTTTACAGTTCAGAATACCAAAAATACTTATAAGAGAATTAAAAAAAAAATAAAAGCACACAATCCTTTCCCTGCTGAAATAATGCAACTTTTTTTTTGTTTTTGTACGTATCTCTTTCACACACTTATGTGTCTATTTTTATATTTACATGTATGTATTTATACACATACTAAAATAAGTAAATAAAAATCTCCCTGCTACTGGTCCATGTCTCTGGGTATCTTCCAGACAGAACAGCTTTGTTCCTGTCCCCCAGCAGGGACCAAGTGAAATACCACACAAAAAAACCCCTCTCACACTTGTTGTCCTAAGCTGCACTTCGAGTGCTCTTGCAGGAGTAGATATAAGCTGTTTTGTTTGTGTGTGTGTGTGTGTCCATTCCTCCTCCCCAAGCTTTTCACTTCACACATTAAAACCGAACCCTCAAGAAAAAAAATATGATAAGCAGCAGTGATCATTTGACAGGCTGAAGAAGATGAAGAGATTCCAGAGCTTCCGGACCCATCTCTGGAAATGGGAATTCTGCCGAAGGAAATCAGGAAACTGGTGGAGAGAAGGCGCCAAGTTAAGCAGTTAATGAAGCAGCCAGACTTAAATCCTGACCTTTATTTACAGGTGTGTTTTATGGAACTCCTTTGATTTTTTTCCTCCCACTCCCCTTAAGTGCACTGATCAGCCTTGCAGAATAGGGATGATTAGTAGTGAGCAGTGATTGTAATGTGCTTTACTTGGAGCCCATCATTGCTGCAGACTATATAAAAAGCTGTGAATGTAATTGTGAAGATTGAGTTCTGTTCTCTGTTGGCTATGGTTGTATCATTTTTTGCTGGTTGTGTTTCTTTTCAGTATGATATCAGACAGAAAGCTTTGAAACTCACTGCTAACAGTATGTATGGCTGCCTGGGATTTTCCTACAGCAGATTCTATGCCAAGCCTTTGGCTGCTTTGGTGACCCATAAAGGGAGAGAGGTAAGTCATTAAACAGGTTGTGAACACATGTACATAAAAGTGAATTTGAGCTACCTAGTTTTCATTGAATTAAAAAGTGGTCTTTACTTGTTTTCAAACCTGATTTTGGTTCCATAACTGTAGTGTTTATCTTTCTTGTACTGCAGAAGAAAAAAAATAATCTGGTGTCTGGAAAAGAATCAGATAAATGTCTCAAACTATGACAAGCTGAAACTCTAGCTTCAGCTAGAGGCGTATTTTGAATTAAACTTCTTTAGTTTCAACAGACTGGCTTATGGTGACAAAAAAAAATCAGGTCTGCTTTTGTGTTTTCCATGGATTTCTAGTTCTGCTTTGATGGTTCAGTCTTGATTTAGTGGTACATGCCAGCTTGGATGAGCTTGTCTTTGGCCAATCTGTCCTGTGCCCTGGTATGTTGAGTTTCCTGAAAATGTGAATTTAGTGACAGGACTAACTAGTCCCTTGGTGCCAGTGGATTGTGGATTCTGTATTAGGGCCTTATTTTCAAAAACTGGCCCTTCCTTAGGGTGAAGCTTCACATTAGCCTCAAGAGGTCAGATTTTTTTAAGAGACTCTTAACTTCATAGGCAAAACTACTCTTCCTATTGGTTAGGATGGCAGCTGAATGCAGACCCCATCAGTTGGGGATAAAATAGTCATTTCAGATCCAAAGCATACCACTCATATACGGTGTCTTAAACCACATTTTTTTCATGGTGCTGCTTGAGAGTTCTTTATAAAAGAGAATACCAAGCAGTGATCTGCAGAGGTCCAGGGAATGAATGTGACAGTGTTTGGTCAACCTGTTAGTTCGTTTAGTTTCTTCCAGGAGGGAACTGGATGGGTTGATATCGGGGTTCAGAGGCATGTACTCCTTGCTGGAGGTCCCTTTACAACTTCCAGCTAACATGCATGAGTGTTTTGCTTCTGATAGCACATGTTTATTTTTCAAAGATGTCCCATCTGAGCAGTTCTCTAGAGGCAACCCCACATCTGCTGACCTCCTGGGATTTATGTAACCAGTATGCTTACCCTTATACACGTGTTTAACTAGGAAATAATTTCCAGTTTTGATAACAGTAAATGAGTTACGTATCATGTGAATTCTGATGTTGGCACTTCCTGTAAGGAAATAGTGGTGTGTATGTTGTGGTTTTTTAAGATTCTGATGCATTTGTCTACAAAGTTGGCATGAGAAGCAGCTGAATGTCACGTAGTTTTTATTTTCTAGCAATGTTTTACAAGTCGTGCATTTTACTTTTTTTTTTAATGATCTCCATTAGTCATGTTGAGCACCTGTCACAAACTAGGCATTGTATAGATACCAGAGCTTCTGGCTTCTGTGATTAAAAGGAAAAAATCCTGTGTAGTTTCACATACGGTTTGTTCTCAGTTGTCTATGACTTACCGGTTATGAGATACTAGAGCATCAAATTGTGGTGTTCTGCATTATAGAATTGTACAAACACAGAATGGGTTGGGTTGGCAGGGACCTTAAAGCCTGCCTGGTTCCAACCCCCTGCCATGGGCAGGGACACCTCCCGCTAGACCGGGTTGCTCAAAACCCCATCCAACCTCGGTGTTCCAAAGTAACGGTGAAATGGGTTACTGGGTGGTGGGGAAATCTTGGAGTAGTTGGTAGGGAATGCTTTGAGACGCTTTTTTTCACATATTTGATGTTTGGTTAAGAAGGATTTCATACCTCTAAAATTCTGTTGGCGCTAGACCTGAGCTTGCTTTCTGCGTTCTTTGCGCACGTTTGCACATACGGTTGTGTTGCTCTGAGTTTGAGGAAGGACTTGATACTTTGACGCGCTCTTGCCTGAAAATGTGTTGTCTTCAGCACAGTTCTAAAAGTATGTCTGTGACACAAGGCTGCCGGGAGCACAGCGCAGAGCTGCTGTGGACGTTGGCAGGAGCCAGGCTTCACCTGACAGCACTAGTGCTGGGATCAGTGGAGTACTAATGTTGTGGTAGGTCTCTTGTGGTACAGCACCTCCTGTAGGGCTGAAGTTTTAATTTTAAGTTCTTTTTTAGTGGTCTTTGAAGTAGGTTAGTACTCGTTATTCTGGATGCTGTGGAGATAACAAACTTTTGAAAACTTGAGAATTCTCAGAGTGATCTGTAGTTTTGTACTTCTGTGTAAGTATGATAAGTTTTGTACTTCTGTGTAAGTATGATAGATTCTGCTGAAATACATTGTATATGCTCTGTTATGGAAACTGGCGTTTTTATGTAGGTAGTCTGTAAATGGATACAGCTTTATAAGTTCTTTATTTCTTGACTAGTGCTTCTCTGCCATAAAAGATGACACGAGATGACCCCTTAGCATTCTGGTTTATTTTTATTAGTTGGAATAGTTAATCTACAAAAATGTTCCTCTAACTTTATTTTAGTTTTTCCATTCACAGGTTTCCTCTTACCAGTAAATGCTAATATAGAATAGGTGAATGTTAAGTATCAGGGGATTTGGCTCTTCCATATGAAAAGGTAAATTAAAAAATAACTACTGAAGAAAAAATGTTAGTGTTCTAAACTTTAGTGGCCGCTTATGATGATCAATAATCAGTAGCTCTTTTATTCTTTTATTTTTTATTTTTTTATTTTTTATTTTTTATTTTTTGTTGAGGATCTGGAAAATGCAGGTAGGTTTGCAGATGTCTCTAATGTATATAATGTGTATGTATAAATGGGAAAAGTACTGTATAGGATGAAAAGTGAAATTAATATTTTTTTATATAAAATTATAGTTCAACCATAAGTCTTAACAGAATAATTCAAAGCAGAGAATGTACATTTAAAATTGAAGCTCTTAAAGCTCACCACAGCGTTAAGTTCTAGCATAGCTGATAGAGAATAAGCATTGACTTTTATGAACTGCTGCTTTCTAGTTGCATGGCTGAAGACCCCATGGCTATAGGAAGGCTGGGTACTGCAAGTGTGTAGTGCTGAGTGTTTTGGATTGCCTCTTGTGGACAGTAACTTTGTTTTGTGGTTTGGCTGTGCCAATGCATCGCATGTAGTAGAACTACCACGGAGTTCCTTATGATGACTAAAACTTGTGATTGTTGCTAGTTTAAGATCTTCTTTTAAGCTGTGTTAGTGTATGACATGTTCATGTTAATGTAATAGCAGAATTGTTAAATGCAACATAGGAAGCAACATAGGAAAAGTGGCATTTATAAAGTCAGATCACGGTGCTAGGACAGGGTCATCTGTAAACCTTCAACAGAATTTCCCCTAAGAGCTCAGTTGTCATCAGTCAACCTTAGTGAGATATGTGATAGTGCCTGAACTTTATTTACCTTGTAACATGCAGCAGGAACATACGAAAGTCTTACAACTCCGGTCATACATAGGCTGGATCTAGAAGAGCAATTAGTGTGCCTCACTCATTCCTTTGAAGGAGGTATGTTTTATCTGGGTAGTGTAGTAATGGAAGGGATTTTTCACTAGATGGCGATAGAGACCTTGAGATCATTAATCAATTAAGGCTTTCATTTTTGTCACAAAGTGTTTTAAATGTTGGCTATGTGTGTGTGTGTGTTTGTTTTTTTTTTTTTTTTTTTTTTTTTTTTCAGATGGGTCTTCCTTGTTTGTTTGTTTATTTATTCAGTTGTGGGTAATCTCCAGAAGGGAAGGTGGGGTCGTGTCAGTGTGAAATTTCTCTGAATTTAATGTATTGTATATCAAAGGTAGACAATTATCAATGCATTTTGAAGAAAAAAGTGAGCAAAAATTTAGGATGGGGGAGTTAAAACCATAGCTCAGATCCATTTTACCTTTTTGGAAGAAATAAATGTTCTCCTATTTTGATTGTTAGAAACATCTCAGTTCTTGTTCTTACAACAAATTTAAAGATAAAAAAAAATATTTCTGTATTTGTAATCCAAATGATATGTTATTGATCGAGAGTGATTAGAAGGATTCATTAGAAGGATTCTGGGCTTCCCCTGCCCCCTTCTCTGTTACTAAGCGTTTGCCTGGGCATTGCTCTTGTTGTAACGACAGCAGTTGCTTGCATGGAAAAGTAATAGGAAAATATTTAATATATTTTTAGATGTCCTTTAATGTAATTTAACAACTGGAAACAAGATGAGTTGGTGTTGTACAGCCAGCCAGCTCTGCACTAGCAGGCAGTGTAAGGTCATGCCTTTCTAGCCTCTTTAAAGGACAAGTCTTTTGATGAAGTGTCAGTTGTCTGATTTCCCAAACTCAGGATGCCCTCTACTGCAGGATTTTCTTACAGGACAGCAAAGTTGTTGAGACAGTTTTATCTGTAGACAGGGTGGCTGCTAATGGCTATCACTCAAAACCACGGCCTTTCATTTTTCTACATTGTTTTTCATTGTTACGCGTTTTTGCCCATGTCGCCACCAAACTTGCTTTTGAAAGGAAAATCACACATTTGCTCTTTTCAGCCGAGCTAACAGGTAGATCTGCTGTTAGAGTATGCAAAATAGAAGGGGGAGAAAGGCAATTGGGCTAATTCCAACTTTCTCATTGAGATCCTTAGATACATTCTCAATTAATAATTAGTTTAAGGCCCTGGCAGTCAAAAGGAATGAATAAAAGCATGTTATTGCAGCAGTCTGGGAAAAGAAAGGATGAGGGAGGAGAAAGACAAAGTGGAGAAAGATGAGCTCACTTAAAGTAAAATAAAAAAATAAGGAAGGGTAGGTAAGCAGGTTAATGGCTGTCTGTTGTAATTGTATTCTGTAAAAAAAAATAAATAAATCCAGGTATCTCTTTCTGTGCTTTTTTTTTTTTCTAAGTCTTGTTCATCCAGGTAAATTGATCATCATGTTCTTTCTCTTAATAGCTTCTACAGCCTTCGTTAAGCAGGCTGCATAAACTGTCATGTGAGTGGGGCAATTGTCAGGTACCTGGTTTCTTCCATGTAGTAGCATGGGAGAAACGGGAATGTTAGATGGGGGAAAGGAGCCTCTGAAATTCTCATCTGAGCATGCCATCTATATTTAAACAAGGAATACATTATCAGCGTTACATTTTTGGAAGACTTGGAACTTGGTAACAAAAGTCTAGGCAAAGAGTTTCTTAATTGCTTTTAAATATAGAAATGACAAACTGAAATCTTCCGAGAAGTAGCGCGAAGTTGTTGCAGTGTCCCGAAATGGAAGCTGTTGGTGTCAAACCAGTGCTCACTATTGTTAAATTGATCGTTATCTATGCAATTGTGAGCCAGTAGAAAAGCTGTGTACGTTATTCTGCATGCTAATACCCCAAGCAAGTCAGAATAGACATTTCGAGGGAGAGGCTGCTTACAATCTGAAAATGCAAACAGAGTGCCAAGTAGTAGAAAAATTGTGGAACATCTTAACATTTGTTGAAATTGAATATTATTATTGTAAGTCAAGTGCGTGAGATGGCATCTGGTCTGATAAAGACTTCTGTATCTCCAAAGAGAGGAAATGAAACATTTCAATTAAAAACCATGGCCAGAATATTCAGTGTAAGAAGGAAATTAGTGTGAAGGAGAGTTGTCATTTTATTTTTGGGTGGTGTTCTTTAATGAACAGAAAGGTTTTATGCAATGGATGTCCAGTTAGAAATGTTGAGGAATGTTGATCAGATGTGAGGGGTACAGCAAGTCGGAGGGATACAGAGGCTTTCTTTTTCGTGGCTGCTTATTTTACGACTGTGCTGTCACCGGAGGTGTGGTGCCTCTCGCTTCCTGACTACTGATTTCCATGGATGGGTTCTAGCAATTGCATGGCCACATGGTGAGTTGGATCAGCCTGGTGGTCTGACTTGAAAACTAACTCTAGGGGAAAACCAAATTGATTTTTGTTGGATCAATGACTCAGTGACTCACTGCATGCTCTTAGAGCTGATAGAAAGGAGGAGGTCAGAAATTGGGGGCAGACCCAGTATGAGATACAAGGGGTCAAGCATCACCAGCCTTTTTCCAGCTCACACCTGACTGTGAAACTGTAGGATTAGTGTTAATAGGATGAACACTTGGGGTTTTTATTTGTTGGTGTTTTTCCTCCTCCTGTACTTTTATTTCTTCTTATGGTTTCCTATCTTGTATTTTGTTCCCATGTTGCCAAAAGATACAGCTTTTGCTTGAATCTTATCTTAACGTGGCTGCCTAGGTAACAGCAAGATATTCCTCACTCAAAATCGTGGTAAAACTGAGAGCCGGGGTATGAGGAGACTTTAAGGAGCAAGGGCTCTGGCATATTTTTCAGAGTATCTGAAATGTAGCAGTATGTGCCCTTGTAGGAGCCACGTGTGTTGGGTGAGAGCTGGTCCCTCAGGATTAGGAGAGGTGGAAATGTCTGTCCACATCCAGTGGCAACAGGGAAGACTCACGTATGCCATAAAATGGTGGGCATATGTGAATTCAGAGAGTTTGCCACACTTTGGCTTTAGAATAACTGAAGAAATAATTTCGTCTTGCCTATAATCACAGAATCACAGAATTTCTAGGTTGGAAGAGACCTCAAGATCATCAAGTCCAACCTCTGACCTAACGCTAACAGTCCCCACTAAACCATATCCCTAAGCTAATATTGTAGGAATTATGACATTCAAAAAAAACCATCTTTTGTGGTTCTTTTCTCTGAGTACAGGCATGGAGATGCCTCATAGAAGAGGGATGTAGGAGCACAGGAGCTCCACCCTGAAGATGAGAGCTTTTGCAACAACACAGCACCATTTGTAAACTGATTAAGTTCCATTTTCAAATAAGTTCATTTTCTAGTACCCACTATTAAGGTTGGAGGAATACCAGTGCTAACTGCTGTTCAATTTTTTTCTCTAGCCTGTGTATTTGTTAGCACCGCAAGTCTTTGCAGTATGTGTTTTCTTAGTGCATTGGTAGCTTGCCGTAAAATATTTGGGTTTTTGAGACTTAACAGAAGTTGTGCTTCAGGATATTATTGCCTCACTCGCATATCTTAAATTGGACTTTGGCCTATTCTAGAAACCATGGTTTTAGATAACTAGATGCTAATAAAATGTTCAGAATATGAGACGTCAAATTAAGGGAGAAAATCCATTTTCCTTTTCAAGCACTCCTGTACTCCTCAGAGTATAGAAAAATGATCTAACTGAAGTGTCTGTTTCCCACAAGACTTAAATATTCATACTGTTCTCAAAAATGTGACACTTTGATCTCACAACCAACATTCACGTGTATTTCCTGGGAACGTTGCCCACCATGCAAAAGCTCTCTGTTGTGAAATGCACGTTATTAGAAGGTCGGTTTTGCTGCATAGATTGTCCTGTGGTCTCTTGCATGTATGGCCTTTTGCTGGGCCTATACCAGGATTCATTGGCTTAATTTAGAAGCTGTACATGAACAGCTTATGCTATTCTCAGATGAGGTGGTTTGTTCAAGGCCTCTGTTTATCTGTGGAAGGTAGGCTGTCTCTACTGCTGTTGGTACAGCACACTTGTTAGAATACAGGATGTTCTGGTACGTGACATCAAGAATCCTGCTTGGAACAAAGGGTTCTTGAAAGCTAGACATAGTTCAGCAAGGTGAGATGTGTTACTTGATGCAGATTTTTTTAATGTAGGTAGGCAAGGTTTGACGCAAGGAAAGCTGTAAGTCAGGCCTATAGACTAAACTAATTTCTTCAGACTTCCTCTGCAGAAGAGAGGAGGCAGTGCCAAAGCTGGATGAAATAAATCCCCTCCAAATTTGAGAGTTTGATAAATGGTTGAAATGCATGTGAAAGCCTAACTTACACTTGCTCTCTTTATTTTCATTCCAGGGGCTTTACATAATATAATGCAGGAGGTGTTGCTGGTGGTAGTGTTGTCTTCAGCTTCAGGCTATGCCCTTTATCAGACTTACTGGGTAAGGTTTCAGGGAGTAGCGTTAGATTGTATGTGTTGATATCTGGTCTACAGTTTGATACTTGCGTGCATTTGCTGATTTGAGCAACTAAAAATCCCATTTTAACACTTGGTTTAGCAAAATTAAAAAAAAAAAAAAATATAGCTCCCTTTATCTTTCTCACGTCTAGTCTTTTGTGTTTTCATAGTTCTAACTGACAGTCTTAGGGGAAAAAAAATATTTTTTTTGAGGTTGTCATTTGAACCTTACTGCAGGTACTACCTCCCAGCAGTCATATCTAGCTGAGCTTGTGCTAGGCTTGGTGATTACATGAGACTGGAGAAACACTTAAAATTTGGGTAATGACGTTGGGAAGCCCCGTGTGTTATTTTTTAAGACGTAAAAAGAATCACCAAAGCTTCCGAGTCCTCCTGAGATAGGAGTAGACAGTTGTAGCCAAACAGTTGCTTCGCTGATTCATCTCAGATTGATTAAGCCTCGTTAAGTTAATGCTTTCTTTATAATTGCTTGCCTTGTTCGTGGAATGGACCAGAAATTGGTGGGTTTAAATGAATGGAAGTTATCAGGAAAGTGGGACTGTGCGCTGAGCTGCTTTGCTGAAGTTCAGGGTCACGTTTCCTGAAAGACCTGCGTAAGAAAGGTTTGTGATTGTGATATAGAAGACCTCCAGGTACGAACAGCTTTTTGTTCAAGTAAAGGGAACCTGCAGAACAGTTGCCCAGAAAAAGGGCAATTACCCTAAGGTAATCATTGTTTCCATGGGCAGCTTTCCCCCTTCAGTTTGGTGTTCTCAATTACTTTCTTTGTGTCCTCATTCTGTTAGGCAGTGCCACAGCTGATACACTAAGGGTTAATTTCCTCTTTTCTCTGGTTGACTTCAGTGTAGCGCATGTTTTCTGGTGTTAGTTCACTGTTCTTCCTTGGTGCTTTTTATGTTACTGGGATATCCATCTATCAAAGGCTTTCTTGTATTTTAATTTGAAATTAACGCATGGAAGACGGACACAAAACCACAAGGAAATCTCAACTCAGTTTTCTAAGTGTTTTGCAGACTTCCCATTAGTTTTGTTCTGATTGGAATTTCACTTGCTGAACCTAGGACTTCCTTGACTTTGATTTTTTTGAACTCCCTGGCTATGAGGCAATGACAGCTGATGTTTTGGTTTTCATGCAAGAACTTCAATTTCATCCCCTCCCTCTCCCCGTCTCTCTCGGAACTCAGCATAATTAGCATCTTTTAACTTAGGCAAATATCATTTCTGTATTGGCACAGAAATCTATCAATTTCTTTAAATCATAATAGCTCACTTGTCTTGATGTTTTAATATGTATTATACCTCTTTTTTTTTTTTTTTTTTGCTTCAATGCATAACTTTATATTTTTCAACTTACAGTTAAAAGTAGTCATCCTAGAGGAAAAGAAAAATCAATGAGAAGCCTGTACTTAGACTGAGAACCCCTGCAGAAAGCTTTGATTAGAGAAAAGCTTTAGATCTGACTCTTACACACAATTGTCCATCAGGTGGCCAGTCATTTTGGCATGTACCACTATATACCACAGGTGCTAGAGATGGAAAAAGGTCTATTACATCATGTAGTTCATCTTCCAAAATATGTATATAGTTAATTCAGTGAGACAACTCTGTTCTGTTGTCGAAGACTGTTATCCTTCAAGAGACCAATTCCAGTTTTAATTTTGCCATGGCTTGTGATCTGATGGCTTTTAATCACTAATTTTTAATAGATTTGAAGGCTGACGATGAGCCTGCCTTCAGTAGGAATGAGTTAATTGACAGGTGTCCTGAAGTTCCACGTTCTTGGCAGCGGTCCAGGATGACGGAGCAATAATGATTTAGAAACTGTCATTCCTTCCTTGTTAAAGGATTGAAGGAAATCTGTGAAGTTATTAACTACTACTCACCTCTAACAGATTGTGAGAAGATCATTATGGCATCTAATTAGTTGAGATTACCTCCTTTATGCTGAATGTTTTATTTATTTATTAAATTCCTTTGCGTACTGACTTTTCTTCTCTTTTCCCTTTAATGTTCTAGATGGTTATTCTGGGGATTTGAGTTATGGGATCATGTTCCTGTGTGGTGTAATTAGTACAGCTATTTAAATGTTATCTGGAACCCATTTACTGTATCTCTCAGTTGCTGCTGAGTTCAGTGGGAATGCTTTTATGTAAATCATGGAACGATGCTGCTGACTTTAGGGGGCTGAAATGCTTCATCTAGGAATAAAAATGTCTTGCTGAACCAAGGATGGAAGAGTATAAAAGCTGCCACTTGCCAAAAGTGTATTATGCTGACATATATATACATACAAATTGAATTAGTTTTGGTACTCCTACAGTGGGAAAATTCTCACTGATCCTAAAAAAAAAAAAATAAAATAGGGGAAAGCTGTCACACGATAAATTTTCCTCTGAACTTGCATTCTCTTTGTCAAAGTGGGCCAATGTTCCTTGAGACCTTACCCTTTTGGGGTAGGTTACAATTTCTACATCTCTCTGACTCTTCAGCTGGCATATTTGGAACTGGGAACTGATCGCTTGGTGGGGAGGGGACAGATTCTTTCCTTTTACTTCCTTGTGTGTCATTCTTTAATGAATGTGATTCTTTTTACGATTAGGGGCTACTTGCACTTTTATAGTGACCTAATGGCTTTCATAATGATTCTGGTTGCTTTTAGGCTTCTTCAGTCCTAATCTTGTTGGATTTTACAAGCAAATGCATTTTTTTCTTCCATTCAAATAAAAACCCTTTCTTTTCCCTACCCCTCCTCTAGTCCAGACCTTTTGCTATCTGTTACTTTGCTGGTGGATCTTGAACTTTTATTTTTCAATTATTTGAAGAAAGTAATTGGGGTTCTCTCATCTTTCATATATAAGCAAGTAATCTAGTTTGGGTTTTTTGTTGTTGTTGTTTTTTTTCAGTAAGATGTGTTTCTGACATGCTGACCAAGGGAAGATTAATAAATTGTGGCTTGTGTTTGTGTCTCTCAGTTTTCAGCCTGCAGTGTGAGCTTGTGTCACTTTGCTCTGTCATAAATACTGTGTTAAATTACAGCAATTTTTTTTAAGAAACTGTTTGATTTTTTGCCAGGGATTCCTGAGCCATCTAGTAATAGTTTCAGGGATCCTATTCCTTCTCTGAAAATCAGTGCCAATTTTGGACTGTGCAGCTGTCCCAGTTTCCTTTTCATTAATTTTCACCGTAGGAATAAATGTTTGTTGTTGTCCAGTGTTTATTACATTAGCTTATTAAATGTCAGCTATTTCCTTCCCCAAAGGGATTTTGCTTTAATTTTTTTCCTCCCTAATGGAAAAAAAAAAGTAATATATCTGTCAGAGGAGATCTGGATATGGTACAGCAGTATGAAGTGGCATTTATCTGACTGCTCCAGAAAGGATCCTTCTGTTATTCCATACAGTACTGCATAGTTTTAAGCTCAGCTGGTCTGCATAATAGGGGAGAGCCTCTCTGCTAAGCCAAGCAACTTCTTTTGCTGCAAAGAGCATGTGAAGCATGCATGGTAGTAGATTAGCACAATTATCAAGTATCAGTACTGACATAGGATTTGTCCCTGGCCTTTTCCACCTTAACCTAAGGAAAGCCTGTTTTGTGACTGTCTGCTCCTCTCGCTGAGAAGAACTGGGGTTAACAGTTTATTAATAGTTTGTGTTGTACATAGACCATCACAGATCTGATCTGGCTTCTTGATAAGCTTTTCTTTTCAATTTTATGCTGTGATACTACTTTTTCCACTAAGTTCTTCTGACAAAGTGTTGGAAGTAGGCATCTTACGTGGGGTCTGGATTTTGGATTTTTTTTTTTTATTATCAAAATTGTGTTTTTTTATGCTTAACCAATTAATCCAGCCTTTACAGAACATGGAGGTACTTTTTTCTCTTTAATTGTGAATATTTGTGTCCTCGCCAATAGTCGTTTTAGGACTTCAGCTATCCACTGTGTTCTGCTCTTTGGGGTTTTGAGCTGTAACAGTGAATAAAGGGGGAGATGGGAGTCTGGGAAAACCTAAACCTGTATGTATAGCCATAGTGGGAGAGAATTCCTTTACGTGTTTTGCTTTTAACTACCATTTAAACACAATGGGCATGAGTGCTTAAATGTTAATTCAGCTGTACTGTCAAGTGTTTGGACAAGAGTAACGTAACCTGCAAATAGATTTTTTGAGACAGCAAGTAATTGATTTCCTTTTTATTATTTTAATTCTGTTTTCCCATTTCTTGCCTTCTGTTTCTTCCCAGCTGAGTACTCTTATCATCCTTTTTGGTGTGTGGTTACTTGGGGGTGGGGGTGGAAGGAAGGGGTCAGCGGGGTTGTCGATGGGTAGTTCCACAGATCAGCTCTCCAAAAATCCTGGCAACTTCTCTGATTAGTGCAAGGCCTTGAGGTTAAAACTTGGGGGAGAAACATGAAAATGACTTGTACCCCAGCATTCAGTTCAGTCAGTGTGTTAAGTGTGTAAGGATGAAGTAAAATGATCTGGAGAAGATATCTGTGGGTTTTCACCTGAAAACACCAAGTGCTCAGAATTGGTAAAGAGAAATTACCGCATTACACAGGGCAAATGAGGGCAAGCCCAACTCTGTGAGTCTAGTAGCGGGCA
This sequence comes from Aythya ferina, assembly GCF_964211825.1. Lineage (NCBI taxonomy): Eukaryota > Metazoa > Chordata > Aves > Anseriformes > Anatidae > Aythya > Aythya ferina. Next base: position 83,821,766 of record NC_140296.1, read on the forward strand.
AAAAGTCAAAGAAGCTTGGATAATAATTAGTTCTTTTCCTGCACGTATATATAAAAGAGTAACTAAATGTTAGGCTCCCCTTAACTCAGACTTGAGAGTTGATGATTGGATTTGAACAAATTCTTCTTTACTGGAAAGCAAGCTTCTCATAAGGGAAAGGACTTTTGCTGTCTTCCTGTGATGCACCTGGTACTGGACTTTCTGTGAAAGATACATGGATGGGCTACATCTGAAACCTCGTACAGTAGGATAAGAATCACAGCTTGAGTAGGTTTGATTTTTATTTTTTTTTTAAATCCTACAGAAGAGAGCAGCTGGCTAAGATCTGTGGAAGTCAAGCTTCCAGCTCTGCTCCTTTTTTGCTGATGCCTTGTGCTGAACTCTTCCTGGAGGATGAAATGTCTCTTGGCACATTTGTTGCCATCTGCTGTTTGTCTCTGTTGATAAGGCTTAGTTAGCAGTTTTCCTAGGAAAGTGCATAACAGAGCTCCAAAAGCTGCTACGTTTACCTGTTGCTGTGGGAATAGGCAGCCCCTGCTCTAAATGTTTAACTTTTCCAGCTGGTACGTATCACTACTCTTTCGGATGACTAATGTGAAAAATGATAATTGAAACGAAGTCTGTTACATAGTAAGCTTTAATTAGTTAAACTGCTTCATACTCGTTTACCGTTGGTGCTAATGCTCTTGAAATTAATTGGTACTAAAGGGGGTTCAAAGTTGGTATGCAGTCATTACTGTTACAATGTATTAGATTACTATGTAACGTGGCTTATTAGGTGATTTCCTTCTCGATTATTGCTGCAAGTTAACAATGCTGGAGTAATTATCTTACAAACAATAGTTTTGCTCACAAGACAGATGCAGCCTGAGTCTTCCCGTGGAGTTCAAGTGCCTGCTGTATCCCAGCTAATAGGCAAGGGAAGGTGATCTGCGCATGTCACCCAGCAGCAGATGGGGAAGATTTTTAGAAAGTGGGGTAGCACACTTTCAGCCCTTCTATTATGCTAATAAAGTTTTTGTGTGAGAGCGATAGCAGTGTCAATAGCCATAATCTATCAATGACATCAACTTCTGGCATGTGCAAGCGATCAAAGCAAACACAGAATGCCCTTGTGTGCATAGCTGGACAGCGTAAACCAGTTGCTACTAGAGTGAAGGTCAGCTCTCATTTTCCGAGAACAGATTAAATATCTAGCGTACACATTCATTACACTTTTTTTGAACAGAAGTTATGATTTGGCTAAAATGGGGGGTTTTGGGTCATGGCAGTTTATGGAGTCCACAGGAATTTAACCCCCAAATAGTTAGGCTGTTGTGTGTCAGTGGTGTACTGCGGTGCAGCTTATGTTGGGCTAAAAGCGTGATAGAAGAAATAATTTTACTGAATGAATATTATCTAGTTAATGCAAAGCATTATTAAGTTAGGCAATATAAGCTTAATTCCTAAATTCCTGAATTTATATTTAAGATGGTAGGGCTCATATCAGAAATCAGTTAGAAGTGAAGATGACTATTTTTTTCCGGAGTTGGAGAAAGGGAAAATTATGATTGGAAAACCGTGGAAGTATGTGGCAGCATGGCTGAGAAGAGTCAAAGCACACCCCTTGCTGGCCTCAGGAGGACGTTCAGGTGCTGAATCCCCGGATTTCTAAGTGTCTTGATCTGGGTTCTGATACTATTTTAAGTCCTTCTTTACAGCTAGCATGCAAATCTTTATTTAGGACCATCTTTCAGGAACTGCAAACAGCAAATCAGGTCTTTATTTCATGCCAGTAAATTCCTGTTTCCAGGAATGAAAAAGCCTAGCTGCCAAATCTGCTTAATTTTCTCGTTCTCTCACTTACATTCTTAGAGACTAAGAATAAATTTAACAAATTCAGAAGTGTACTTTGTGGATGGACATGTTTCATGTGTGAATTTTGAAGATGTCACTCTTTGAAATGAAAAGAGTGATTACAGAGTAGACTGCTTAGTATGTTTTATTAGAAGCATCTGTGGAACTTTACAATGGATATAGTCCTTTGCAGCTATAGCAATCTCACACTTCTGGAGTAGTATCAGCTTACAAGATAGAATCTGGAGCATGCAGATAGATAATAAAAACAGTAAAAACTGCCATGCATGCAGCGGGTCAACTTAATGGGAATGGTTCTGAAGACAGGATTTCGTGTTGGATATTTTAAGCTATTAAACTTACTGCTTAGGGATCTTTTTCTGCCAATCTTCAGTATTTACATTTATGATGCCTAGTTCTCTTCTGAAAGTTACTGTAGTTGCTCAGAATCAAAAAGATGAAGAGTGCAAAAAAAAGAAAAAGATATTCTCATGACTTTTTCATAACCATTACTCTTCAGGTGAGGAGTTACAGAAGGGTGGCTACAGGGTACTGGAGCTTAATTCATGTGCAAGCCTGTGAAGAGAGAAAGAGCGGGAGGGACTTAAGTGCCTGTTTCAGTTCTTTCACACTTACTTTTCAGTAAGGAATAAAAAATAAGAATGGATTTGTTAAATCATTATACAGTAGATGTGATTCTTCTGATGGTATCTATCAAACACCTCTATTTGATAACAGAGGATTCCTCAGCAGTGGATTCATTTTGATATTTCAACCTCGAAACCAAGTTTGCGTGTTCAAGTCTACTAAAATTGTTGGTGTCATGTGTCTAATAACCCATCTGCCTGAATGATGATAAAGCCTCCTACTTAGTCTGTCTACCTCGAGGGAATAATCTAGGAGCCATCCTGACAGTACTGCTCTGAGCCAACAAAATGCTTTTTTTTTTCCCCAGGAGTTCCCTTTGAAACATAAATTATTTTTAAGGCAGCAGTGGTAGGGGCCCTGAAACCTTTAGGGAACGTACATTTAGGATGTCTGACTCTATGCAATTTATGGGTACAATGAGGAACAAGCATCTATCTCAGATTGGCCATTGAGGCTAGTGGAGGTAAAAATAAATAAATAAATAAAAAACAAATACAACAGTGATCAAAAAACATACAAAACACCCCTTTTTGAGTTTAAATGGAGCCATATAGGATTATATGATGTATGTTTTTAGGGTCACGGGTGTATGACTCAGTCCTGGATTTCAATTTTCCATTGCCATGCAGTACGTTGCACACTGCTTCAGTTTTGCTCTGCTAAGTCTTGAAGCACTTGTGTTGTAGGGATTTTCTGCTGTGGCAAAGACCATCATGCAGTAAGAAGGGCTAAGAAGCAAAATTCTGTGTATGTCTGCTGACCCCAATGCGCGTGGTTCAGTTTGGTATCTGTTACTCACCTCCTCCTCCTTTGTCCCACAAATCCTCTTAAGTGATCAGTGTCTTGTGTGTGTTGGTGCAGATTCAATGTCACTGCAGTTGGCATTCTAAGTGAGTCATGCTGGGTTCTTAGTTAATTTCATGAGAATGAAGGTGCGGAGAGATGCAGCTCTGTGCAGCTGTTGGGTGGATTTCCCAACATTTGAGTTCAATCAAGATCATACGTCTTGCTTCTAAAAGTTACATTGCTGCTCAGCTTGAAGGTACGGGTGTGAAGTAGAGCCTGTTTAGTAAAAGAGGGGCCACAAAAATGATGATGAGACTGTATCACCTCCTTTGAGGAGAAGTTGAGAGAGCTGGGACTGTTCAGCCAAGAGGAGAGGAAGCTCAGAGTGAGTCTCATCAAAATAAAGACCTGAAGGGATGGTGCAAAGAAGGTGGAGCCAGGCTCTTTTCAGTGGTGCCCAGGGCCAGGACCAGAGGCACAGGGCACAAACAGGAGCCCCGGAGGCTCCCTCTGAGCACCAGGCAGCACTGCTGTGCTGGGTGTATGACAGCGCTGGCACAGGCTGCCCAGAGAGCTGTGGGGTCTCTGGAAAAAAAAAAAACATGGAGAAAAGCTGGTTGCTGAGAGCAAGTTGAGAAGCCAGCATTGCTTGCTGAGACAGTACTGGGGAAGGAGGGAGGGGGTAGGGAGAGAGAGAGGTGGTGTTAGTGGTGCAGGCATCTGCAGCAGACAAATCACTTAGAGCTTTTTCTTTGGAGGAGATGTTTTCTCTTTGATTCAGATGCCACGCACGGGGACAGGGAGGTGTGTAAAACTGGGCTCAAGCAGAGGTACCTTTGTGAAGAGGGGTGAATTGCAAGGAGGGAGACCCTGTGAGGCTGGTGGCTGACAGCAGTGCCATCACTAGGGGCTGTGCTGTCCCACTCTGATAAATCCTGAGGAAGTGGGTGGCTTGGAGAAGGTGTGCTCTTTGGGTCTTTGTTCTTGTCTGTAGTTTAAGATAATGTTCATATCTTTACAAAACTCAGACTCTTCTGGGGATGTGGTAAGTATCCCTTTTGCTAATGTATTCGTAAATGTGAATCACCTCTTTTTATTCAACATCATTTAGTTTCACTGTTCTGGGTGATTGTTTAAAAAATTCTTCTTATGAGCATCTGCTTATTTTATTCCTTGCATAGAAGCGTGTTGGGGTTTTGGTATCTTTCTAGCACATGATTCTGAACTGATAGGTAGACTTCAGGCTTAATTTGTGACTTGCATAGGTTTTGGTACAGGATCAAGGGGTGACGGTATATTTCTTGATGCAAAATAGCTTTTATAACTAGTGGACCCGCGCAACTTTAATTTGAAGAGCTGTGGAACAGAAAATATTTCAAATTGATCTGTGTGTGCGTCACTAGCTTTTGTGGACATGTTTGCATATCAAAAACTTCTAGCATAGTAGTTAGTAGGACACAACCCTGTAAAAGACACGATCTTCAGTGTATGAACGAAGTTATGACTTCAGACAAAACTCGTCTTTTGTTGGCCTGTGTTGCCGTTTACATTATCAGTACTTAATTTGAAACTGTACAATTTCTGCAAGATAAAACAGTGTGTCAGATTCAGTTTCACTGAGGACAACTCATTTCCCTCAAAAATGTCTTCATGTACAAGCTGACTTTATCTAAAAATATAAATCATCCCCCTTACTACAGTCAAAATCTAGAACAAAGTTGCTATAATTCTGTAACTTCATTTTTTTCTCCTTCCATATCCTTCCTTTTCTTTTACCTTAAGATACTGTTGTCAGGCATTAATTCTTGAGGTGATGCTTTGACTTGTATGTATTAGCATATTGTTATAGGATAATTTAACCATGTCACTGTAGCATATGATGTTCCAGATACTGATTGTTTGACTTTTTTTTTTTTTAGGTAGCTCTTTTGTGGTTTTGCTTTTGTTTTCAGCGTTCAGAATAGTAAGAAAGAATAAATAACTAAAGGAATTAATGAAGAGCTAATGGCTTACAGAAGAAGCATATGTAATAAATACACATCTCCTCAATGGGGAGAAAAAAGGCAAAAAAGATGACACTGACTCTGGGGGTGGGTGGTGCTTTTTTGGCAGAGGGAGAATTTGGAGCAGTTCTGAAGTACTTTTACATGTATAAGGAGACTGGAGGGCTGTTGGACAACTGGATTTTGTTTCTTGCTGATTTACCTTCCCTACAAATTCTTAGTTGTCTTAATAGCTCTTTATCCCTCCTATCTCCCCCCCCTTTTTTTTTTCCCTGAAGCGTTAGATGTCTTCAGTTCCAAAGCATTAACTTTGTGTGTTTCCAGTCACTTTCCAGATTTATCATCACCTCTGTTTTTTGGCCTGTCTGTATTGCTTATAAATCATTGTGGGAGCCCTGAAAGAAGTTCCCAGAGGTGTTGTGTGAGGCTCAGCTCTCGCCCCAGCCTGAGGGCTGCTTGAGGTGAGGGCAGAGGGAGGGGTATGGGAGGGCGAGGGGAGGAGGACACTGGGGCTGAGCAGCACCCACCTGGCTGCTCCAAACTGGCTTTTGGTTCAGGAGGCCTGAAATGGGAGTGGCTGGCCGGTTCCTGGTTCCCTTGCTCAAGTCAAAAGGGAACGCAAAGCAGATCCGTTTTGTCAGCGAGCTTCGAGCTTCGGGAGCTTCTTGCAACATGTCAGGTGCTGCTGGCTGGAGGAGCCACTTGCCGCACCGGAGCAAGGAGCTGCCTTTCCCCCAGGAGGGGTGCGTTTTGTTCGGAGGTGTCTCAAGACATCCCAGCTGTTCTGCTCTCGCTGGGCTGTGTTCAGCAGCAAGCACATGCCCGAGGGCTCATTTTATACTTTCTGCACCTCTAACAGCGTGGCTGAGGCCCTCGCTAACCATTCCCTAACCAAACCCTCTCACTTTGAGTTGCCGTTTCCTAGCTTCTTGCTTGTGTGTACAGAACATAATCTCACAGGCCGCGGTGTCCTTGAACCTGCCCTCCCCTTTCCGAAGGGAAGAATGAGAGGCCTTTGAGCAGCTTAAGTGTCGGCCGACTCGCAGCTGACTTGAAACCGATCTGCTGCCTGGCCCCTCTCGGCGCAGGCTGGCTCGCCGCTGGTGGCATGTGGCAGGGTGACAACCGGGCTCCCCCGGCCCGCACCCCGCCACGCAGACCCCACGGGGGAGGTCGGGGTGAGCGCTGTGGGTCGGGCAGCACGCCGGATCCCATCCCCTTGTCGCCCCGGCCAGGTGGAGTTCAGCTTCGGCATGGTGGGAGATGGCTGCCTGTCCCAAAACGCTGCAGCCGCTGCCACAGCTGGCTGTCCTGTCAGAGCCGTGGCTCGTCTCGGGGTTAAAGGTTGATGAAAACCGCAGCTAACTTGAGATGATTGATGGTGGAAAAACTAATTAGCGAGCGAGGGCAATTAATTTGATCGCGTGTAGTTTGGTTTCTCTTCCAGGTTTTGAAGAACTTTGCTTGGGAACTGCTATGCTATCCATTTCTTTGTTTATAACTGAAGTCGGTATGTGTTTTCAAGAGGGAAAGTCGGGGTAACGCTTCATAGGCAAGGCTTGCATTTAATCCCAAAGAATCCCTGTGTGATCTCCAAAGGGGAGCAGCATTCTCCAAGCTTGGGGTGGAAGTGTCAGATTCCCGCGTGAATTTTTCAGGTGAGGTGCCTTGTGGTAGAGGCAGGAGCTCGTTGTCCGTGCTCCATCAAGGAGGGTGTTGGTTTTTTGTTTTTTTTTTTTGGAGTTAAGGAGGAAAAAGAGCTCCTAGCATTAAAAGGGTGTCCTGGTAGCGTTACTTCAATTGCTGATGACCAGACAATGTGTTTCCACTTTGGTCCACGCTGCCGAAGTGTAATATAATTATTTGTATTAGACACCAGCCACCTGTTAATATCGTTCTCGTAAAGGTCATTGTGTGGTGCCTTGCTGTCTGAATCTAATGGCCCTGGATCAGGTTTGTTGGGCCCTCCTTTGTGTGACACCGGACAAGTGTCTGTGGGGAAGGAAGGAATGTGAACCCGACACCCGGCCGGCCGGGGCAGCCGACCGGCTTCTCCCAGCTATTGTCGGGCCGCCGGGCCTGGGCTGGTGACAAAGCACGAACGTGTGGTGCCACAGACGGGGAGAATACATTTCCCGAGAGAGGCAGGCCTGTGGATGTAAGCACAGACTTGGTGGTTGAGGAGGGGCACGACTCGGCCAGGCCTGACCCGGGCTGCCACCGCAGGGGAGAGCAGGGCTTTGCTGCCCGGCTAACGCCACGGAAGAAAGCGAGGTGGAGATAATGTAACTGCGCCTGGTGACAATGGGCGGGTGCTTGATCGGCTATTTTTAAGCTCGTGGCGTTGGCAGGTCGCTTTAATCCCGGTGTTGGATTCATTTCTTAATGGCTGCACGGTGGCCTGAGAACGCCAAGCGGTGGCTAGTTGAGAAACGCTGACCTTGTTAGCTGACAGCTCTGCACTCATTTTGGTCAACGTAAGGGCGGCGCGTCTTTAGCTCGAGCTTTCGCCCTCCCTGACCTGGGCTCCCCTTCTGGGAGAGGTGGCTGCAGGTAGGACTTTGGGGATGAGCTCCTTCCCTGCCTGCGCCCGGGGGAGGCAGCAGATGCGAGTGGCTGCCGCTGCGGCGGGGGCTCAGCTGACTGACTTGGCTTGCAAATTTGCAGCAAATGAAAGCCTCAGCTGCCAAAAGAACAAAACAAAGCACCTGGTTTCCCACATGGCGGAGGACATTCCAGCGCTCGCAACGAGGGCGCGCTGGCTTGAAGCCATCCATGTCCCAGTGTCATTAGTAACCGCTACTAGCGGGAGGATTGAATTGCCGCCTGAGAAAGAGCAAGGGCTCTCAGAGTCGTCGCTGCCATTGAAAATATTCATATGGAGAACTCCATTACCGCCAATTTCAGGAGGAATGAGGATCTCATTTTTGATCGGTTGCATATTTATTGGTTCAAACCATCACAGTTTCATTATGCGCGTGTGGATAGCTCATTGTGTTTGTTTGGAACAGGTCATTAGGGTCTTCGAGCCTTCTGGCTTTATAAAAATCTAATTGATTACTTCTGCCCTGAAAGAGTTAATGAAGGATCACTCGTGGCTTTTAATTTTCAGCTAATTAAAAAGAAGTGCATGAAAGGCTGTTTTTGCCTTGGCACTCGTAGCTAAAAGTGCCAAATATAGGGTTGGGATTTTTTTGGGTTTTGTTTTTGTGGGTTTGGCTTTCTTCTTTTTGAGTTAAAGGGTGAGGAGGAGGGGGAAAAGTTCCATGTAAATCATCTAGCCATTAACCTAATGCGGTGGATTTATAAATCCTATTACTATAAGCCCTTTTCATTTCCACTGAGGCCTGACGTGTGCTTGATCCTGCTAATGTAAAATTCATTCTGTCTAAGTGATTACTGAAGGAAGACACTTTTAGTCAATTTTAATCAGATTGCTTGAAACTTGCTTGAATGCTGTTGTTAAGTAAGACATGGACACAGTTTGGCCATGTCTTAATTAGCCTTAGACCAGGAATCAATCAGCTAACCTTTTGACACCTAATACTTTGTGTTGGGGGGGGGAAATCCAGGCTGAGGGCTGAAAATACAGGGCTTGGAAGCAAGATTAGGATTGTAATTTGGCGTTCTGGTTTTATGGTATGCTTGGCAATCCCTCACAGTGTGCAAGGCCTTTATGATGCAGCCCTCGTCGGTGTGTCAGTGCTGAGGCCGGTGGGGTGCTTCCCGTAGCCCATCATAAATTCCTGTCTCCCCAGCAGGAGCAGCAATTGGAGTATTTTTCTGAAGCTGCTTCTGCTCCAAGATAGGTCTGTTATTTTGGCGGAGGGGGGCAGGGGACAGCTGATCTTAAAACGTTGTACCCTCCTCCTCTCAGGCCTTTACTGGCAACGACTGAAGTGGATTCATGGGACAGCTACGCTTTTGGACAGAGCTGTCCCCATTTTTCTAGAGGGAGACATTTGCGTGGAAGCTGTCTGCCTCATAAGCCCCTCATCTATAGCTTGCTGTTGAGATCAGAAGTGTTTTCTGGGAAATGTCATCCTTTAAATGACCAATAAAAAAATCTGGCTGTTTTTAATCTTCCTCCTAGATCATTACCTTCCTAACGGGCTCGGCTCTGACAGGAGCCTCACACTGACTTTCGTTCCATGTTAGCTTACCCAGTTGTGAAGACTTCTTAACTGTTCTCACAGGTGGACTTTTGTTTTCTTAGGAGCAACTTCTGAATATTTTCTCTTAATGTATGCACCACTTCTTTTCATTACCAAGATGTTTGGAGAACTTGTATCCTTACACAATCCCATAGAAGTCTTGGTCATCTTGGTCATTGTTTTTCTGCTGTTGCTTAGGGTGAGCTCTATAACCTAGTGCAAAGCTTCGGGAGAAAATGATGCTTGAAGGGTATGGGAAATAGACACAGACACACAGACACAGAATTTCTAGGTTGGAAGAGACCTCAAGATCATCGAGTCCAACCTCTGACCTAACGCTAGCAGTCCCCACTAAACCATATCCCTAAGCTCTACATCTAATAATAACATTTAACAGCACAGACAGCAGATGATCTCTCAACATAGGCAACATAATTTGCAGATCCCAATTGCAGGTGTGCTGGGGACATCTGCATGGCACTGTGAGCAGAGACCCTGGCTAAGACAGGCCCCGATAAACAGCCTCACAGACTGGGGATTTGGTTCTGCTGATGCACGAAGCTACCTACCTAAAGATTTTGTTTTTAAACTTGGAAATTCAACCACCAGTGGCGTCAGCAAATTCTTCTCAAAAGTCAATCTAGAAGTCTGTATGCTACCGGGCTTTGTGGGTTGTCTTTATTACTTGACTTCCAGGCAATTTAAGTATCTTTTCTCCTCTATCTAACCTGTTAAATTACCTCTCTCTCTCTCTCTTAGGGTGAGTGTACCTCATTTATTCAAATATTACTTGATGATATGACTGCAAACACATGTGGAAGAGAGCGGGGAACATGTTTTTTTTGCTTGATTTGAATGCCTCTTTGTCTTCTGTTTTCTCTTTCGTACTGTTACTGTTGGTCTGCCAGGTGTGCCTTTTTGAATGAAAATGAGAAACTTATTTAGTGTAGAACTCTTCCAGTGTTGTTGGGGAGGCTTATTTGAAAAGCTTTGAAATTAGATGTTAATTACCTTTCTCCTCTACTGGATAATCTTCTATACTTTATCAGAGTAAGAATAATCTTCTATACTTTAATCAAATAAATATTCAAATAGTTTGAATTTGCTGTATTTCAGCTTTGTGACGGTTTTCTTATGTGATAGATTGTAGCAGAGCAACTGTTCATGAAAAGGGAAAAGTGAAACAGAAAAATTGTAGTAGTTCAGGTGGATGGGACGTGTGAGCCATTGCAGACGTACAGTTAACGGTAGCTGATCTGAATAACGGAGTGGTAATAGGCTAGCAGATGATCTGTCAAGGTTCACTTCAGCCTTTTTTTCTTTCCTTTTTTCTCTTTAAGATTGTAGCTGCCAGTGTATATGATCATAAGCTTGAGAAAGGTGTAATAAATTCTGTTCTATGTAACATTTTGGGATATTTTTATTGACCTCTGTCAGATTGCGGTTGGTTCATGACTTTGAATCTGCAATTATCATCTTCCTATAAATGCTGGTGTGTACATATGGTCGAAATAAATGTCTAGGTTAATAAACACAACGGACCTAAGGATACACTACCTATAGCATGACCTATAAAAGGGAACAAATGTCTCTTACTGGTTGTATTTCGTGTATTTATGTATATCTCCTGGGAAAATCTCTTATTCTGCAGCTATTTGGGTCACACTAAAATTAGTGTTACCTATGCCTGAAAGCAGCGATATCTCTTCATTGGCATGGAGGCTGGTCAGCAGGTTTTTTTTCCAAGCAGATTTAATATCGTCTTGAATAAGTTAGAATACATATTTATATATGTTTTTAGTACTTGATGTTCTTCCGCTCTCTAAAGGAAATGTATGTAGACTTATTATGGTCGTTGTGTTATTTTAATGGTAAGATTGTTCTGTTTTTTTTTTTTTTTTTAAGTTCAAACCAGGTCTTAGAGTGCAAGAAAATTCCTAGAGATTTCCATTCCTATACTGGATCCTGATCATTCCTTATGTTTCTTTTTTTTAATGTGTTTTAGCCACCTCCAATAATCTAAAGGCATTAAAAAGCAGTTTGGATTTTAGTCGTTTTGTATCAATAACAGCAGTGGACGAAATCAAGCCACTGTTGACCAGTGCTTGTGCTTAGATTATTATGTTGGCACTAAAACTTCTCTCAAGGCCCTGCAGGTCTCATTTCAGACATAATTCTAATGAGGATATTGAATGACTGCTGTGACAATAATGTAAATTAGTGCTGGTGCCTTCTATTGAAACTGAAAAGTAGGAGCAAGAGTGAGCTTTGAAAGGAGGCTTCTTTGGCATATGAGTGAAAGCTGAGATTTTTATTAATGATTCAAACTCCAGTAACGAGAAGTAGGAAAGCTCGTTAGGTATGTTTTTAGATTAAACAAAACCTTTAGGTTGTGATGTTCTTTCTTTAACTGAATTTGTGGGATGAAGAATTTAAATGAAAATTTCCAAAGTCAAAGATTGATTGAGTTAAAGTATGTAGCACAAAATCAATCCTGTCAAATTGTAGGGAAATAAGAGAGAGATTTATAAACATTGTTAATGTTTTAGAAAGCTAGTTTTGTGCAAATGTGTTTTGAATTCTTTGCAAATGAGATAACAGTAGGTCTAAATGACAAATTAAGGATTTAAAAAATAATCAGCATGCCTCTCTCACAGTAATGGATTTATGGAGGTAGTATGCTTTAGTTGCGTTTGTAATTAATTTTTTTCTATCATTAGAGCAGAAATGTATTCCTGTTGAGCAATATTATTTTGGGTGGATTGAACGAGTGGTAACACCCCGCTACTTTAATCTGATAGGTGGCTGAAAGTCAGTTTTTGGTTTGGGTTCCTAGCGGGTCACGTTGCAAGGTTAACTACATTTGTTTGTTTTCCTAGTCTTAATATCTCCATTCTCTGTACTACTAACAAACAAATCCACATCCTGTGGCATCGGATAATGACATCTTAACCACTTGGTTTCATCAGCAATAAAGCCGTACTGCTATTAGTGTGGAATCCCTAAATACCGAAATGAGCTGTACCTGCAGTGCTTAACAACAGACCGACACATAAAAGTCACTTCTGAAACTGTCATTTCTTCGCATGAGTCCAAAGTCCTCAAAAAAATAATTCAAATGCTTTGATAAGCCTCTAACTTAGTTCTGTTTTTAAAAACAGTGCAGGTGTCCTCTGTTGTGAGACAGGCTGTTGAATAGACAAATGGTATTAAAAATGCTGTGGGCTGCTATTTCAGGTTTACTGTTCAACCAGCTGACCATTAACTGAGGCAGTCTTGAAGACTGAAAAGAAGATGGGCCCTTTGAGGAATCGGCCTGAAGCTCAGCTTTTCTGTTAGCGTACTCAGAAAATGGTGTCACCGAGCATGTTCCTGTTTCTACAAGAGCCCTGTGACATCAAATACTGTTCATACATAGCTCCTTCAAGTGTTTGTAAGATGCTTGCTATTGTGGATGTGGGGATAGGCAGTAGTTTCCATTGGCATGGACTCTTTTTTTTTTCCCCTGTATGTCCTTATAGGAAAAATTTGGGAGAAGTTGCCCCAACCAACACAGACTGTAGTTCCCCTTGCTGACTTACAGTAGCAAGCCCCGTTTAACAGGCAAGTTACGTTTGTTAATTAGTAATTTTATTTTGTAGTAAATTTAAAAGTAGAAGAACAAACTTTTTAAATTACTTTGATTTTTTTTTCTTCCACATTAAGATCTTGGTGTGTGACAGAAATTAGCCATGTACCTTAAAACCACCTGGTAGCCCACTATTTCTGACATTTTATGTCAGGAACATGGCTTTTTCAGGGGCAAGGGGGTCTTTTATGTCCTCAAGAACCCCATTTTTTTTGGGGGGGGGGGGCGGGAGTGGGGAGCAGACAGAATTCAGGAAGCTCATTTTAAAGAAATGAGTATGGCTGGCTGGCAGAGGCGCTCAGAAGCTCTTTCTGTCTGTGTCTAGGTCAGCTTCATCAAGTGCTGTACAGAGGTCACACTGAACAAATAGGAAATCTGATTGAGACTTCGTGTTATTAACCATGCATGTTCCTAGTTGTCTTTTCACATCCTTGGAGCAATCACTAGGTCCTGCCTGAAGCAGAAAAGGTTAAGTGTCCCACCGAGGGTGGAAAATGGATTTATTTCTCTGATACCACCTAAGAAGGCAGTTCAGAGCTGCCACAGGGGCTACTCTGAAGAGACTGGAGGAGCCCCAGCAGTGCAGTGCCTGGTCCTTGGATGCACCGGAGGTGCTACCTGCCCTACTCCTGGTTTTTCACTACTTTAATCAGTTCAAAAGTGACTGTGAGTTTCTGAGACTTCAGCAGTGTCCTGACCTTATTTATTCCTGACTGGGTACTTTGGTAAAATTTCTATTTGTTACCAGTGCTTATTTCATGCACGCTGAATTTCTTTAATTGTTGTAACCAGCAAGGATGGCACCGTGTCAGAAGACCAAGGTTTCTCTACTTGAAGCAACATTTTTTCCCGGTCTCCAGTACTTTGTGTGTATGCTTCTACATGACAAAAGACTTGTTCAGTTACTTCTTTAATGCAGCAAGATTCATCTTAGAGCACATATTTTTTATTTTTTTTTCTTGTTTGGGCAATCCTAAAGCTTGTTTTTGCCATATACTTTGCTTAGTAAGAACAATTGTCACTGTAGCAGTCTGTGTACCCCAGATTGTTCTCCTACCTTTCACATTTGAGTAGCTCAGGGAAACCTGAACATCCCAGTGGAGTTAGGGCGCTGGATGTACAGGAATTTCTCCTTCCTTAATCAGAGAGGATTATAATGTAGCAGATCTGGAGTGAGTATTTTGGAAGCTTTGTTGGACTTGATGAGATTCCTGTAGACCAGAAGCCATCTCCAGGCCACTGAGGCTCCACTGAGCGGCAGCGCAGCCACCTGGCTCACCTCCTGGTTCTGCGCTGCCCGCAGACTTGCTGAGGGCACGCCCTGCCCCATCGCCCGCTCACCACCACGGGCAGCTCACAGCCCCGGGCTGGCATCCAGCCCCACACGGCCACCTGCAGCTGGCCTCCAGATGGACGTGCTGCTGTGGGCCCCAGCCTTTCGAGCACAGCAGCTCAGTCAGCTGCCAGTGAGCACCGGGCTGTGGTGAGGCTGAGCAGCCTGTGCTTCCCTGGATAAGCCTTCAAGGACTGGCTGAGGTTGGAGGGGACCTCTGGAGGTTGTCATCTTGCCCACCTTGAGGCTAGCAGTGACACTTCCTTTCTTCAGTCCTCAGGAGCCTATTCCTTCCTATTCAGTTCATGCCCCAGCCTTTTTTTCCCATCTTGATCGTTGGTGATGTGCTTCTGTCCCCATCAGTCCTAGTTTAAAGCTCTCCTTACCAGGTCGGGCAGCCTGTTGGCAAAGATCATTTTGCCCCGTGTAGTCAGATAAATCCCGCACTGTCTGAGCAACCCTTGATCCCTCAGCGAGGGTTGTGTGATCGGAAAAACCCAAACTCTGCTGGCAGCACCAGCGGTGAAGGATGAACCGTGAAGGATGAATGAGCATTGTTTAATTTTCTATAAACAACCGTCATATGTTGTCTAAATATATCTAATTTAATGAAGCAAAATTTATGCTGTATGAAAATCTTGCCTGACATTTAAGAAATTAGGTAAGAGAACTTTCTTTGGAGGCTAATTAGAGGCTAAAAACCATCTCTAAATCGAAATAGATGTTGTTTTGATAGACGACCACTTAGTCCTGATGAAAGAACAGCTTGGTTTTAAAGCTGTTGAAACAACTTTCAAGGATTTTATGATGTACATGACATTCATACGCAGTGTTCATTACCAGCACCAGCGTGTCCTCTCACTGCAATACAATTTCAGGATTGTTTTCAGTGAAATATACCTGTGTTTATACAGAGGTTGCTCTATTCAGTATACTTATTGCAAAAGTGCCTGTGATTCTTAAAGTAAAATTGTTTTTTTGTGTTTTTTTTTTTTTTTTTTTTAGTAGAAGCCCTTTTTCTTTTAAGAGTACTCATCAGGTGGGAATTGGTTTGTTGTGGTTCTTACTGGAAGTACACAAACCAGTACAACTGTAGCAAAGTTGATGTTTAGTAGATTGATGTCCTGCCAGTCCACGCTCCCTTGTATCCTTAAGGGATCCTTCTTAAAACTGACCTTTCTTTTCATAATGAAATGTTCTTTAAGGAGTTGAAAGTGAGGGCAGTGGGCCTTCTAGAGTTGTAACTCCCATTGGACTCTCAAGGAATTTGTCATCATTTTGGATATGGCACTGAATTTATCCACTACTCAAAAATTAAAATATTCCTGTCTTCTGAGTTTCTTCACTAAATCTTGCAGAGTAATAATAATTTGAGGTTGTTGAGTATTAGCTTTATTTCTCTTTGAAAAAGTATTTTCTTCCAATACTGAAGACAGGAATCTACTCCTTGATCCTTTCTGTAGGAAAAGGATAGATGTATGCCTATGAGAGTAGCTTATCTGGGAAACGGGTACGCACTTAAAGAGCTTACATTCCTGTCAGCTCAAGGTTGAGGGAAACATGCCTATATATTTGCAGGGCGGTCTGTAAAATTACCATAAATCTGTTGTGGAGGGTTGTCTTTCATATTCAGAAATAGAATTTGCTGTTACTTACAGGAAAGTCTCTGCTCAGGTGTAAACCTGACTGGATTCTAACTTGTCTGACCAAACAGACTACACTGCTTTTGTAAGGAATTCATTTTAATTGTTTACTCTTCTTGTCATTTGTTGTTTGCATGTTTTTCTGGAGAAAGGCCGATTCTCAGTTGCTAAATATGTTAAACCAGTTAAGTTTAGGTAACAAAGTAAAATGAGCAAATGTTTAAACAGAAAGACTTCATTTTGCTAAAACACGTGCTGCTTTTTTTACTCCCAAGGAGGTTATACTTGTGTGTATTCATTTAAATATTGAATAGCTTAACACATGTTTTGGTTTTATTAGGAAATGGTAAATGAGGCTTGTCATATTCTTGTTTACTAGAAGTGCTTTTACTTGTGGTTTTGATAAACTTAGCTTTTGAGGTAGGTGCAATGTACTTGAAATGCACAAAAGGTTTCCTTGCATCTTCTAGCTAAGTACAAAATGTTCATCAAGCATAGATGTATTTAATGGATTTAAATAAAAAATTATTCAGAAGAGTTAATGAGCTAAAATTGGTTTGAGTACCATGTTCTTCAAGGGGCCCTAGGTGTTACAAATCTTGTTTTTATTTTCGTAGACTGAAAAGGGGGGGGCGGAAGAACTTCACTGCCTCTTTATTCATGTTAGGTGGTCAGTTTTGAATGAGTTGGACAGAAAGAAAATAATGAGTGGGTGGGCTGTGAGACCCCGTGCTTCTCAGTTAACTGCCCGTGCTTCTGTTGCATGGTTTCTCTGGCCACAGTTGTGGTGGACCTGAGAGTTACAAAATGCCCGTGCTGTACAGGTGCCTTTTGCAGCTTGTTAGCCACTCACATTCTTATTACTTTGAGAACCCAGAACTGGGCTAAGAGCTGGGCCAGTTGGCTTCTATCCAGTCAAGTATTCAGCTTTGTCATTGAGCGCTCAGTTTTTCCATTTCCAAGTTTTTAATTGAATTTCTAACAAAGAATCTTTTGGGTGTGGACTTCTTGTTTAGTGTTTTTTCTTTTTTTTTTTTTTTTTCTTTTTTCTTAGCTGTAGGAGTATGTGTCATTGTTTTTCTTCTATCCTAGCACCAAACCAGTTCTTTAAACTGGTCAAATTTCACTTTTAAATTGGCCAAATTTCACTTTGGTATAGTATAATTTGTAATACATTGTGCAGAATGCCCAATAAGGGTGTAACTTCATAAAAAATTAATTCTGTTTTTCTTGTTTTCTTCATTAAAGCTTACCACAAATACCTGAAGTGGAGGTATTGTAGAATTTTAAAGGTACATAATTGTTTCTGGCATCAAGGGAACATTGTCTTTGAGTTGTAATTTGATTCATATCATCCTCTTCAGTGTTTTACTGTCATCTTTGCGTTCCTTGTCAAAATGTGACAAATATACACATGATTTTTGTTGTGTTCGGAGTGTTTCTAATGCTGCCTCTTTGTGCATGCTCTGTTGTTTGTGAGGCAGAAGATCCTACCTTTTGCTGTCATGTAAACGTGTCACTGATCTTTGTGTACATTGCTTCATGCCTTGGAGTCATTCTCCCTTTGGTTTTGGTGCCCCCATCCAGTCTTGGGTTTGTATATATTATCCAGCAAGGTCATGGTGTTGCCTGTCAACTTTGCTGGTGGAGTATGGACAGGTAGTTTCAGTGTTGCTGGAAAAAAAACAACATGGGAGGAAAAATTTTGGATGCATGGGGTGGTGTATTTCTGATGCTTTTGAGCTTATCTAAGACAACGTTTTGGGGAAATAAAACCTTGAATGCATTGTCTAAGTAAAGCAAATGCTCAATTGAAGTTCTTTGAAAGAAATGTATTTACCAGCTATTTGGATTGGGTCACTCCAACCCCACCAAATCGAGTCTGTTGTCTAATGAAAGCATGGCACTGGGATGCTTCATTCTCTATGGCAAGCAAGGTTTCCATCTTTGTTTCACTTTTTCTTATGACATACGTACCTTTTTGTCCTGTGATAGCAACCTTTTTTTGAAAATCCTCCTTAAAAAAAGTCGTCTTGCAGTATTCTGCAGCAATAGCGTAGAGGCTACTTATCATAGCATAGTAACAAAGCTAATGAATGGGTTGTAAAAATACAGGGGTGCAGAAACGCTTATGTAGCCAAGTTAGGGGCAGTGCGTACTGGAGCACAGTCTGTTCATTCCTCCGTATCGTGGGAAGGGCTGGCTAATATCAATGGTTAAAGCTGGTACCAGAAGTATTGCTGTGTAATTACACAAATAAACACCTGGGCTGGAAACAAAATCTCAGGTCTACACGAGGTGACTACAGAATAGTCTTCAAAAATGCATTTTTTGTCAACGCCATATGAACGTTAGTTTTTCTCCTTGTGCAAAGCAAGAGCATAAATGATATTTCTTGCTATGCATCTGTGGTACAGCATTTTTGTAATCATTCTGGTCAGTCTTTTCAGCCTGATCATGTCTTCATGAAGAAATCTTTCTGTTTCCTTATGCCTGTGGCCCTGGGAGTGTACAGAGAATTTGTACGTCTCCAGGAGAAATCTCTGCATTGCACTGCACATTAGTTTTGTGCCCTGTTCTGTTTTAGCTCAGCTAGAAATCTTGTTCTCACGTAAGCATCCTCTTGTCGGGAGATGCTCTTTAGTGGCTTTTAAGTAAGGTGTGTTGAAAACTACTTGATGCAATGGAAAAGCCGTTCCTTGTATATTTGTGTTTTTTTAATCATTCCCTTTCTTAAATCATGTTCTCATTTAATTAAGTAATCAGCGAGTTGGAGTCAAATTAGGACAGGATTTTGCATTTTGGTTTATTGTCTGCAACTGCAGTCTTTCCGTTTCTGTCAACTCACTTTTCATGGGCGAGGGCACGGGCGTGTTGCTGGCCTCGCTTTTACAAGGAGAAAGTTAAAATGGAATTTCACAGATGTTGGCTGTGCGGGGAAGTTCACAGGTTTTCAGAAGTATATGTTTGCTGGGGGGAAGGGGCATGGCTGTACAGATGGGTTGCCAGGCAATTAATTCTTCCTACTTGGATTGCCTGCAATAGGAGACAATCCAGCTCTCATGAGCGGCGCAATATTATTTGCAAAAGGAAACTAACGAGTAACAATTTTCCTATTCTCTTCCTTCTTTCTTCTGTCTTCCCAGCCTCACCATAAACCTCCCTCCCTCCCTTTGCCGCGCACTTCTGAGAAACTGCTCGTGATTGATATGATAGCAGTGCTGTCATTCTTCTTAACAAAAAAAAAAAAGTCATTTTTATTCTAGGTATTTTAATAGAGTCCCATTAAGGATGTATTGCTGACTGAAATATTGGCGTGAAGGGCTCTCACTGAGCTGAGCCCAGGAATTAAGAAGTCAGGAAATCGGCTGCTGCATTGCAAAAGAACCTTGTGTGACACAGTATCTCCTGATTGGGGGGATCATTACTGCTATTATGACTCGACTTGCGTAGGAATTTTAAATTTCATCTGAATGTCAGTAATAACCCTCTTAGCAAATTATCCTGAATAAAATCACGAAGGCATTTTATATAATAGGTGTTGAATTACTGGATAGATTTGCTAATTAAATACTCTTTGTTCTGCTGCAGTTGACATTACAGGGTAAGATCTCGAACAATTATTCTCAACAGCTGTACTTTGTTAAGGGAAAAATTAACCACAAAGTTTATTTTTTTTATACTTGAAGTTGGCAGATTTTTTAAATGTGCTTGAAAAAAATTCCATCATCCAGTTGGTAATGAGAAGATAAATATGCAGGTGTTGCTGTGAAATCAGATAACTACCGACTGCCTTATTAATGAATTTTAGCAAGCCTTTATAACCTTCTGTTTTGTAGCTGTTGGCACTTACAAGTGATCTTCTGTCAGACCGGGTAGCACTAACATATGCCAGTCACTCGATGAAGCTAACTTGTCTGTGACCCTCTTGTAATTACCCACATCCTCCGCTGTCCTCGGAGACAATTGAGAAATGGTCTTTGCGCAGCCAAACCTTTTTTAGTGGGGGATAATTCTATTTTAAAAAATGCTATCTTTCTAACTATTTATAGATAGCTTTTTTTTTTTTTTTTTTAAAGGACGAAGGAGAAAATGCCAGAAATTATTGAGGGTAACAAATGTTAGGCCTTCTTTTCTCTGACACAAACTCTTCTCTTGTCTGTCCAGTGCGTTTAATTGTGCTTCAGTGACTCCCGTTTCCCCTTTGGAGTACTAAGGGAAAGATAAAACCTTCCTCCGTAGGAGTTATCTAATAAGTGAGAGAAGAGGGATGTGGGGGGGTGAATAAGCTAGAATTTTAATGACTGCATGTGAAATTCGGTGTCATGTAGCAGTGACACATGTCTCCAGAAAAATTTCCAAACCCCGTGTAAGGGTGGTGGGCAGTGCCATCCGAATCACTTGTTAGAAATGGGTGAGCGGAATACCCTTTTAAAGCTTTTGGTTAAAATTGAGTCAGATGGACCCGAGCACGTATGGCACGGACAGAATCTGCCGCTCAGACCCACCGTTCTCCTGTTCTTCAGTTCTCTGCTCTGTGTCTAGGTGGAAGGTTGAGGCCAGCACAGCGTTCTGCAAGTTGGGACTTGTAAGCAGAGTTCAGGCATCACGTTGTCCACATACTGAGTTTGCAGCATCAGTGGATGGTCTTTAAAGCGACTGGATGTTTTGGGCTTGGCTTGGAGAAGATAAATTTATAGGTATCCGTATGTGCTTGGGGAATAACCCTGGTAAGGGCGTTCGTTGTGAGTCAGCTGTGCCAGGCTGATACTGTGGTTTGGAGCCTAACCTTTCCTTAGGCTCCTTGAAGCGTATGGTATGTTAGGTTTGCTTAGGTCCACGCCTTTGTACTTCAGGAGAGTGACTCCATCCTTACGTGCAGAAATTTCTTCTTTGAAGAAAATGGCCAGAAAATATGTATGAACGCAAGCTATGTTGAAAGAAAACATTTACGTTTATAAAGCCAGGGACAACAAAAATAAGAATGCCAGGGTGAATTGCATTCAGCATGTAATTCTGTGGTGCATAATTCTAAAACAAACTGGAAGAAGCACAATGGAGCATCATACTCTCTAGGTTTCATCGCTGTGATTGTTTAAAGCTTCAGCAATATTAAAGATGCTTGATACTAATATTGAAGGAATGGCAGTGTTGTCAACCTGCTTGTGCCCTGTTAAGCGGAGATGGGTGCATTGCCTTTCTCTGAGTCATTTTCTGGCAGCAGTGGAATAGAGATGGACAAGACTCTTGGACTCGTTTTAGGCTCGCCGACTTCATGGAGCTTGTGGGATTTCACAGAAACAGCTCTATCCTGTTGCTTCTCTATCCTTTTTCTTTCCTCATCCCTGCTAATTCCTACTGTTTAGCTCCCTGTCACAGACTTCCTGACGACTAGTTGCAATTGTCTTTTTGGCAAATATGGCCAAGGAGTATTGCAATTTAAAGTATGAAAAAACAAACAAACAAACAACAACCTAAAATTTAACTGGGTTGTTAAATTTAATATAATCTGTTAAAATGGTGCATTGCCTGACTATCTTTAAAGCTGGAGTACCAAACTGTGCAGAATGACCTGACAGCCTCTGATTTGTCTTTGCTATAACACGTACTTCAGACTCATCCTCTTTAAGAAGTTGAACGTATGCCAGTAGCAGGACTAGCTGAAAAACCACTGAGGTTTATGCTGAGAGGGGAGGGTAAGGACTGAAACGAGGGAGCAGGGACTAAACAAGTGGAGCCTGGAACCACGTGCCAGAGCACCTGGATGCTGGCAGGACAGGAAAGGGGGAAAAGAGTGGGAATGTGGCCATGTGCCTGAAGGAATGGAGCAGGTGTTGGAGGAGGGGTGAGAAAAGAAGGGTTTCGTGGAAAGGAAGAATGAGATCAGACCTAGAGTGGAATGTGAGAATTGAGAGAAAGTACAGGAAACTGGGAAAGGGTGGGAAGATAAATTAGGGAAGCATGGGAATTAGGGTAAGGAGGGACTGGGAATGGGATTTTGTGGAGGTGAGCCTAGAGTATACGAGGCAGGGAGTTGAGTCTTGGAAGTGGAGAAGTGAAGAATGCAGTTGGAGGTGATGTAGTTAAAGAGTGCAGTGAAAGCACAACTTTCACATCCAGCCCACAGAGCTGCTTTTGCTCTAATTGGTTAACCAGGAGGGTTTAACCACACTGATGCAGCTGCGGCACAGAGTAAACAAACCTGGACCGTGTTTGAACAAGCCATCCTGGATACATGTAAAAGGTCACCTGGAACGGGACCAAGCGCAAAACGGACCAGGCACTTAAATGCTTGCCCAACCTTTCACGCAGCTCCGCAAACTTCACCAATCCTTGGTGCTGCAGCTACGCTTTCCTCTTCGTGTTAATTTTCCTTGGTCGTTACTGCGCTGCGGTGGTGTCTTGGCTTCAGATGATAGATAAACTCTTCTGCCCCTCTCCAGTATGCTGACCTGTGTTGGAGATGGAGACAGTACCCTACTTGTGTGAGGTCTTTATAGCTATTGATGAAGTTCAAAGAATTTCTATTCAGAGGATTCAGGGACCTTGGAATGCACTTGTGGCTGAGGAACAAACCTGGTTACACACAGGTGTGCCCACTGATTCAACATCAGTGCCCTATCTCTGCCCCAACTCCCCGTCCCATTTCTGGTTTCCTCAAGGACTTTGCTTCTTAATGATTCGTTCTGAGATCACTGGAAGAGTGATCAACCTTTTGAGTAGATTCTTGATAAGCAAGCACCATCCAGGCTGTACTGAATAGACAGGACTTTTTTTTTTTTTTTTTTTTTTTTTTTTTTGGATAAAAGTCTCAATGACATCAAGAGATAAGGCAGAAGATCACTGACCTAAATTACTGAAAGAACCTTCGTTCTGGCATTTCCTGGTGAGATTTTATTTGAGCATTTGATTCAATGTTCTTTTTATTTTTTTCCTAGTGTAGAATGTGTGTGCGCACATGCAATTTTGAGATTTGTTTTAATCTTGTTTTAGGGGAGTTAATAATAGCATTAATACGAGGTCAGATGAGAATTTAGTCATGTAATAGGAGTATCAAGGCGACTGTGTGTTGCCAGGAGAGAGGTGGTTTGCTTTGTTTTGAAAGGTGAGAGCATTTGGAATTAGCAACCTAATGGATGTGTTTGCGTGCGTTAGCTTGTAATTATATCATACGCTAATCTTTGATTATTTTTTTCATTTCAGATTTTGATGCATACCAAGGAGATGGTGCAAAAGGTAATGCTGAGCATTTTCATTAAACAACTACCCTTAAAGAGCACACCTGGTGAAATTTTTTATTCTAGGAGAACTGTAACCCAAATAGACCTGAAATCACGTCTTAGGATGCCTGGTTTACAAATGTAATCCTTCCTAATGGATTATAGCTTTTTTCTTTTCCTAGCACAGATATGATCTAGTCCCTGCTTGAAGCCTATGTGCAACTGTTTCAAGCAAATTAGCAACAGTGCTAATTAGAGTTTACTCACAGACCTGTTACATTATGTGTTCTAGTGTTTTATTACGGTTTATTTTCTGGCATCCTTTAAGCTCTGTCACAGGGTGTTTTTCTGACTGTATGGAGTTTCATATGGACATAGCCGTGCTGTAGTTTTTACAGCGGCATTGATTCTCCACCAGTGAAGACATCAGGTTCTCACTTTTCAAGCTAATGTTATTGGATGCATGTGGCCATATTTTGGTGACATTTATTGGTGGTGACAAATTTTCTTTTCACCTTCCTCCTTGCCGTGCCTTTCATACACACCTCAAGCTTATTCATGTGATTCAGTTTGTCCAGAGTTTCCTCCCTTACCGCGAAGTATTATGGCAGGCACTCTTGGTTATGGATAAAAACTCTGGTGGTTGAACACAGTCTTTTCCAGAGTAGGGCATTTGAATTGTTAACAACGATCAGAGTGAGACATAATACGAAGGGCAAAGTTTGTCAGAGAGAAGGAATCAAGTAGGTGGTGGTATTCATCTCCATCCAGCAATAACCATTCAGTAGGTCACCCTGAGGATAAAAATGTATGGGTCATAGTAGCTAGATTCTTATCCAAAAGGAGAAGCTTGCTCTCTAAAGATCTGCTGGCCAGGGGAGGACCAACGCCAGTAACTGGATTATAGCAGAAGAAAAAAGTTGAGAGTAGGAAGACAGAAATGTTAAGCCACATGCAAAATTTGGAAGAAAAAAAAAATTGAAAGAACAGCCTAATCTGGACAGTATTGTCTGTGGTGTTGTCAATTTCTGTACCCATTAGCCAGTACTTAGAGTAGATTTATAAAGCATCTAAGCACTATTTGGTGTTTTTTGTTTGTTAGTTTGTTTTGGTTTTGTTTTTTACTCCAAAGTGACTTTTCTGCAGTAGTATTGTGATGAGCACAAATGAGGTGGGATACAACCTGACTGTGGTATTATCCTTCAGGCACTTTGGCTAAGTAAATGCCTCATCTGAATAGCATGAACTTGTCCGCTCGTATTTCTGAATCTAAGTGAACTTCATTTGTCCTGGCAGGCCAAACTTATTGGTGATTGGAGTTCCCATTGTTTCTCAAGACTAGAAGTGTTCACTGACTTATTTTTCTAACACTTGTATAGTAAAATTTTAACTACTTATTATGTATGCAATTGAATGGTGATTTGTTTTTAGCATAGCAGGGGTTTGTTTCATTTTTCTCTTTGAATTCAAATATGTCTTAATGAGATTTACAGACTTCTCAGTAAAAAAATTACATTTTTTTGCTTTTTATAATTTAAGTGATGATATATGGACAATGATCTTTTGGAGTCTTGAAAATGAGGTGGGACTTTCAAATGATGGAGGGGTTTTGTTTTTCAAAGTGATTTGTTTCATTTAGATGAACCTCGAAGTGATTTATGGAGACACGGATTCCATTATGATAAATACCAATAGTACCAATCTGGATGAGGTCTTCAAGCTGGGGAACAAGGTAAGGAATTTTATTCTTTTTAAAGCTTTCCTGCATGCCTGTGTTTTCACACTGTGAATAGAGCCAAAGGTATTGAGAGAGACCCCCACAGCAGAAGAAGAGTTTAGGACAGGAGGAGGGAGAACTTGACCACTTTTGGGAGCTATGTGGTAATGAAAGCTCAGAGTGCCCTATCTTTAGGTGTAGCTGCTCTGTGCATTTTTATACTGATCTAATTAAAATGAAAAGTGTCGTTCTATAGTGAGCATTTTTACCAATTTAAATTATCAGGAGACTATCTGCATATCTGGTAAGCTGGTACGGAACTAATTTGGAGGAACTGTACTTTACAATTACAATGCAAAAATAATTTTGATTTTAATGATTTGTGTTTTGACATGAGATACATCAATCAGTTTCATTTTTTTTTAGTTATGTAGTATGTATTACACTCTATGTGCCATCAGATTTCCAGTGGCAAATTTAAGTATTAATTTACAGGTTGTACTGAGTATGGAAGAGATCTGTTTGATTTAAAATTGGCAATTGACAATATGCAATCTTTACAGCTGTCTAAAATTGTTGAAGAAAAGTAAGAAAATTTTAAGGAAAAGTTGTGAGAATCTGTTTTTGAGAGGTAGAAATTGCAATGAAAGTAAAATGAGGGCTATGGAAGCCCTCTCCCCCCCCTCCCCCCCCCAACAAAAACAAAACAAAACAAAAAAAACACATTATTTATTTGTAGTCCAATATTCTATGAAAGTCTTGTAAATGTGAGACCAGCGACACTCTGAGTTTTAAGTATGTGTAGCAAGATTGTTGGGATGGAAGAAAGAAATCTTTCTGTTTTTTTTATATTTTGTATTTGCTTTTGGTTTGTCATATGAACTCATAATTTCAGGTGTATTTACATTTCTAGTGTGTAAGAAAGTTACTTTAAGAAAGTTAATTAAACTTCATCTGCATGTTTTTATCTCTATTTTCTTTAATAATAATATTTTCAATAATAATTTTTTAAATCTGTGACGGAATTGTCATAATAGGTTAAATACTTCTGGCTTTGCTTCATGTTTACTTGGAGAATCGGTAGGTTTTTGAGCCTGCATGATTCTTTTTAGAGTCAAATGTTTGGCTTTTTTTATCCCATTGACTTCTTTATCTCAGATCACTTGTTTTAAAGGAGCATGACCTGTTTTAATTAACGTTTGCAAATTAGTAGAAAAGTGTAGAAGAATTACACCTTTTCCTCTCAGAGAAATCAGACTAAAGAAAGTAGGCATGTTGTGGGGAAGGGTGTCAATAAACGCTTGCAGTTTGCGTGCGTGTCTTTCCCAGAGGTATACACATGGAGCTCTGGGATGCAGCCATAGTGCTCCCACCTGTCCCAGGGAAGGGGGAGTGCCTTTTTAAGTTTGTGCTGTCAAGAATTGCAAAGTACCTTTTTTATAAAGGAGGTTTTATATTCCAAGGGACCATCTTTTATCTGTTCCTACCCTGAAACCCCTTGTGTAATTGATTTGAGATTCTAGGTGAAGTAGTTGCCATAATGAGAAGGGCCTAATTCTGTTATCTGCAAGGTCACATTCAGTACCCTGCTTCTCTGCTCTGCTTAATTTTGTTAGGGAGGTAGATATACCAAGCTGTAAATCCTTAGGAAACCAGTGGGGGAACCTTAACTTTAATAGTAGTGATTACTGTGCAGCTTATTTCACGATTAATGGTTCTGCTGAGTCTTTAAAATGTGTCCACAAACACATGGTGCATAATGTTAATTGTTTTAAACTTAATTCTGTGAAAGTTAAATTTGTCCACAGTTAGTGTTGCATTTGGTTTTAATGTTGGCGCATTTGCAGATCAAAAATGAAGTGAACAAGCTGTATAAATTGTTGGAGATCGATATTGATGGAGTCTTCAAGTCCTTGCTGTTGTTAAAGAAGAAGAAATACGCTGCTCTTACTGTGGAACCAACAGGGGATGGGAAATACGTAACTAAACAAGAACTGAAAGGGTTGGATATAGTCCGAAGAGATTGGTGTGATCTTGCAAAAGAAACTGGAAAGTGAGTTTCTTTTTGTGGCATTGTCCTTGTTGCTGTTCTAAACAGTACATGCTTCATAAACATTTGATAACACGTGGCTGTTTCCTGGCCTCTGTAGATTGGTAGCAAACATCAGAGTTGGGGTATCTCAACTGATTGGTGTAGGAGGTGGTAAACATTACATTCTGGCACTTGTTACAGATCATGATTTTACAAGTCCAGGTGTCATTAGCTCCACTGTCTTTACAGCTTCTGTGGAAGCAGTGGATTTGATTTGTTGCAATTTTTATATGTAGTATAATAACCACAGCTGCAATCTTGTGAAAATGGAAGGTGCTACTAGTGTTTGCAGTCATAGGTTCAGATTTATTATTTTTTTTTTTTTTTCAAAGATGGCAAAAGAAATTGGTAGTTGACTGTCTCAGCATCCTCTAAGAAAGCAGTCCAAAGTGTGCAAGAGAGAAGATAGCTTTCCATAGGACTGTTTGTCTTCCATTTTTCAAACAAAGCTTTTCTGATACTACATTATGATGGATAGTGGATTGATGATTTATGAATTATTGCACAGGACATTTTTATGCTCAACTTCAGTGGAGATAATACTTTCAACAATGTAGGAAAAAACACCCTGGAGTGGATGGAGAGATGGTCATCAAGGGACTGACTCAACTTACGTTGCATGCTGCCTCTTGAAAACTTAAATTGTGGTCCAAATGCATCTAAAAATGAGTACTTTTTTACATTTGTAAAAATACACCACACACTTGCTTACTGTTCTTAAGACTTGCATTTTCTAAGAAAAGACGCATCATAATAGAAGCAAAATTTTCCAAGTTAGGAATGTATTAGTAATTAAAGCTATACAAATGTTTGAGAGTGTTCTTTAGTGACTAACTCTTCTGCAGCTGGCAGATCTTCCCAACCACATTTTACAGAAATAGGCAAGACTTTGCTTGCTTTAACTTTGTGTGTTCTCTTCTCTCTTCTCCTCGGTTCCCCCATTTCAGATACCTGCTTTGCAATAATAAATGGCAAAGCAAAATGGAACAGAAAATGGAATCTAGTTGGACTCAGCAATTCCAGACCACCGTTTCACATTAGAACTATTTACAATAATTTGCTTAGTAAAATAAATGAATAAATAAAATAAAACACAACAGAAAATATATATACAGGCAAATTGCTATAAATTTTGGATCAGACTTCATCCTCAGTTTCCTTAACTTGTAGAGGTAACCCATGGGAAGGGAGGAATGTGTTTGCTGTAATGGTTTTGCGTGTTTTAAGCTTTCCTTGATTTCTGAACTGTTTTTGCAGCTATGTAATTGGTCAGATTCTTTCTGATCAGCCCCGAGACATAATTGTGGAAAACATTCAAAGGCGGCTTATAGAAATTGGAGAAAACGTGATGAATGGCCGGATCCCAGTAAATCAGTATGAAATAAACAAGGTAAATGAAGTTTCAGCTCTTTTGTGTCTCAGGAAGCTTTACTGTTCCTGCTACTGACTCCTGATAAAGATCTTTTTAATCCTTATGATGCTGTGAAATGGTTTAGTGGTAGGCTTTGCAGTGCTAAGTTGACAGTTGGACTTGGCCTTAGAGCTTCTCTCCAACCTGTCTGTATGTGCAAAGGGCATAGACTTCTTTTACTACATAGTTACTATGTGGACCTCTTGTATAACAAATTAAACTTATTTACCACAAAATAAAAACTTGTGCATGCATATTAATTGTTGTTTCCTATGGGGGGCATCTTTTCAAGCAATCTGAAGTCTGCTGCTGTCTGACAATTTGTTTTTTCCTGTGTGTTTGTTCTCCTTAGCTGCTTATTGTGTGTTTTTTATATATATTTAGAAACCCTCTCTATTTTAAACAGTAGTTTTATTTATTTTTATTGCATTTATACTGCTCTTTTTCACTGATGTTTCGTCTTGGCTGTCAGCACAGTGTTTATTGTTGTATGCAAAAGCTTGACTACATACTCCCAATGAGAGAACAGAATTACAGAATAATTTCTGTTCTGAAAATTCCTAGGATTGGTATCCTGCATTGTGAGATACCGAATAGCATAGAACATACTGTAGAGATCCTACAATCAAAGTAAAAACACTTTGTTGAGCTGTAAGCTGGTCTTGCTTTCTCAGAATAATAGCTGTCTCATGTCCCATCCTGCTCTCCTGTCCGCTGGTTCTGGACTTTGACAATTATGGGAAAGGCTGTGCTTTCAAAAGTTTTCTCCCAAATCATTATTTTGTATTTCTGGTTGAAAATACTTAAACTGAAGAAAACGATGAAAAGAACCAAGTGTTCTGTTTTATAGAAAACCCATATAAAAGCATAGTGTTGTCAGTTTGTTTCCTTTTAAAGCTCCATAGAAGGAAACTAATATTCGCTTAGAGATCTTATTCAAGACTTTACTACAGCAAGAAGCGAAATACTCTGTTTTATCTACAGGATTTTTAGCAAAAAGTATGTTTTTGGTTTATTTTTATGAATCCTCAATGAAACTTATATTTTGGTCTTCAAAATTCTCCCACTTGCCAGGGGTGTTTGATTAATAAATTGGGTATTATATTCTCCTCTCATGGTTCTGTGAAACAGATATCCCAAATTTACTTCATCCAGAGTGTCTTTCTTTTGCCAGCTGGTCATCTGTTCTGTAAGACTGTGTTAATAAATCAGTTAAGAAATGCGTTCAGGTTGTCATCAGACTGTTAGAGAAAACAGTGTTTTTTATGGTTTATGTAAATATTTTGTCATCCATTTCTTACACTCTTCTTACTGCAAATATTGTCACAGTACTTAGTGTCCCAATAATACCTACGGAATAGTTTTCACTTTTAAATGCAGAATTTTCCTGTTTTACTACTTTGGAGATAATTTATGTATTTCCCTATTTAGTTGAATGTGTAAGTTGTTTTTAAGAATTAGGATAAGGGTAAATATTTAAATATAGCAATACAGTTTATATACAGCTTACTGAGTTAAATCTCAGTAGTACGAGATGCATGAAAATGTTTAAATGCAGTCATTTGATACAGAGCTTGTTAAAATACACTTACCTGCTTGATAATCAGATCTGCTTTATGACCTGAACTGCTGCAGGGCTAAGGGCATAATATCTGGCTCTGTTTTTCTATTTTGTGTAATGTTTTCAACTTCAATTACTTAAAATTGAAAACGATTGCATTGTATCTCTATTATGTCTTTTTTTTTCATGTTGCAAAAAGTGGATAGTACGTAGATGAAGATGGCTACCATGTAGTCTTGTCTCTTAAAGTTGTGAGTTGTCCATCACTGAGGTAAAATACTTTTCTCACAGTTATGTCTCTGTTTTCTCCTTTGATCTTTTAGGCCTTGACAAAAGATCCACAGGATTATCCTGACAAAAAAAGCTTACCACATGTGCATGTTGCCATGTGGATAAACTCTCAAGGAGGCCGAAAGGTGAAGGCAGGAGATACAGTGTCATATATCATTTGTCAGGTAAAAATGTCTTTATTGATAGCTGAATGCTAGATACTGTTTTGAGAGATGACAATGAAAACCAACTCCTGGAAAAGTGTTTTGATGTTTGCTTGTTTGCAGTGAGATTACATTGTAGTTTAAAACAGTTCTCTATGATAAATTTGGTTTTATAGGGTCAGGAAAAACAGACATGATCAGTTCAGCTCATCTGGTCATTTCCATATAATGGCTTAAAATTTCCCCAAATTTTTGTTAGTATTTAATTATTACCAATTAATTTTAAAGAATGCATCCAACCTTTGTTTTAAGGAGAAAAAAGTTCTGGTGGCGAAGAACCTGTCATTTTTGCAAAACTCTTTGGTGGTGGCAGTTAAATATTGTTGTTCCAGTCTCAGCCTGCGTCTTTCTAGTTCATAGATGCGGTGCCAGATTCAATGACTGTTGGTTAGACCGGGGAATTTGAGGAGCCTTCTGTTTTCAGGTGTTTATCCTGTAAATGGTTTTACAGCTTCCTAAGATGACATCATCTTTGTGACAGCCAGAACAGTGAAGCAGTTGTTTGTTGTGTTTTTTTTTTTGAACTGCTTTGCACTGAGACATACTTTCCTTTTTTCTGGGCTGTTGACAATTTTTGTGGGGCTTTCTTTTGGGGCGGGGAGATGCACTATCTAAATGTGATAGTGTATCAGTGTCAAATATACATTTAATTCCACTTTACAAATTGCGTTAAATTATTCTGTTCATGCATCTGGGAATTATTTTTGTCTACAACCCCATACCAGTCATTCACTTTGCTGATTCAACATGATAACCTTAGCTTTTTTCATCTGTGAAGATTTTGGAAATTGAATCACCAGCTCCTTCCAATCCTCAAAATACTACAAGAAACTCCCAAATACATGTATATACTGCGTTGCATGTACTGTGATTCTTTGAAGAGTCCAAGTCTGACATTGAGTCGCATTCCTTTACTCTGAAGCTAAGCTGCTGGAACGAGTTCAAAAATGCCCTTAGGAACATGGCCTAAGTGTGTTTGGGTGTGTGGTTCAGTGGGAGGAATGTGCCACGCTCCTTTCCACATGCAAGTGGGAAGGGATTACGGCACCCTTCTACGAGAAGCATGGAAGCTTTTAACCCATTCCCCTCTCATTATCGTTGACATCACTGTGCCTTTCCAGCTGTTTCTCCACAGCATTCTTGTTACTCTGATCTTGAGCATGAACTGAAGAAAAATAAAACCTCCACAGGTATAAAACTCGTAAGAAAGTTCCTGCCCTTTGTTGATGAAAGCTTGCTCAGAGTTCTATAGAACTAGTTGGAGAACATTTTGGATTTGCTTTTTAGTTGGAAGTTCTTTATTGTCATTAGTGTTTTTCGGCTCATAAAACAGGCATAATTTCTTTCCCTCTGCTGGTAAGTTCACCTGATGGAGTTCTGTAGGGGAAGCGTTGTGGAATTTCTTGAGGCTGCTTTCTACTAAATGAAGCTTGAGTGAGTCAGCTTTCTTTCCTTGTCATCTTCTCTGACTGCTGGTAAATCCTGCTTCTCCTGGGAAATACAGTTGTTACAATAAAATCCAGTAGGCCTTTTAGTTTAATTTAATAGCAGTACACTGTTCTTAGTCATCTTACCATGTGTTTGACCATCTACTTAATATTTATTAGCGCTTCCTTCTGAAGTAACCTGGCCTGAAAATACTTTGCTGTTTCCCATTTAAAAGGAGGCAGGCTAAGTTCTGCTGCTGAAGACTGGAAGTAATTAGTGTCCTTCCTTAGGCAGCGCTGTCTACTGTGTGTGCTAAGGAAACATTAAAAAATGTAGGTGACACGTGTGGAATGTATGTCAGCACATTACCTGCTGTTACACAGCAGAGGGATGCTCCAGAGTCATGGATGTTTTAAAAACTCCACTGCTTGATTTTTGGATGCTTGGTATCATTGTCTTTCAGGTGTTTAAACATGTTTATGAAACATGGACCTCTTAGTAGCTAGGTACTGATGTGAGTGACTTGGATATTGTTATTTCATGAATACATACTCTAGTTTGGATTTGCTTAAAAATATAAAAACTGAGTTGGATTAAATGAGCCAAGGGATCTCTTATGCAAAACTGATGGGCTTGTGAACGCTACAACGTATCCCTATTTCATCTCCTTTATCTTTAAAAACTGAAACATATTGTTTTTTTTACTTAATTGAGAGTTCTTATCCTGGTATGAAGAAGCTGCCAAGACTTAGGAGAGCTGGGCCCTGGGTACGGCTGAGCAATGACACAATGCAAGAGAAGAATGTACTTGTTGAAAGAAGAGAGCTGAAGGAATTGCATTACAATTATTTTAGCAAAGCAGCTGGATGAGCTGAATAGTCCTAAATTAATTTTGTTCTGAATACTGAGTTGTCTGAAAGGAGTAGGAGGGACCAATGGCTTGCAGTCTGTCTTTTTTAGTGATGGATTTTCAGTCCATGGTTGCTGACCCTATAGAAGCCGGTATCTTGCCTTATCTGCAAAAGAAAGGTGTCGTGTTAATGCTAACTTTTATTTAGCTGTGAGAAAGGCAAGAGGACTGTATACTTAGCAAAAAATACATTCTGGTCTCCTTCCCCCACCCCTTCAAGGTTTACTTCTATTCCTGAATACTTGATAAAATCCTACTGTAAGTTCTGCTGTAGGATTTTGACACACATTAGAAATATAGTTTCCTAGTGTAGCTGTGGACTGGTAATAAGTTGCATTCTACTGAAGAGTACAATCTTTTTAGAGTTGATACTTAATTCCTCAGCAAACACTGTTTACAATTTAATTACCTTCCCAAATCTATTTATTTTTCCCTCATCTTTCTGTTTTGAGTTGGAGAAGAATTTAATGTATGCTCTAAGCCTCTGAGTGGCGTTTCTCTTTTGTGTTTCTTTCAGTATTTTTTACTCTTTCAATCGGATACTATTGCCTCTTGTCATTTATTTTCATGCCAATAAATGGTGGTCCGTTCTCTGACCATTCATTCTGTTTGTTTTTTTTATAGAATCAAAGCATATAAATTTCATAGCAAAAGAGATATAGTTTCAATATCCAGGACTTGGAATTTGCTTGTTGTGCAAAATGATAATGCTAGTTTAGTACAAAGTGAATCCAAAATGCATGCCCTCTGCATATTTTTAACTGGGCTGACGGTTACAATGTGTTTTCATTGTGCATTTCAGAATTGACAGATGGGACTGTTTACTCTGTCTACTCTTACTGATTTGCACGTGTAGGCTGCAATAATACAAGCTGGATTTACATTCTTGAACTTGCTAGTTGATGCCAGCATCAGCAGTGTATTTTTTTTTACTACTGTTGGATTTGTATTGGATGCATAATAAATCAACCAAAAGAGCGATTGTGTAACAATTTTGTATTAAAATAATAAATAATATTTGAAGCATAATCCTTTGTATAGATTAAATGTGGATATTACTTTTTTCATACCTTTTTATTTCTGTCTCCTGTCTTAGGATGGATCAAATCTCAGTGCCAGTCAGCGAGCATATGCTCCAGAACAGTTGCAAAAGCAAGACAATCTTACTGTTGATACTCAATACTACTTGTCACAGCAAATACATCCAGTAGTTGCTAGAATATGTGAGCCTATAGAGGGAATCGACTCTGTTCTTATTGCAACGTGGTTAGGTAAGTATTCTAAATTCAGTTTATTTAAAGAATTACAAGAGACAAAGTGAGAAGTTTAAATGCATGTTTCATAACAGAAATGCTTCTGAAAAATCAGTCTTTGTGCAGTGAATGATAAGCATGTTTTAGGCAGTCTATAGAAAGCAATTTGGATTGTAGGTATGACTTGTATGACTACTGCAGAATAACATTTTTCAGGAGGTGCTCATTAACGTGAACATGATCTCATAATCCTGTTCAGAGCTGCAAAAATCTCTTGTTCATGTGACAGTACTGCAAGTGTTTGGTGACAGTACTATTGCACATCTCTGAGATTTTCCTAAGCTACGGAAGTAGTTCTGGAGCATGCGCTCTCTAGCACTCTCTAGAGAAACCAGTTGTAATTATAACGAAAGGATACAATTTTTTTAGTATTCTGTAAGTGTAGAATTGTTTTTTTTCTAGAACTGACCTACTGGGTAACAGAAACACAAAACCTGACTAACAGTCTTCATTTCTCCATATGGGGCAGGCAAGCAGCCAAAAAAAAGTGCTATAAAAATGTGCATAACGCTAGTGACCACAGAATCACAAGTTTTTATTCCAAGGAGCAACAGGGAATTGCCCTTGTTAGAGCTGGTTTTCCTTTTAAGAGGATGTTAAAGTGATTAGATATTTTTCTGCCCAATTCTGATTGCCTTCTCCATCTCTAGAAGGAAGTACGGGTGTTAAAAAAAATAAAGCATTCTTACAAGCATCCTTTTCTGAAAATATAATGATTTGTGTGTAATCTTTTCTGTATTGTTTCCTCCCTAAAAATGATTCACTAATAGGCGTGGTCTCCTAGATAAACAGAAATTTTGTGATCTGTATAGCCCACACCTCACTTGGTTTTTGAAACTCTTAACTCTAGGATGTGGAAAAAGCTGTTAATCTTGCTGGTCAATGAGTTCTTGACAAGACTGTCCTCTACCACAAGAAATCTTTGAGCGTTTGTCCTGTGTGAGTTTAATCATCTCCTATTTGATACCATGTCTGTAGGAAGTTCAGACCTGCAGAGATGGCTTCAAGCATTCTGAAGTTGTGAACCAAAGAGGAGTTGGTCCTCAGTGTTTATGTATTCAGGAGATGGCCAAGGTCCAAGAACTGGCCACTTAAAACCAGCAGGCGATGCGTTGTCAGGACTGTTCACCTGGGACAAGGCACCTCTGTAGCTTCATCCTAAAACACCTTAATATCCCAGGACAGTCTATATAATGTGCACCTTTTCCATCTCCATTTCTAAGTTGTCCGTAAAATCAAACAACTTTGGGAGTGTGAGCACAATGAGCACAGACGTGGTTGTTTGGCTGTGGGAGTGCATCTTGGAGGCATTGGGTGTTGCTGTGTATCCCCAGCTGCTCTGGTCCTTTGAGGAGGTGTCAGTCCTACTTCGCACACACAAATCATGCTGTTTATGTGGTAGGGCCTCAGTATACAACTTTCCCTTGATGTCAGAGTGGACTATGTGGCCAAACTGAAAAGGATTTTACTTAGGTTTAAAATTTTAAAATATGAGGCAGGCTTGCACTTTATTTAAGTAAAAGAAAAAAAAAAAGCCTAGTATTTGTGGAGCAAAGGTTGTTGGTCCTGTAAAGTTAGGCTCAAATTCAGAGGTTTTCTTTATTCACAACAAGTTAAATTTATAAGATTATCTCCCTTCAGGCACCTAAATTAAGTGCCCAGGTTTTAAGAGCTGTATGCCACTTGATGGCATCAAGATGGAGATTTAAAAAAATAAAAGAATAATAAAAAGATAATATATGGGAATATTATGTTATCTCTATATGTTATGATATAATTATGGTGTCATAATTATATATGATAATACGTCATATATTACCATTGTTATCTTCATCTTTGTTTACTTGGCAGTGCTTAAATTGAGTTTGGGATTAAAGTCTAGACTTTTTCAAAACTGTCTTTCTACTTATGTGTTTATATACAGCACTTAATCAGAGTTGTACATAAATTGTTGCAAGTTGAAGTTATCGCAGAGCTTTTTTAAACAGTACTGTAAGGATAGTCAAGTGTGTTTGTTTCAGAGGAAATGAAAATGATTTCAAGTGTACAAGATATTAGAGTCCAGCTTAGCAGCAAAAGTGTTACCGTTGTTTCTTAAGTTGGGCTTTTTTTGTATAGTGTATTCATAATGTTACACAGCCAAATTCTTGTTTTCCTTATCTTTTTGCAAAAGAGCATATTTTTCTATTTTGAAGAAGAAAGCTACTGTTCTGGAGGGATACCTAGCTGTCATATCTGTGGGCTGGAACTTTTTTATGCATTCTCATTGTGTGTTCTTCTCTGTCTGATCTGATTTATCGTGTTATGTTGTGGAAGGGTCTGTATAGGGAGAATGATTGTAGCAAAAAGGTCTCAGCTTTTTAACAGGATCTCCTTATAACGTGAATATTTAATTGATATATCACCGTGTTAGTCCAAGTAGATAAAATTGAGCTCTGCTTAGGGAGACTTGGCTTACAGCAAAATGATGAAAAGTTCTTTGTTCTGTCTGTGCTCAAAGTAAGTTATTTTAACTAAGCTATTTTAGACACTGAAGAACAAAAGCAAATAACCACACCTAAAAATTGCAGAGAACTCTTTAAATATCACATTTATTCCCTATGGAATCAAGCTGAAAATTGCCTTTTGTTTTCGGACATTGTAGGAGGTCTGCCTAGCCTTAAGAGATGGAAATTCATTGTTTCTAAAAATGAGAACCTCCTGAGCATACTCCTGCATTCCCTCTTTTTCTTCAAGTTCTCAGGGAAATGCAGTGACAAGATGAGGGTTGTCAGTGCTTTTGAAACTAAGTAAAATGTGCAATCTGATGATTTCAGTCAATAAATCTGATCTTTTTCAGTGCTTGGAGACCTGGCTTAGATCATCTTGAAGCTGACCATTGTTTTTAATCAAAAAGATCTTGATTGGCAGAACACTTCTTTTAACAAATTTATTTTACACTTTGTTGTTATTTAGATATTACTTCTGGTGTCAAAGAAAAATCCAACGTTGTTTCTCTGTCATCAAAAGCATCTAAACATTACGGAAGCAGAGTCAGGCCTAGACTATGTCATGGTTATCTGAATGAGATGTGCTGCTGCTGCTGCTTTACAAACAGAAGTGCGCATCGGCACTCTGTAAGGTGTTTGACATTGGGGCGTTTTGTAGGAAGGTTATCTGATTTTGGGGGAGTCATTCCTGGGTCCTGCTGAGGCTCATCATCATGAATATCTCCAGCACCCGTTCCTCCTTCCTCCCAGTGCCTGCACATTAAATCCTTCTTGTAAGATCCCCCACCTGCCTTAAAGGTATGTTTTTTTTAGGGAGTCATTTACTAGGTACCCGTCATGGTTAGCAGTACCCAGAGTGCCCCTCCTGATAGGACTGGCTGAGCTCACCATGTGGCAAGCAAGGACTGGGGAAGCTTCTCTATTTTTCCTTGGGTTTCTCACATTAGGCAGTGAGGTGAGAGCAGAGGGGTGGGAATGAAAGTTAAAGAAATGTCAAAAACCCATGACAATAGAGTAAAAAGCACCAGAGTGCATGGATTTTGTTGTTTGTGGCTTGGCTTCTTTCTTTTCTCTACAGTGCTTTAGCCATACTTAGAAGCTCGGGCTTGCTGAAGCATGGTTTGTGGGGCAGACGTACCCCAGTCCCCTCACGGCTGTGGTCAGGGCACAGATGTGAGGTGGGGGAGAGGAGAAGGGCCTCACCATGGAGAGGGATGTACACACAGGGTCTGTTCTCTGTATAGTTTGGGTTTCATTGCTCGTCTTTCTCAATAAAACTAAGTACTGGCCTGGCCTGGGCTCACCTCTGCCTGAAGTGGCAGTGGGAGCCCGGCTCGGCGTTGGCACGGGTACCCACACACTCGGGGGTTACCACCAAGCCGTCCGCACATCCTGGGACAAATCCTCTTCGGGAAGCGGGCTGCCCGTGCCCGGCAGGAGCCTGTCTGTCACGAGCAGCAGCGAAAAACCCCAAACTCGCTTTTTTTTTTTTGATGTGCAAAGCTGCCGGCCGCCTGGGCCCGGCCGCGGCTCTAGGTGGCAGCACCAGCCCTCTGTGCGCCGGCCCTGAGGGGCACGCACACACCAAGCGGGCAGAAACACCCCGGGATGGGGCCCACAAAAGACAAAATCCGCGGAAGAACGCGATAGCCTCTTCCCAAATGTTTCCCTGAAAGCTGAAACCTGGCGGCTCCGCTGCCTTTTGTGTTTGTCGCTCCTGTGCGCTTGGGAGAGGGCAGAAATGGCAATAATAGCCTGTGGAAAATCTGGAAAACTATCTGCAGAAATTTGTGTTTTCAAAACATTACGCTTAGTTCAATATACTTGGCGTTTCAGTTTCCTCAGTGACCTTTTCGCTTGCCAGAAATGCTTTAACAATTCTGTTCCGTAATTCCGGAACAAGTTCTGGAACTTTCCTTTATCACTTACTTTTGGCACTCTGCTCATCTGCGAGTTTTAGCATTACCCTCCTTTCCTTTGTCATGCGTGCAACTTTGCCTTTTTTTTTTTTTTTTTTTTTTTTTGACAGACTGGAAAGCTTACCTGGGGCATAGGTACGTTTAGATAAATTCTCAGAGTAACACAAACTCCTTTTCATTTTTCTTGATGTCACAGAAGATGAGAGGAGTTCAAAGAAGCTCACTGGGCCTTCTCATTCTAACTACTTAAAATAAAAATAAATAAATAAAAATAGTTTAAAAAAAAAATCCCATTCACTAGAAATTCCCTGTTTTGCTTACCAAATATTGTAATATCCCCAGTATGACCTGGTCCCAGAGGAGACAAGTTGTGTGTGAAATGCATTAATTGAACCAACTAACCATTCCTGAAAGGAGATAATAGAAAAAATAGGTCCCAGTTCCATGAGATAATTAATGTAGGCATGGTGTTTAAAAGCCTGATTTGCAGTCCCTTTGATTTCACTGGGGCTGTTTACACACTAAAAATTAAATGTATACTGGGATCATCACAATATTTCAATAATTTTTTTTTTCTGT
Organism: Aythya ferina; assembly: GCF_964211825.1. Taxonomy (NCBI): domain Eukaryota; kingdom Metazoa; phylum Chordata; class Aves; order Anseriformes; family Anatidae; genus Aythya; species Aythya ferina. Next base: position 83,860,930 of record NC_140296.1, read on the forward strand.
TTTTCTCTCCAGCCAAAACAGCTAAGAAAGTTCAGAGATAGGTGCGGTTCAGATTCTTCAGTGAATATATTTTTTTTCCTTTTTAGATTATTACCAAACGTCTGCGTGCTTATTGCTCTTCCCATTTTTGACTGAATATTGGAAAAGTGCAGTTGACTGAAGATCAAAATTTCTCTTATTTAGTGCCCTGTTTTGCTGTGCTACTGCTGTTGGGGAAACTACCAAAGATAGATTTCTAGCTGAACGTTAATAGCATCTGTATCAGAAAGTTGCAATGATCTTTTTTCATTCCAGTCCTAAGCTCACACTAAGCTGTGCATTTTTATTTGTAGTTACCATTACTATCTTAGTTTCAACCTACTGCATGCTTCAGTTGATTTTTGATCTTTTCTGTTTTGCAAAATCTTAATGCTAAACTTGTCCCCTTTCTAAAACTTTTATCTACTGCATGTTTGTTGCAGAACATTCTCCTTGTTTTCTAAAACAGCAAATGTATTGCCAACTCATTTTCCAAAAATAAGAAACTTAAAAGAAAAACAAAAAATCCAACATTAATTTTCTTTGGGGGGGGGGTGCCATGTGTGTTAAAGTGTAAAATATGATATTAGCAGTCTTATTTCTTTTCCTCCTCCTTTTAATGAATAGCAGAGAGCTGTGTTAAAAGTTTAAGAACCTTTTTGAGATAAATTGTTACCCTATGCACTAGCATTTGTTTCTTATGATAAAACTGAAATTAGGAAGATTAAATCTTAGTCAAAACTCTGTTTTATCAAGAACCAATTAAGCTTGTTTTCACATTGGAATTTGCTTGTCCTTGAATTTGTCTTATAGTTGTGGAAGCTCAGAATAGTGATAATAGTTACAGATACCAAACCTTTTATGTAAAGACAATCTGCGTCTGCCTGTGTAAGACAAGGGTTGTATGTGTGCAGTTAATATTTATCTAGAGTAACTGAATATTGCTCCCAAACGTTTTCTTTTAAGTCTTCCTGTACTGTATAGTAAGCTTAAGAAGAAAAGTAAAATCTAGCTTCACTTTCTATTTGTAATCTTTTGTACTTTTTTCAATGGTAATTATTACATTTGCTACTGAATTTTACACACGATATGGAATGATACAAGGTAACATTTTACTTGGCTTAATTAGTCCTCCTTAAAAATATTTTTAAAGGACTTCTCTTTGATCTTTTCTTATTAATACAGTAAGCCATAGTTTTCTAAACATTTTCTTTTACATTCTCATAAAATGATTTTTTTCTAGCTTGTGCTCTTTGCTAGAGATAAAGAACGGCAGCAACAACAGAAAAAGCTATGGGTGGAATAAATGGACTTCTAAAAGGTTGAACATGACAAAGGATGACAAAAAATAAGGATTTTTATTAAGTTTACTTTGGCAGTTTTATTCCTAGGGCAGTGAACTTCGTGCTTGCTTGCTTATTTACTTATTTGTGGTTGAATCAGTATTTTTAGGATCTCTTTTGTGTATTTATTTGTTTAAAATCTTGAGTTCTGGCAATCAGAAATAAAGCATTTTGTCTCCAGTGCCGCCGTTTTAAATGCTGCTGCTGAATTTTAACCACTGCATTAGATTGAAACCTACATGCTGTTAACCACTGAGCCAAAATGAAATCGACCACTGCATTGAAATCAGAGTTGGCAGTTGTATACGGACTTGAAGGAGTTGGTAATAGCAGTGCACCCGTGTTTCTTTAATGGGGTTTTTATTCTCTGTTTTCAGTTTTAATGGTGCCATTTTGATTTAAAGACTGTTTCTTAATAACGATGCACATTTTTATTGAAATATTTTCAACGTAACTTAAGAAGAAAATAACAATAAAGCCATCCGTTAGGAGCAGTTTCCTCAGAAACAAAATGTTCTGTTGCATACTCCCATGATAATGCAACGTGCTTGTTTTATTTATAAAGCAATCTTGCGTAAGAAGATAAGTAAGAAGATTTCTTCGTGTTTTGTGGCTAAAAATTGTAAAAAGTATTTATATTTATAGAGGATTTTTTGCTAAGGACAGATTTTCAGCTTCTGAATTTACATTTTATAACTTTCTTTTGAATCTGCTTCACCAAGCATATGAAAAATGAGCCTACTAGCATGGTTGACCTCTTAGTCTTTTGAAATTTTTGTTTCTTATTAATAGGACTGGATCCCTCCCAATTCAGAGTCCATCACCATTACCATAAAGATGAGGAGAATGATGCCTTGGTTGGTGGCCCAGCTCAGCTCACTGATGAGGAGAAATATAGAGACTGTGAAAGATTCAAGTTTTGCTGCCTCAAATGTGGAACAGAGAATATTTATGACAATGTATTTGACTGCTCGGTTAGTTTTCTGTTTTATTTCTCTTCATTGGCAAGGGAGTAAAATAGCTGTAGAGGAATGGGCTTTTCAGATAGGATTCACATGATGTAGGAGAAGATACCGCGTTGTTTAAGTACTGCTGTTTATAGCTTTGGAACAGAAATATGCTGATAGGACAGCGCAGAAATATTTTTCCCATTTTTGCATCTCAGCCAGGAACAGTGTAGTCTAGGAGAACATGTGAGATAAGCTGGCTTCATTAATCTGTTTGCCCACATTCATGAATGATTGTGAACTGTAACTTTTTAAGGCAGCCTTATCTTAACACCTGAGTAACTTCCAGTTCTCTATTTAATGAAACCTTCGTGTAGCAATGGTAATTTCTTAACCTAAATCATATTAATTGGAACAAAGTGTTTTTGAAATTTGTGTTTATCTTCTTACATTCCACTTCCTTTCTTGCCGGTAAGGTTTTTCTGTTATCTTTCCTTCTGTCTTTGTACATTGAACATAAAAAGTCATAGGGGTGCATTCTTGTTGAGAAGTTCTGCCAAAAAATGTATCTGGGACCTTGGATCACAACTTGAAATAGGGCCAAGTGTTTAACTCTGCAGCGATATTATGCGTGTATTAGTCATTGGCAAATTGGCAAACTTCAGAGTAGTGAAAACCTTGAAAATGAAAGCAAATAAATCTTTTATCTAAATTAAAAGTAATTATTTTAAGTTAATTTGGACAAACAGCAGATGTTTTGAATATTTCTGAGTCAAAATAAAGCGGTCTCTGGAAGCAAGTAAGACAAAAAGACACGCAAATCGAGCAATGCTTTGTAAATCCTTGACTTTTGTTCATTACAGCTGTAAATAAAATAGTTAATTGCACATAGACTTGACAACTTGCAGATGGGCTAACTGAAGAGAAGTGGATGTCAAACTATTTAAAAAAAAATTAAAAAAAAAAAAAACACAACACATTAAAAACAACAAAAGAGCAAAAAAATCCCTACACAATTATTTAGTGGAATTATTTAGTATTGTGAGTGGGGGTTTAGCCAAGATGGTTTGGAAAAGCATAATTGTTAAGTCTTAACTGGAAAGAGAACTTTGTTAAAGTTTTACAACCACCCAACCTAACAGGATGTTGTTATTTTAATGAGAATTCAACAAAATTCAATTTCAGCAATTCATATGTTGCTTCCAGGTTCTGGAATTTTCATGTCAGGCATTCAAAACTTTCAAAAGTAAAGCAAAGGAGATTCTGTAAAACTGTAAAAGGTGTTCTTTGCACTTGGGGGAAAATAAAAGATGGTCGCCTTGTTCTTGTTTCACAAGGTTTGTCTCTTCAGCACTGTTAGTAATCTTGTAATTGGTGTCCCCAAGATGGATTTCAGTGATCTGAACAGTAGGTTGGGAAGAAAATTTGAAAACTACTGGTCCTGTCAGAGAAGTCTCTGTATAGGTGTGGCCAACTATGATGGAAAGGAAGAAGGCCTAGATAATAAAGATACACTTGAAAAAAATAAATTATTTGAAAAAAGCTTTAAGACTATTCTTTTTTTTAAGGAAAGGTTTATGTCTAAACTCCTGTAATAATTTCTGCCATCATCTGCTATCATGATGTATGTTGATTTACACTTCTGTTTTCAGGGGCGATTTATTGAACCCAGTTTGGAAAGGTGCAGTAAGAGTGAATGTGAAGAGCCTCCTTTCAACCACGTGGTTCAAATGAACAACAAATTACTGTTGGATATTAGACGCTACCTCCGAAAATACTACAATGTAAGTATTCAGAAAATATTCTGCCCTATCAAGTTCGTTTTCTAAGTTGCCCCTGAATTTAGTGAATGGCATATAACCCTTTTTTGTATTGAACAAAACAGTAGCATGCAATAGCAAACCCCAACTTCATGAAAATGAAACTATCAATTAGTAATTCTTAAAATACTAATTTTGAATGTTGTGTTGTTTTGTTCTCCAGATAGCTCAGTCTCATGTCAAGATAGTCAACTGTATATATACAGTTTTTTGTAACTGTATTTGTCCGCTTTACTACAGATGTAGTAGCTCTGTTTTCCACCCTTTGAGATGGCTAGCATTGTATGGCATTGTGGGAAAAAAAAAGTTTGAAATTCCCATCTTCATGCTGACCAAAATGGTTACAGGTTAGGAAAAATATACAAAATACTTTTAAATTATCTTAATATATGTTTGGCATCTGTAATATGCTGACTTGGCAGCTAACCGTTTGGTCAAATATCAAAAATTGTTTTTGAAAATTTGGCCTGTTAATGAGAGGCTAACCTAATCTGTGGTATTTATGATTTGTTTTCTCAGGTATTAAAAAATATTTTTGCAGATGGCACTTAAAATGCTGAAAATTAGCATAATAGTTTTCAGGTTTAATTATGGTTTAACACGAAGCATGCTTTTTGTTCTTTCTTCTATATTAGTTCCTGTTGCATTGTACGTAAGTGTTCTCTAATCTGTTTTCTGGACGTGATAAATTCTGCATGTATAAATGTCTTTGAATGAAGGTCTTTGCATCAAAAGGAGCACAAAACTTGGTCTATTTAAATTCAGGCAGTATTTCACAAGGTAGGATTGATCCTTCCTTTGCGTTGAAGGTAAAAGTAGATGACTTGGACAAGTTACCCAAATGCCAAATCTCGAGTTACTTTATTGTAAGGTCCACCTGGCTGCAGAATTTTTATTGAAATGATACTACTATATGCATTATATTATAAAGTGTGTTGTTATATGTCAAGGTAATACATTTACACGGACTGCTTTTTTAATGCTTATTATTAAGTTTTTTAGATTTAATGTATGTACGTTATCATAATATACAATGTATATTATCATAATATACAATGTATATACTTTGGCATATAAAGTGCTCGATACAATGTGCATAATATGTGCAATAGCAAACTTGATTAATGAAGGAAGATACATTTAAGGACAGGAAAAACTATTGTTTCTGATAAGAATGAAAAGTGGCATAATATTTTACTCCACTCTCTAGATTTAGTTTTTTTTTTTTTCTATATAAGACTGAGCTATGAACCAAATTCTGAAATGTTTGAATATTGTAATTTGTCCTGTTGCAATCTATTATGTATCTTACTACACAGCATATGTGATAATGAAGTGTCTTCCAAAAGGAATTTAATTGTCCTTGTAAGTGAAGGCTTTATAAGTTTGGTTATGTTTTCAGTGCTGAGAAATGGCTTTTAACCTAGTTAAATATAATAATAAAGCTTAAAATTACTTTTTTTAACTGTGGAATACATTCAGGGTTTTAAAATGTGAGATTATTTTAGTGTAAAATGTAATTTTGAAGTTGCACAATTCTAATTTTTAAAAAAGACTTTCCACTGAGTTGGTCAAGAAAACTTTTTGTCCTGTTAGCTCTTAGAAAAGCAGGTGCTCTGAGTTTTAGTGTATTCCTTTCATCATGTACTTGTAGTGACTGTGTAACAGCTGGAGTTGAAACTTGTCAAATGGGTGTTTGCACTAATGTATATAATCCTATAAACTATAAAGACACACAGAAGTACTGTGGCAAAGTACCATCTGAATGAAACATTTGAGGAAGCTTTGAGACACTTACTTATGTCTCCTGTTGTAGTTCTTGCATCTAAGAGGTGCAGAAGTATCTGTTTAAGTAGATGAATATGTTGTCTGAATATGTCACTCCATTAACTTTGATTTTTTTTAGATGTTATTGTTTTTGTATGTTGGTCAAATGGCACATAATACAAAAACATAAGATGAAAAAATATTTTTTTTTACCCTTAAAATAATGATCTACTTTATAAAAAGTCAGCCTTATTAAGAGCCTTTTGGCCTGATCCACAGCTCACTGAAACAAATAAGCTATTTTTAATGAGCTTTGAATAATATATTTTTTTTCTTTTATCTGTTTAGGAATGTTGTGTGTTGTTTCCCCTACTCTATTGAAATGCCTTCATATGTAGCTGTTTAAATTTAGGGGGGGGGAGTGCCATCAAATCTAAAAGTGGAAAATCTATTTTCCCTTTTTGGCGTGTAGAGGTTAATAAATATAATGGTGATGTACTTCTTTCCTTCTAGAAGATGCAAATGTAAGTGCACGAATAGAATTTTGTAAGCCTGCTGCAATCTCATTGTTTTTGTAAATTATTCGCCTCTATTTTTTGTTCCTTCAATCATTTTTCCCCATTAAACATTGAAATATTTTATATCTGCCTTCCAAAACTTATCTGCCTTTGCTCCAGTATCAGTGGATTTCTTAATAGTATTAACAATATCAATGTTAATAATCTTATTCCTAATTGTAAATACATCTAAAAAATGACAGGCAAAGATTTTTCTTCTTTTCAGAAATGCATTATTCTATGAAAAATTGATTCTGTTGTGTGGTGTGTTTTTTTTTTTTTTTAATTCTGCTTCAGAAGAGCAAATAGATGAAAAGAGAGAAACGCTAGCTAATCTAAATTGGGAAATGAAGAGGGCTTTTTTAAGCATGAAAATTTCATCATCTTGTCAGCTGGCAGAATGCCTGCTGTGTGGATTCACAAAGGCTAAGAATTACACTTTCATGAAATTTTCCTCACTAACTGCCCTGGTTAATTTGAAAGATAACCCACTGTTCTAATTCATTCCTCAATTGGGCGGTGCAGGTTTTATCTTTGATCTGACAAAGCATTTGTGTTAATCGTTTTGGCCCTCTACTAGACACTCTTGGGATTGTGCTTTTACAATAAATGTGTCTGTGATAGCTCTTTAGTCTATTATACTTACAATAGATCCATAGAACTGGTAATTAATTCTGTACTGCTTTGGAAATGGGGAAGAATAGGTGTAGCTCTGTCAAGTGCTGCTGGGAAGTTTGTTTAGCTAGTTCATTTTTGAAGTGTTACCCTCAGCCATCAATGAAACATCCATGCTGGAGAATGGCTGAAGGCTGAAATACACAAGCATAAATGGAAAAAGTGACCAACTTCTGTGCCTGAGAGCTGCATTTAATTTTTAGTAGAGGATCTAATTATGTGATGCAAACTGGTTTAGGTTTCCCTCTGAAATACTCAAGTATTTGTTTTGAGCATTTGGTAAATAAACACCAACTCTTAGATCCTCTTTTAAAAAAAACCTATAGAAATCAGTATTCATATCCATAAAAAAGAATCCCTTGTCATTCACTTGTTGAGGTGTTCGTTTTGCCAAGTGAAAAGAGCTGAATAAAAACCCAAAAACAGATTGTATATACCACTAGAGCAGTGTCAAAATCCATACTGACCTGGTTAGACTCCTAAGACATAGTCCTTGAAGCTGCAAGTTTTTATCTGTTTTTTAAATATGCATTTGTGGTATTAATAGTGATATATTTGTAGGCTAAAGTCTGTATACTGTTTCAAGCGTATGGCATCTTTAGATCTGTTTATGTTTTTCAAAATGCATAAGATGATGCAAACCTCAAAAGTTTTCTTCTTCAAAAAAAAAAAAAATACTGGGAAAATCTTAGTCCAACCTGTATTGCATGGTTTTTATTTTTACAGTTTTTCTACTGGACCACTCTAACCCACAGACAGAAGTGAGTTTGAAGGCTATTGAACACTGCTAAATAACTTTATGCTGTTCAGCTGCGAAAATTCAGTGTTCAATAGCCCTCAAAATTTCTCATTTCTTACCTGTGGTGGGGTGGTCTACTGCTTGCACATTAGGTCGCAATATAAAAGCATGTTAGTACACTTGTTCGAGATCCTTGAATTATTAGTTTATATATGTATTTTTTCCCATTTTGATTATTTGTATATATGTATTTGGCTTTTGTCTTAGTATTTTATGCACTTAAAAAGCAAAAGATTTATAAACAGGACGATATTGTAAGAGGCAATGGCATTCACGCAGGTTTGGGGATAGCATGACATATTCGCTTAAGAGAACAAAGATGACAGGGCTCGTTGTGAACCTGGAATCTCCCACACTGCAATCATGTGTATTGCCAACAACCCACAGGTGTACACCACATGAACAGGTGAAAATGTGATTGTAGATGATGGTGATGACTTCTGTAATCATGCTCTTGCAACAGTCATGGATTGAAAGCCTTTCTTCATTTGGTGGGTGGGTTGGGGTAAGAAGATTCTTTGGAGTGAGGGAATAGTGCTAAGTAGTGGCAATAGTACGATATTTTAAATTTTATTATGCTTATAGTACTAGGAGTATATGGGCATGTGTTGAGGAGAACGTAGAGCCAGAAAACAGAAGGAATCGTGACACCAATTGATGTGGTAGACACAATCAGCTAGCTAGAAGCTGCTGTCCAATTAACTCCAATGATTATTTTGGGAGTTCTTCCTGTTTGTATGTGAATGGATTTCTGAGCCTTTTCCAAGCTTGAAATTGTATCGCTGTCGTTTTAGTTTATACATACAGAAACAGAGACATTTATTTTTGGTACTGAAAGCTTCCAAGTCAAGGCAGAATGGAAAGCAATTGGAGTGAATGATCAAAGATGAATGTGATTCCATGCACAGTTTATTGGGGACCCGAGAGAGGGAAGGGGAAGGGAAGCTGGCATCAGATTCTCAGGAGTTTTCTCTTCTCCTCTGCTATAGCATTTTCTGATTCTTTTCTCAATTGAAGTTGACAGATGGGTCATAGGTCGAATCATGTTTTGGTTAACCAGGAGAAAGTTAGAAATATCTTGATCATTGAACAGAGCGGTCACTAAGTGAAAGCGTTATGTATCTGTCTTTGCTGACATAGTTTACACCTACCAAATAATGAAAGATAACCCTTTGGTCACCACGTATAGGGCATTTTGGGGATGAGTAAGCAGTTATTTGTCACAGCACTCGTGGCATCTATTAACTGGGATTGATTCGCTATTACTGCAACTTCTGCCCTGTAAAGGAATTGTTTGTTTTAGACTTGCAGCATCAATATGATTTTTAGTGAAGTGTTTCAAAGTAATGATCGATACGCCTTTACAAAAGGTTTAACTCTCTTCATTGGATTTTACTAGCCATGATGGACATGCATCCATCTCTCCGATGGCAGAGTGAAACTGAGTGCAACTCCCTGCACTCAGAATTTCAGCCACTGCCAATGAGTGAACATGAGCCAAGGAGCAGTATCTGTCTGCTGCTGATTCTTTCTAGTGCTTAGTCTGAAGTCAGGTACCTTGCCAGACAAGACTCTTGATGATTCTGGATATATGTCTCTGCTAACTGTAGAAAATGCTCCCCAGGTTAGCCACAGCATGGATGAGGTCCTGAGAAATGCAGATTACCTCAACAGAGTAAAACCAACTTAGTAATTTCCTCTGTAGGTAGATCACAGGAATGTAGGGGTTTATTATCACAATAATTTATCTGTTTAGGCTTATAAATGGCAGTAACGTGAAGATCACGTTACAGGAAATGTGCCCACAGGTAAATGTGGTCATGGTTATGATTGCCACCAAGTGTGTAATGTTTACCTAGGTGATTGAATCACTTCTCTAATAACAAGATGTTTCTGTCTTCAAAGGATTACAGAAAGCTCTGTCTCTGAAGGTACTCTGTTGGAACCGATCTGTCACTCCAGTAGAAACAAGGATGAATTTGGGTAGCACTTAGGAAGCTCGTTTGTGCTGTGGTACAGTGTTACGGTTGCAACTCTTCGTTCTAGCTTTAAGCTGAGTGCAAAGTAGTGTAGCTTTGGTCTACCAACAGCAATGCTTGTTATGAGATTCTGTAGCCCAGAACTTAAAATGTTGGGCAAATCCGTGTAGCCTATTGAGAGGTCTGCCAGAATTACATTACGAATAGTGCCTGAGCAAAGTACTTTAAGAGTGAGAGATTAAGCCCTTCTTTAAACACCTTGGATTGACAGAAATGTTAGGATGCTACATAGATTTTAGGATTCACTTCTTCTGAGGCTACACTAACAAGATACCATGAATCAAAAGAGGATTCATGACAAGTCACTGGTCTTGTAAAGATCAGTATTGTTCTTTCTCCTTTTGACAGTAGTTTTAGAGATGGATATTTTCAATCTGTTGAGATTTTTTTGTTGCTTTTAATTTAAGTTTACATGCAATTTTGGATCGTCCCACTAGTTTCAAATTAGAGACAATACAATAAATGGAAGTCCAGATAAATACAAATAAGGCTTAAAGTAAGTCTTAAAACCATCCGTTCTTGTGTAATTTTAATATAGGTAATACATTATATAAATTTAGGACAACAAATATCAAAGAACAGATTGTCTGCACATTAACTTCTGTTACTAGAGAATGCACTATAGCCAGCTTGCTGGGAGGTAAGAAAAAGGATTATCTGCTATCTTGAATACGTGATACTGGTTGATACATGCTTAATTGGCAGTTCTTACAGTGCTCAAGCATCTTGCATCTTTCCAGAGAAACAAAGCTAAAATCCGAAGCTGAAGAGACCGTGTTTTCACTGGACATGGTTCTTTTCACAAGGACAAGTTTATTTGACGTGTGTGACCTAAAAATGTTGTGGTAATCAGAAATGTTGTTTTAGGAGTTTTATTAATAATACAGAAATCCGTAGTCCAACACTGATTTTAGAAAATAAAATGTCTTATATTTAACCCGTTGTTTAAAAAGTAAAACTAAAGTGGGTCTATCTATGGTAATTCAGAGTTGAGTGACATATGAAAAGAACAGAATATGGACAATTATATAATAATTGTATGAAATCTAAGTTACCTGTCTTAAAGTATCTTAGTCTTTATTATGAACCTGCCTTCAATTTTAAAAGAAAGATTGAAATATTTTTTAGTATTTGGGAAACTGAACTATTTTTGGTGCAGAGTATACCTTCTTTTTTAAACATTTTGTTGTTGTTGTTGTTGCTGTCTTTCATAGTCCACATCCCTGAAAATTATTGAGTAACAAAGTAATGGAGATAGGAGGTGGGAAAAGGCACATCAGAAGTTTCAGCTGTGTTTTCTTCAGCATGCTTTTCTTTGGCATTGTGGGGATGGGTCTTGTAGGTATTTGTTTTCCACTCTTAGCTGATGAAGGATTTATTTCCATCTTCTGGTTTAAAGCAGTTAAATTTGTCAGCAAATATTTCCAGTAACTTTTAGCCATAGCTCTACTTCTTGGTAAATTAATCTTAATTAAACAAGGTGTTCCTCGGTGGAAGTGACTTCAGTATTTGAAATCTCATCACATACAAGCTGTGTAGTTTGAGGGCTATTTCAAAAACTTTAGGTATTTAAACGAAGTTGAAACTATTTAGTGCTTGGTGCTATTTAGTATTTGGTGCTTAAGAGAAACTGGATGAATATGTAGGCATTCAAGGATTGAACAGATCAAGTGGGTAGTTCAGACTTACTAGCTTGGTTCTGGAAGTGAGTCGTATGTGAACCAACTTCAGAGCAAGGAGGAAGCACAGCTGAGCTTAAACCTCTCTTTCTGTGCTTTCATTCATGTATTTTGGGATGGGGAAAGCAACCCCTTTCCTGAATGAGACCTCTAGGGATTTAATCATTTTTCTTTTACAGCAGCCAAGAGAAATCTGAGGTGTAATGCAACAAATTGTCTATAACAGTTTTTAGCGTTGGAAATGCCAGTGTGCCTTGTACGGTGGCATTTGTTGCTCCTCTTGCCTCATGAAAGCTGTACTTCTCCACGTTTGTTTGTGAGAGATGCTTAAGAGCCGATGAAGTTTTGGATCAGCTGAAATGAGGAAAAAAAAAAAAAAAAAAAAGAGATGCTACTGCATTTTAAATGCGAATATTTCCATCTGCAGGAAGAAATGTCAAAATGACTTCATAAAAGGGTTTTGCATTTGCTTCACAGTGCCTTGCTCAGAAGTCAAGGTCTTGTAAGTGCTACAGTCTCCACTTTTTGCAGTGTCAGAATATCCTTCAGTGGATACATACAAATTATTTTTTAATTATTTTAATCCCCAAGCATTAAGAAAATAAGTGCTTTCAATGACTGCTTTGGGAGATGGTATAATTTGAGTGCAAAACCTTACTCCAAGATGTAGTCAGATAGTCAAGCTGTACAAAACAGGCATTGGTCCATACGTGGCATCTGGCATGTAGGTATTTAAGTATCCTTCAAGCTCAGCAGCCAGGCTGGCTAGATGCGTTCAGATCATTTTCATTAAATGGATGGACTTTACCACTACTTTCTTAGTGAACTATAAACATTAATTACTCTATTATTTTTATTCATGTGAGCATGTTTTTGTACTGTCTTTTTTGTAAATTGAGCCTGGAGAATTGGCAACTTTGCCTGTGCTTTAGTCCTGTGCATTCTGTGATGGCATACTGGCTTACAGGCCCTTTTATTGCTAAAGATGAACCTCCCCTCCCTCTTTTCATGCCATGTGGAAGATTATTGTCTCTTCAGTCTGCCCACAGCTGCAGCATCCTATAGTAGGAAAAAAAAACAAAACTGTGCAGTCCTGCTAAAACTGTTACAGCAGCTAATGACAAAAACTATTGTCTTTTTCATTTTCTTTCATCTGAAGATTTTCAGCTATCCAAGTATCTTCAGCCTAGTGATTGTGTTAGGCTTTGAATCCACAAGTATAGAAAAGCATTTCTGAGGTTTTCCAAAGGTATGTTAGGTTTCTAAACAAAAAGTAAGACTTTGCAAAATTTGAAAAGTAGAGGTTTTCCTTTTCTCATGAACAAAATCATTACTTTCTTAAGGGGCATCTACAAGAGAGGCATCAGGTCCATGTGACTATCAGATCTCCAGATAAAAATGTTTATCCAGTGGCTGAACTCACACTATACAAAAATAAATTAAAACAAAAAAAATTTAGAGCTCTAGCAGATACTCTAAATGTCTTGAATCTTTATCTCGAACCTCCTATAGAACGGTATAAACAAGATGTTGGTGTTTGAAGATCTTTTTTTTTTTTTTGTGGATCAGAAAACACTACTTTTTGTTTTGTCTTTTTCTGTATTGGTGGCTACAGGTCAAATGTGGAAAACAAGGAAGTGTGAACTCCCAAACCGGTTTCTTTAACTAACCTGCACGCTCAACAACAATATCATCCAAGAGATTCATTTAATTGGTGTCTTTTCTTATGTTTTTTCCTTTACCACTTGTCTCATTTGTCTTTGAAGATTATAAACATACATGTGTAAAAGAGAATTTTTTTCTAATAACTAGCTTTCCTTTCCTAATGAAATTATAGCCAACATAGCAATATTCTTCATTTTCCCCCCATTTTGATGGAAATTTCTTTACTAATGTCTTCAGTGTGGATTACGTATATTTTTAATAATTTTTTTTCAGATTATTTGCATTAGCAACACTTATTTCTGCTCTCTGTCAAGGATGTGAAGGTTTTGTCATTGTGCATATTTTACAGTCGGTGTGTCTTAATGATTGTTTAAATATTTAGAAGTTACTGGATTTAGAAGAATTATCTGAAAGGACAAAATAGGAGGTGGAGTCAAGTGGAAGTGTATCCTCATCAACTCTGCAGTCAGCCCCCATTCCTTTGAGTGCAAGGCAACCCAGCTGTGAGGATTGCTGGCCACACTCTCATCAGAGAGAGAGAGAAAATTAGCAAGACAAAATTCCTCTCTATCAATCCTATCTTTACACAAATTCAGACTTCTGAGCTTCCATACGTGAGAGTGTAACTTAATTTCCAAATTACATGATGAAAGCACATCTGTCCCAAAATTAATACCTCTTGAGAATATCATAATTGTATATACTGAAAATAATTAGTATCTGTAATTTGCAAGTCATAAATGTCTAATTTTTAGCGAAGTTGTTTGTTTCCATTTAAGATAAATTCTCAATTTAATATCCAAAGCAACATTCGTCTATACTACAAAGGAGCAGAATTGTTTAAAAACAGAGAACCCCCTCACCCCTCAAAAATACAAAGAAACAAAATGGGATATACTGGATTTTGTTGCAGAAAATCACATTACGTTTTTCTAAGAACATTGTAATTCTTGTAATAATTGTTACTGGATAATGCCTATTTTTTTTTCTCATATTAAAGCAATTCATGCTGGATGGTCTTGCAATGGAACTAGCAGATACCAAGCTACCCATTCATATGACCACCTGTCAAGCAGAGAGGTTGAATTTAAAATCTGAATTTGGTGGAATTTCTCTGTGTATGTTTCTGTTTATATATTTGCATGAGTATGAATAAAGGCAATAAGATTAATATGGCTATTTAGACACTAGATTGTCTTCCAGTAGTTCATGCAGTGTTGAGATGCTTTTTCACACAATTCTTTGTTATTTGCATGTTTTTTGAAGGAAGCAATTAATCAAATTCTCCCTCCCTCCTACTGCTTTCTACCTCTTTCTTCTTGCAACAAGGGATCAGCATTTATACTCTCTTGTTCCTTTAATGGGGCAGCTTTTTGGGACCACCTTGTTAGGTATTTTGATTTTTTTTTGTTTTTAACACAATCAATGAAGTAGCAATAATGGAGTAAACTAAATTGTGATATGGTTCTTGAGAGAGTTTCCTGGTTGATTAAACATAAGGTAGTTTTAATATCAAATGCTTCTGCTCCCTCCCCAACCCAACAAGTGAAAGAGACTGAGATGCCTTATAGGAATTTCATAAAAATTCTGTATGATCTGCCTGCCTTTGGAGACTTCCAAACAAGAACAAGTCATGCATTCTAAGGTCTTAATAAAATAAATAATTATATTTATATAAAATAGAATCTGCCAAGAAATGGTCAAGTATTACCCCAACATCATATTTTTGACATATTCTGGTGAGTCCCATTTGTGAAAGGCTTCACGAGGCTAGTGCCATTCAGTAATCAGGTGTCATTCAGGAAAACCCTGAGTAATAAATACTTATTTAAGGAGCATCTGAGATTGTGGTGAGAATAAGGAAAATGATCTAGGAACAATTACAAGCTTTCATAGTGAGAAGCACATTTAATTTCTATGTAAATTAAATTAGTGCCTTTCTTTCTAGACACAGATCTTCACTTGAGAGGAGCCAGCATCATAACCACGACTAGTATCATAACCAAGGCTAGGGAAATGCCAGCACCATAGCCACAGACTCCATCTCATATAAATTATAGGTGAGTTCTTTTGTCAGAAGAAAGGCATTTAGACACACTTTTTTCACTTCCTTCCTCCCCTATCATCTTAATTGCTGGTAACTCTTTAGTTACAACATTTTTTGCTTTTTAATCTATTAGCGATGAGACACTAAACTGTGTGGAAGGCATCAGATATGATATAGTGCTAGCAAGCTTTTAGCAACTGTGTTACAATAGGAAAGATTTTCAGAGTCAAAACCAGGCAGAATGACATCCTTATGGTAGTGAAAGGCAAAAAGCAAGATGGAGTTTTTCTACTATGATACTTCAGATTATTATTTTTTTTTCTAACAGACTTCATATTCCAATTGTGTTTAAATAACTATATTAACAAAGGAGTGTTTTGTTTTTTTTTATCTCTAAGTGGTTTGGAACTCTTAGGGGAGTACTATGGCTATGCAAAATGATGTAACCCCTTCAACTTTAGAACTGATGTGTTGGATCCTTGTTTTGCTTACAAGAATGTGATGGGGTAGATGTTTGGTAAATGACATTTCTAGTTTTTAGAAACATTATAAATTTAAGTGTGCCTCAGTTTTCCCCTCTCATTTGAGGATTGTATAACAAAAACTGGGGAAGAAGATATCTACTACAGGAAGTGCTACAAGAATCTAGTCTTGATGCTGGAAGTATTAAGGCTTAATGTCCATCCATCTGTCTTTAAGCAGTTCCTGTAACTTTTCAGTTGCTGTTATTAATCTTCAACTATCTTCATCACTTACCTGAATGAAAATAGATAGCATCTGGAAAAATACAAAAAATCCGTCCTCCACAGAGAAAAGTAAGTTTCATATTTCTCAAATGGGAACAAAACTACCTGTAGATATCCTCATACAGCAGAGGAAGAGATTAGCATTCTGTACTGACTGAGCAGAGAAACTTTCTTAGGCACCAAAATCATAATGCAATAGAGGTGTTATCCAGGTACTAAGCTTTTTTGGCTTCTATTGGGGTTGTTTTTGCGAGGGGAAAAAAAAACACCAAACACAAGTGTACTTATTGGGTGAGAAACAGCCTGAAGAGGGACAGAGCTGTATTTTTATTGGATTTTTTTTTTTTTAAGAGAACAATGTTTGGGACTAATCTAAGCACCTAATAATCAACTGTCCTTGAACATTTAACGAAATCTAGAAATGCTATTTCATTATTATAGGTAATGCTTACAAACATTTTAATTTTAAGACTCATCAAAAGAAAAGCAGATGAATAATTCTTCCACCTGCTTGGAAAGTTAGGAAGTTACTGGAAAGTGGTTAAGTGAGAGAAAATCTCTCCTAATTTCCACTGTACCTAGACTTGTTCTTGCACTGGGGAAGGAAAATCATAGAATCACGGAATGGTTGGGGTTGGAAGGGACCTTAAAAATGACCTGGTCCCCTAGGCAGGGACACCTCCCACCAGCCCAGGCTGCCCAAAGCCCCATCCAGCCTGGCCTTGAACACCTCCAGGGATGGGGCATCCACAGCTTCTCTGGGCAACCTGTTCTAGTGCCTCACCTCCCTCTGAGTGAAGAATTTCCTCGTTATATCTAATCTAAACCTATCCTCTTTTAGTTTAAAACTATTAATGTAAATTTATTTTCTTCTATGAGGCTGTTCCTAATACTCAGGTGTTAGCATCTGTGGAAGGTGGTCTTATAGAGGAATTATTTTTGTTGTGTTGCCTAAAAAGAGAATGTAGTCCTTGCTTCTTCTTTTCATTTTAGTGCAAAGTTGTGTTAGTGCTATCAGTTTATAAAAGCTCTGCTACTTCTTCAGAGAGCCTTGGGGCCATCCTCTGATGTTTAATTGCTTTTAAATCTTTCACAAGAGAAAGATAAGAATGTGCTTTCCTTGAACTTAACAGTTTGGGCAATTTTCTGTAATCCAGTAAATACAAATTGTACCCTGATTATCCATCTATGTCTGTCAAGCAAATTTTAATGGATGAATGAGTGAGTCAAATCCTATGCATGGAAATATACGAATGTGCAAAATACGAGTCTAATTACAAGGCTGCTAAATTTACACAAGGTCAGGTAAACAAGGCACTGTGTAATGATTATTAATTGTTAATAATGCCTTTGGGAAAACACGTTTCTGCTCTCAACACCTAACATTTTTGCCTTTTCAGTTATATTAAACAGCCAAATTGATCAGCTATTAGAAAAAACAAAATACATTTTTCTCCCATTTTTCTTCTACCCCACCTCTGTAATTGTTAGTTATTCTGAGTAGTGGGAAGGATAACATGCATCTTTACTACTGTTCTAAAACAAAACAAAAAAAAACACAACAGAACTGTTGAACGTGCTTTTAAAGTTTACAGTAAAAATATTGTGAAAAGATTTATTAACTGATAACATTTTTCCTCTTCAGCAGGAGCATACAAATTCCTACTAGGAGCATACAAATTCCTACAATCTCTTGTCCTATGTGATGAACAAGTCATTTCTTGCTTTCTCTAGCACTGCCTGAATCATAAAGAACATATTCTGAAAACGAAACAGGTTTAAACCTCACGAGGAAACAAATACTCTGATGTAAATATTGAGAAAAATGTTCAAATGCTGTTTGTTAGGGCATTCCCTCCCCAAACTGAAAAAGTATTAACCTATGAAAAAACAAGTTTTATTTAAGAAAGGGATTTGCCTCGTTATGATCCAACATTAGCCGGATCCTTCATGATTCAAGGAACTCCATCAAAGACTTTTATTTAACAGAATTTTCTGCAGGAGATGCAAGTTCCTAGGTAGTGGCTAACTTTTTGGATAAAACAGGAGTATTTTCACCTGTATGAATGCCCAAGTCTTCTGCAGATGGAGCTTCTGAATGACACTTAGTGGTAAGCAGCTTCAAGGGCTATTTTATAGCATTCAAGATGTTTCTGTTCACTGCTGTGATTTTTGTCATCTTTTCAGCTTCACTGAAATTCTATTTTGAATTGCAAAGAAGGGTAAACAAAACAACAAGTTTATCTGTATACCTTATTGTCTGTATTTCTAAGCTTTCTCTTTTCAACTCCTGTTTTCCTTGACTGTCTTTTGCTCTCCTTTTATTGCTGTTTTGCCACGATAGTGGTGGCAGAGCTAAATATCAGTGGGCACTGAAATTGATGCGAGCTGTGGTTTTGCTGGGTACACGAAGGCTGCAGCTATTTATCAAAGTCCTTTTCATCTGCTTTCTCGATATTCAAGCGTAGTATTTTCTTTTCCTAGTACTGTAAAGAACTGGGATTGTTCCTAATACTGCAGGTGACTGTATTTAAACTTATTGCAGATACTCTATTGAACATATATCAGATTCTGATAAGCCTGAGAATTTTTAATAAAAATCTTTCAACTACTCAAAACTTACCTTTTTTGATACATATTTTTACTTCTTGTAACATGCTTGTGCTCCCTCTGAGGCTGCTCTTCTTTATTTTCAAATATTAGTACACAGTGACGGTATTTCACTGTATCTGGTGTGTTTGTAACCACTGGAAAAATTATTGTAGCATACTTTTTTTTATATATCTAGAGCATTTTTTTTGTTCCTGTTCTTTGCATTGGTTTCTTTTATCTGTTTTTAGTGATGTACCCAAGATTGTAGATAGCATTTCAAGCAAGGTCTCTCCACTGGTTTTATACAGAGAAATGATTACTTCTAGTCCTTTGTTCGTTTTTTTCTGCTTCTTTCTTCTTATTCACTTTTCCTTTTGATTAGTGTATTATTTTAGCATAATTTTTGCCTTTCAGCTTCAGTCTCTCACTGTGAGCTAACATTTATCATTCTCACATCCCTCCTCTCTCCCTCCCTCCCTTCCTCCCTGCCTTCCTTTCCAATATGGCCAATGCTGTCCTTGCTGGTTTTATATTTATGCTCTTTTATAACTTTGAATTTGTCTATTACGTTTCTGAATTTCTGGTTTCCCACTCTTGTAAGAACCTCTCCAATTTGCGTGTAACGGTTACCTAAACAGTTTCCACTGTCGAAGTTCTTGGCTCTTAGCAGAAAACCTGGCTGGTAAAAAGCCTGACAAGCTGAGCAGAGCCTAAACTTTTCCATTTTCTAACAAGAGGAGCTCTCAATTCCAGTATGAATTATTTGTCTTCTCTCCTACGTCAGCAGTGAAGCCAGTCTGGATTCTTGCTAGCAAATTGAGTTTGTTTGGGTCAAGTTGACCTTGGTCTGAGATCACAGAAGTTTTATTGTTTTGGGTTTTTGCAGACATCTAATTCTTACTTTTTTAATATTTCTCTTTCATAAAGTGAAACTAGTATTAGTAGGCACTCTCCATTTAACTAAACTTTGTTGCTTTTATATATATATATATCATTTATATAAATGAACTCTCTTCTCATTATTTGTTAAAGTACCTTTGAATGTTCACATATCCCAAAGGCCATTTGGTAATATAGAATTGTTCTTTATTTTTACAACTCGGGGGCTCCAAAGAAAATAAAATACACCTGGATAATTTGATAATTCTCAGACCAGGCCTGGTCAAAGCAATTTCTGCTGCCATTTGGATTTTGGAGTTTGGGTGAATTTTCTTGACTTAGTTTGGTCAAGTGAAGGTAGAAGGCCTATTGTTACTGATTTTTCCTTTCATCTTATCCCCTTCCAACTTTTATGCATATTGATAAGTTCGGTCTGTTTTGCAAACACTTACTAATGCTATAATGCGTTTTCCCATATCTCCCTTCTCAAATTTTTACCGTTATTGATTGAAGATTCAATTGAGAAATGTGTTTAGAACCCTGCTTTCTGTGGTAATCATAGAAGTCAGTGGGAAGACAAGAAAATTGTATTGAAAGAAATTGTGTGCGTGTGTGTTTTGTGTTTCAGCATAGATTATCTCTGCCAAAATAATAGCTGTCATTTTGTTCTTGTTATATTAGTGGCCTGTAGCTTACTACTACCCCTTTTGCCTTGCTTTTGTCCATTTGTCTATTTGTGAGTAGAAAAAAATTTTGTGAAGGGCCATAATTTGGGGGCTTTATTATGCTAATAAAATCAATATTTTGTTATCTGCTTAAATTAAGTATTCCAAGATGGTGACCCCACTCTACCCCAGTATCAAAGCCGCAGACCTTAACATTCAGTGACTTTGAAACTTGAGTTCTGTTTAGAATTTCATGTCATGCCTGTCGCAGGAGAAAAAGATGGAAAATGTATACGCTGAGCCTATAGGACTTCCTGCAGTGCTTATTAATCCTTTATGGATCATTTGAAATGTTTCTAGTTTATTTAAGCTTTGCTGCTTGTATCAGATTGTTCCTGCAAAAAAAAGGAAAAAGTGATCATGCTTTGAATTTTTAAAAATGATCTCACTTTCAAGCAAAAGCACTTTTATGCTCCATTAGAGTTGAATTTGCCAAACTCTTACATCGCATTAACGCAAGCTTTACTGGATAGATAAACGTGTTGTTCAAAGACTGACTCCAACTTTACCAAACTGCATATTAAGATTTTGTCTTCTTGCAATTTTGGTCTGGAATATCTTCATGCAAATAAAGGGAGAGAGATGAACTTCTTTCATTAAGAAACTGTATAGTGCAGCTTTAATCTTTTAAAACAAAGTATAAAAGAGGAAAATCAAATTGAATAGTTCAGTGTAAGACTAAAGAGTCTGGTAGAACTGAGGAATATGCCATCTTCTGTCAAGAAGCATTCAAAATTTATATATATAAATGGGGCTCTGCTTTTTGTATTTTGCTGCTGTTTTAAAATAGTTGATAGAGTTGTAGAATAAATGCATTATGATTTCTAGCTTATATATTTATATATATATATAAAAAAGCTCTGCATCTGCAGGCAGGAAATGAAAACTGGGTAACCTTATCTTGGTGGCAAATTAAGGGCTAGTTCACAAATGGCATCCGCTCACACAGGGTTAGAGCTTGCCATTGCATTCACTGCAATTCTCAGGAATACTGAGGCCAGCAGATCCCTTTGCAGGGTTGGTCTGAAGGTTGAAGCACCCATGTTTTCCATTTTCTGGTGTCCCTTCCTCTCAAAATATATTTGTATTTGTTTATTTCATAACTAGGGTTTATTGGTTGTTGTGTTGTCATTGTAAGTACCACTCTCAGGGAACTTTTAAACTGTTGTTTGTCAATGATACCAAGATCTTTATAATACAGACCAGTATTTTTATAATACAGACTTCATAACCATCTGCTACTTGTACTATTTCCACAACATTTGAATATGCTGTCTGCTCAGAGTAGTGTTTTTCAGGCATGGTTTATATGAAGTTTCTGCTTTAGAAAGCAGTAACTTCACAGAAAAATAGAAAATTATTTGGCATTAGTCTCCAAAAAGTCTGTTCTTAGAAGTCATATTCAGTAGTAGATTTTGGCTTATTTCTTCAGTTTATCTCATGTGTTTTATAACATGGGAGAATAGGTTGATATCAATATGAATTAAAAACACTTTTTAAATATCTTTATGCTTTTACAAAGTGCTTATTACCATAGTAACTGAGGGAGTGTATTAAGTTAGTATATTTTTTAAAAAACGTTTCTAAAACATAAAGAGCATACAGAAGCCACAGGCTTCCTGAGTGCCCATTACCAGTATAGGATCTGTGTGTGTACTCATTATTCCATTAAAAAAGAAAAAACAACACCAACAACACAACAAAACAGAGGAAATAAAATGAAACTGTTGCATTATCAACTTAAACTTTCAAATACTTTTGTTTTATGAGGTGTGCAATCTGACTCAATTTCACTTATGTATCTGATGGAATCAGGGAAACAATTGAAAAATTCTTTTTTCTCTGAAAATGTTAACTTATAATTAAGTTAATATATATTATATAGATATATTATTATATTATCTATAATATAATATAATAAATGTTAACTTACAATTAAGATTTAAATAATCTTAATTATTCCTAGTCTTTTCTCTTAATTTTCTTGCCCACCTTTCCTATGCACTGACCTTTCTAGTTCGTCTTTCTTGCTGTCTTCTCAAGCCTTAATAAATTAACAACAGCTGAGGTATGCCAAGGCTAATTTAAAATAAAAACAAACAAACATCAAAACACTCTTATGTTATATTAAGAGTACTGTCACATGATGCAAGTTCCTGACTTAGAGTAGACATGTCTAGTATAAGGTAGGTATTTGAGGGGAGAAAAAGATTTAATTCATAAAGATCAGAGGTTACTAATACTGAGTCAAAGTAAATTATTCTGTTTTTGTTTGTTTGTTTGTTTTTTTTTAAGAAAGTATGGTAAGAGGGATCATTGCAGATGTTTTCATTTTGCTGTAGATTGCTCTTTCTAAAGAGAATTGTCTTTACTGAGTCATCTGTTGGTATAGATGAGTGGTATGGCAGTCTTTCCCTGCAATACTTACACAACACAGTTGGTGTAAGGTGGACTTTGACCTTAAGTACTTCTGGTCATGTAGAATGAGAAGAGAGATTCTACCAAAATGTTTCATGTATTCCACCGCTTTACACGAGAGACAAAATCATGGTGACCATACCAAAGGGCTTGTGGCTGATCGTATGGGATGGGACTGGAGAGGGAAAGAAGAGGTGATCTAGGGGTGGAGGTTCTTTGTTTCTGGTTGGGTGGTTTTGGTTTTATTCTTCCCAAACATTTCTTTCGCCCTCCTCCAATGAAATGTGCTTCTGAGGAACTGGGTGATGTTTTTTTTTTTAATAAATTAACATCTTTCCTAAGCAATTCTCCACTTGCCATCTGGAGCCTTAATGTTTTGTTTCTGTTTCCCCAAGCCCATATACCTGATGCCTGTGTACTATTTTGATTTTATTAATTGACTGTTTCTCTCCGAAGTAGTTCTGCCAACATCCAGTACCTCTGAGTACATCTGAAAGAATTACAGTCAATTTTGGAGGCTGTGAAGAATTGGACAAACACTGGGAATTTCCTTGTTTTGCTTTTTTTCTTTTTGCTGATACTAGTCTCAAGTAACCAACACAGTTACCCAAAGTCTAGGTTAGTTTGTATCAAAGAAAAAAGAAATCATGGCTTTCATCGTCTCTACATCTACAATAGTTACCAAACAGGTTATGATAGAATCAAAAAAGGGTGAAAGGGGCCTCAGGTGGTTGCCTGGACCAATTACTTACTTCAAGGAGGGCTGTCTTCGAAGTTAAATCCAACCTAAAAGTTTCTTTGCACCTTGTTCAACCGTGTTTTTAGTATCTCTGTACTTCAGCATCTCCGTGGACGGAGGTTCCACAGCTGTTCTAATGGCTGGAAAATCCTGATGGTTTAACCGAACAAACAGACAAAGTGCCTAATGCCTATCATAATTCCCTTTGTTGCTGCCCATACCTGTTGCCTTTTGTTGTCTGAGCGTGTATCCCTGAGAATAGTCTGGTTCTGTTTTTCCTTCTGTTAGGTAGTGGAAGGTGTCTTGTCAGTGCCCAATTCTTCAGTCCCCAGTAATGCTGCAGGCAGTTATTCATCCCAGATTCCTGACTTTGTTTGGCATCCTTGAAATTCATGAGGTTCCTGTCAGCCCATTTCTTGAGCTTGTCGAGGTCCCTGTGAATGAGGGACTGGCTTCGAACGTGTCAAATGCTAGCCCTAAGCTGATATCTTGTTGCTTAACATGCTGAGGGTGTGTTCCACCTTACTGCCAATGCAGATGAAAATTGGCCCTAACTTCAACTGCTAAAAAGTGTCACTTGTAGCTGTCTTCTAATGGAACTTCACATCAGCGATCATAATCCATGAAGAACAGTGGTCCCACCAGTTTTAGATCCATTTTGTAAGCTGTTCAGAAGTCCATGCTGGCTGTTCGCAGTAACTTTTTTGTCCTTCAGGTTGCTTCGACATGGCTTCCAAGGGCCCAGGGTGAGGTTTTTATTTCCCCAAATCCTCCTTTTTGTCTTCTTTGAAAAAGAGCGTGACGTTTATCTTTCAGTCACCAGGAGCCTTGCTTAATCACTTGACCTGTTGAAGATGATAAAGTAACTTCGGAAATGCGTTGACCAGCTCCCTTAGCACTCTCAAATACGCACCATCTTGTCCCATGGACTTTGATATTTCCGATACACAGATGTGCTCCTTGCCTTATTCTTCTGATGTCCTCCAGTCTTTGCCACTATGCATAAGGATCCGGGAAGCCTGAGATAAAACCTTGTTGGTAAATAGCAAGGTAAAGAAGGCCTCGAGTCCTTCAGCCATTTCTGTGCTCTTTGCCTCTGTGTTCCTTGTGCCACGGAACAGCAGGCCCGTAATTTAACTGGCTTTCCTTGCACAGCTTTTGTTGAAGAAGCTCTTTGCACGCTTTGTTGATGTTAACTTCAGGTGAAGTTTGGCTTTTCCTAATTCTGTCTCTGCATGCTCAGGCAGTGTCTCTGCATTCATTCTGAGAAGCCCATCCTTGCTTCTACTTTCCATGTGCTTCCTTTTTACATTTGAGCTCAGGGGGCACTTGTTCACCCATGCTGTTTTTTCTGCTTGACTTGCTGTGCATTGGAGTGAACTCTTCCTTGTTCTGGAGAGGTTGTCCTTGAAGATGTACCAGGTTTTCTGGGTTCTTTTGCTCTTTCAGAGCAGCCTCTGATGAGATCCTGCCAAGCAGATCCCTGAAAAAGCTGAAATCCCTTCTCTTGCAGTCCAGAATTCTAATTTCTCTTGCGTACTTCTTTCAGGACCTTAAACTCCACCATCTAAAACCCATTTGAGCTAATGAGGCCATTGATGTTCACATGCCTTATCAGTTCTTCATTTTCAGTAACTCCAGCTGAGTGTCTCCTTTATTCAGTTTCTTATTCAGCCATCAAGAAACCGTTTTCAAAACTTTCCAGAAATCTCTAGGATTGCTTGTGGCATACCGCTTGTCCCTTCCAACATGTTTGAAATCCCCTGTGAGAGCTAAGGGCTGTGATTGTGGGATATCCTAGGTATATAACAAATTTTTCATCTTTTTCCACTTCCTGATGAGGTGGACTGTAGCAGATGCCCACCTCAGAGTACTCTGTTGTTGACTCTACTCCTCTTCTCATACCCACAAGCCGTTGACTGGCTCATAACCCACTCCAAAGAAAAGCTCAAGGCTTTCAGGGTGTTCCTTTATAAAGACTGCAACTCCCTCTTCTTCCCATCCTTGGCCTGGCCTACTTGACGATGCTATAGCTGTCCTTCACAGCACTTCATTCTGTGCTGTCCCACGCACCGTATCTCCGTGAACTCAGTTCTCTGACTGCATGGACTTCTGATTCCTTCTGCTTGTTCCCTGTGCTTCACGGCTTTGGGGAGAGGCATTTAAGATGCGCTCTCAGTTGTGCTGCCTTTGAGGGGAATGCGAGACCTTTGCCATCACGCTGTCACCTGGATGTTTTCTCATGGCTGCTTGTGCCGTGACTTCTCTCCAGGCTTTGGTTACCGTCCCCCAAAAATCCTGTCTTAGTCATCCTTGTTAGATTAAGAAGTTTGATGGAAGTGATACTGCTATTCTACTTCAGCAGATGGATCTTATCACTTCCCACTTTGTTCCTTTTTTTACCTTGAATATTGACCCCTGGAGCACACTGCTAGTTACCGGCATCCAGCTAGACTTTGCACCACTGATCACCACCCTCTGGGCCTGGCTGCTGAGCCAGCTTTCAATCTACCAAGTTTTTCTATCCACCAGCCCATATTACTCCTTTTTTTCTAGATGGAAGTATCTTGTGTTGCCTGCCCTTTTCTTCCCCTATACGTGTTCTTATACATTCTGATCAAGTCACTGCTCAGGCTTCTTTTAGGATAATAGAGTTTGTGCTCTTAAGGTCTGTTGCTGTTGTATGTTGTTCTTTTTGTTTATTTGTTTGTTTTTTCAAGGCCTTGAAATTTTGTTTATGGCTCTTTACTAGTTACTGTTCAGCTTTTAACTCTTGTTAAAAGAACTATTTGCTCCAGTATCACTCTCACCAATTTATTTGAAGAAAACCACCTCAGTACTAATTCGCAATTCTTCACTATTGAATCCCTACATCTGAGGTGTGCCTTTAGAGCTTATGTTGATGTACTTATCTACCATGACTCCTTTTCAGCTGATAATTTCTGGGATACAGTATTCCTGTTCTGTAAGTGTGAACTGTAGTCTTTGTTCCCAGTGCGTAGGTTTTGTTTGGCTGTACTAAAATGCATTTTGTTTGAAGTGAGTGCAGTTTGCAAAACCTATTTCCTCGTGCTTATCATTATTTACTGTTCTGCTTTTGTCATCCTTAGATTTTTTCTGAATTGATTTCTCTCTTCTGCTAATCACTGATGTAAATGTTGAAGAGTATGGGTGTAACCTTTTCTTTGTGATACATCACCAGAATCCCTCTCTATCCCATATTGACAAATGCTTACATGACTGTCATCACTTTGTGTCTCATGGACAATTGATTTTTTGAGATGCTTCAACTTTGTACCTCTTAATCCATTTCACATGTACTTTATTAACACCGTGCAATGCTAATTCTATTGTGGCATCCTCTGGAAGTAAATCAAACACCATTGAAGACATAAATTATAGTACATCTGCCTTTCTGAACCAAACTTGTAATCCTATCAAAAAATGAACTTCATGTGTGGTTGATGATTGCCCTATATAAAAACATATTGACTGATGTTAATTACGTTCCTGTCCTTAAATTCTTGATTGTGTAAAGTTCCTGTCAGTATTTCTGGTTTTTTTCCTTCGGTTAATGTTAGACTGATGCATACGGGTAGTTGTATAGATCATCCTGGTTTGCTTGTTTAACTATTTCAAGGAAAATTAGCATTTTTGTGGATAGGTGAAGCTCAGTCTTTTGAGGCAGCTCCTGGTGCTGTGAAGTCCAGCAAGCAAGAGATCTTTTTATCTTTAAATACATCAAGTACAAGTAGTCATTGTGTGAATGTTCTTGAGTTTTAATGGCCTATCAAGGATTTTATTGCTAACAAACCCAGAGGTCGTTTTTGATTTGCTACCACACTGCTTCTGCACTCTTCCAAAATACAGGGAAAGTTAAATTTCTATTTTATTGTGCTATAAAGATTTTTTTTTCATGTTATATTCTTAGTAATAGGTGGCTTAATTTTTTGTATCAGGGTTATACTTAGAAAAGATTTATGTTGATAGCTGTCTGTTTTCAGTCTCCATTTCTTATACATGTATTTTATGTATTCCACCAACTTAAAATGTGCTTGTCATTTTCCTTACCTTACAAAAAAGGACTGTCTTGCAGCAACAAGAATATAGTTGATTGGTACTGCTCTTTTACCCATATAAAATCAGGTTGTAAAACCTGTTGCTAAGTAGTCAGTCTTCTACTCCAGTCATTTAATTTTTCTTTGCCTGCCATAATGAAATTCAGAATTTCCTTCAAACAATTTCTTATATGAAGTATTTTCTTTTTTGAAAAATGCTAGTCCTAGAAACAACATGTATGTCTACCACAAACTCAAAGCAGTGACGCTATAGCAGCGTTTTTTTTTCTATCAGACAGTAAGCTCTCAAGAAGCTGTAGTTAGAAAGCTCTGCTGGGCCATGCTAACTTTTGTATTGACCTTTTGACTTTATAGGCTCTGTAGGTGTCATTGGCAGGTAACCTTTAAAAAGAAGAAAGAAAAAAAAAAAAAAAGGGATAGTGTATTTTTGAAGGATCATACTCTACCTGCTGATTTTGCACTGTTTGTCCTTCCTGAATCGGGTTTACTAAACACAATTTTTGGTAAATTCTGCCAATAGTTACATGCATATATTTGTAAAATAAATTCTATTACAATGTGTTATTTATTTTACTTGCTGTGTTGGATCACCTTTGTATAAGCAACAGAAAAATTTCTTTCCAATTCTGAGATTTTTTTAGTTTGAGTTCAGTTTGAGTTTAGTTTGTTTTTTTTTTTTGAGTTCTTTTTTTGTTTGTTCTGGTTTGGTTTTGTTTTTATACTTACCTAGGAGCTTTAGTAGCTTTAAATCCATCTGGTTACTTTAGTTAGGTTGAAGAAACCCCTGGATGTCGTCTGGACCAGCCGTTCCATTCAAAGCAGATCCAACCTTGATGTCAGATCAAGCTGCTTAGATCCAATAGATCAAATTTGAAGTATCTTCAAAAAGGAGAGGTTCTACAACTTACTTGAGCAAAACTGCCATGGGTGCAGACAGGTCAATTTTGTGTGCCCTTTCTTCCTGTTCTTAACATGGCCCTGTTGTCCTGAGTAGCCATGCAACCAGTTCCAGACGGTCCTGGCCACGTCCTGTCATAAAGCAGTAGTACCAACTGGCTTCACATCAGTCCTTTTGAAAATACTTTTAATAATGTGTTTTATGCAATCTCTTTCTATCCATACTCATTGATGTAAATTATTATATTTATGTATTTGTCTGGATGGTCTGGGAACTTTCAGTTTGAGGCTCAGCAAGAACAACCTCCAGTTGATTGCACTGATATGGTCTTTAGTATTTTCTTTGCGACTGGTACTGTGGCTGCTATTATGTCCTAGAAAAAATAAAGACACCTTTCTGTTGTTGCACTCTGCAAGTCTTTGTCCCCTTTCTTTTTTCATACAAACCTGAAAGCAATTTTTAATAAAATTTGCCATGCATTACATTGGTGTAAGTTTTGGAAACGTTGTTTTAAAAAGCTTTGAACCATTGCCACATTTAGATGCCTGGCCTGCCATTTTGCATGTTGAATCTGTGTAAAGCTGACTTCTAGCTGAAAATTTAAGCTCAAATGGATTAGCATTCTTCAAGATTAAGGAAAACATTTTTTTTTCATCTTAAATGAATCCATAACAGCTCTTCTGAGATGCTTTTGATCCTTTCTGGCATCACTTGGGTATCCTGGTGGACATCACGTTGAACACAAGTCAGCAATGTGCCCTTGTTGCTGAGAAGGCCAGCAGTATTCTTGGCTTGGCTATCAAGTCATGGTATTGCCAGCAGGTCAGGAGAGGCAGGTACACCTTCCCCTCTTCCCAGCATTGGTGAGACCACCAGTGGAGTGCTGGGTCCAGTTCTAGGCAACCCCCTCCCAGTATGTGAAAGACCTGGAGCTACTGGAGACAGTCCAATGTAGGGCCATGAAGGTGATGAAGGAACTGGAGCACCTCTCCTGTGAAGAGAGGAGGAGAGTGCTGGGACAGCTCGGCCTGGAGAAGAAGAGGCTCAGGGGGATCTCATCAATGTCTATAAAGACCTGAAGGGAGGGTGCAAAGAAGGGGGAGCCAGGCTCTTTTCTGTGATGCCCAGTGCCAGGACAGGGGGCAACAGGCACAAACTGGAGCCCAGGAGGCTCCCTCTGAGCAGCAGGCAGCACTGCTGTGCTGGGCGGGTGAGGAGCCCTGGCACAGGCTGCCCAGAGAGCTGTGGGGGCTCCTCCTTGGGGATCTCCAAAAGCCACATGGACGTGGCTCTGGGTGTCCCTGCGTGGGTAGGGCTTGGAGTGGGTGACTTCCAGGGATCCCTGCCAGCCTCAACCAAAACCAGGCAGGTCAGCCTAGATTCTTGAGTGTTTTTTGGTCTTCACAGCAAGTAGCAGTGACACCCACCTGAAAAAAAAATACTGAAAGAAAACACTTTAAGCTGTCTTTCGAAAATTCTATCTCCCTCTGGCCTCTTTTAACACATTCGTTGGTCTGTGTCTGGAAAGTGTGTCATTTATGGAGATTGTCCCTCAAAAGATGTTTGCTACTTCCATGGAGAATGATACAGCATTGGGTATGAGAACCTACTGGAGAGCTCAGTCTCTCCTAAAGAAGCGGAGAACTTTGCAGTCTGACTGTAGTGGGAAAGGTAAATAAAGTCAAAGCTGAGGGGAAATGGCACAAGGGCTGTCTTTCTGAAAAGGATAGGCAGGTGTAAGATAGTTTGACAGAGAGCTAAGAGGACTGCAGGAAAGAGTTGCAGGAAGGTGTTGGAAGTTATAAAAATCAATGGGTAGGTGAGGGGAGGCTAAAGAAGAAGCCTAACCATCCCAGAACACTTACCAAAGGGATTTTTGAGACTTTTGAGTGTCTTGCTTGATGCTCTGTTTAATTAAGTAAAGGAAATAGGAAGAAAACAAAAACATTAAATGTGGGGTTCAGTAGGGCAGTGTCTGCTGCTTTTTTTCTTAGAATAAGGTATGCCACAGGTGTATTTTAATTACTCCAAAGTGTTACCAAACCAGAAGTTGTGGTTGAAACATGCGTCTTGATACGTGAACCAGCCAAGTGAGCACCGGCAAACAACTACATTTATGCAGTGTTGTGGTCACCTGAAGAAGAACAGGAAATGGGAAAATTCAGTGTGATTTAAATCAGCTTAATTGTAGACCACAAGCCTGAAAATGCTTTAATTATAATCAGTTGCTTATTGCATGATAGTGCAGTAACACAGTGTTAGAGCTGTTCAGGTGACCTTGCAATACCTGAAATACAGCTGCTATGGCTTGTCTATGAGGAAGAGCATATTTCATCCTTGTTTGTCTTTTCTGTAGGTTGTCTTTTGCTGTCCCTATAGAAATCCATCAAAAATGCTGATTTTATAAACCTTTAAGAAAAAAAAATTAGCCTGTTCTTTTAACAATAGGTCCTTGCAAATGTTCAAGTTCAGCAAGATTCCTTGCCAGAGCTCTAGGTTTTAGGAACAAGTTTCACGCCCTTGATCAGCAAATGAGTGTCTGTCCTAGGACATCACAGAGTTTTGCAGAAGAAAAGGAAATCGCCCATTTAAAATACAAAGGGAACAAGAGCTAGGTATCT
Organism: Aythya ferina; assembly: GCF_964211825.1. NCBI lineage: Eukaryota > Metazoa > Chordata > Aves > Anseriformes > Anatidae > Aythya > Aythya ferina. The sequence goes on from NC_140296.1 coordinate 83,891,983, forward strand.
TTTTTTTATATATATATTTTTTTATTTTTAAGTACCAATGGCTGTTTTAAAAGAAAAAAAAAAAAAAAAAAAAAAAAAAGCAATTATTAAGAAATTCTTTACTCAGAGGGTGGTAAGGCATAGGAACAGGCTGCCCAGAGGAGCTGTGGATGCCCCATCCCTGGAGGTGTTCAAGGCCAGGCTGGATGGGGCTTTGGGCAACCTGGTCTGGTGGGAGGTGTCCCTGCCCATGGTAGGAGGATTGGAAGAGGATGATCATTAAGGTCCCTTCCAACCCAAACCCTTCTGCGATATGAAGTACAACTGCAAGGATGGGTATAGGTGAGCAAAGAGAACAGAATTGACACAAGAGACTAGAACTGGAACTTGGTAGATGCACAGGAAAGTGCAAGCAAAGAAGCAAAATTGAGCGGGATTAGCTAAATTAGAATATTCAAACTGGGAATCCATCGGATAAGCTCCTGGTTGAGAAAGTAGGCTTGAAATAGTATGAAGATGTATGAAGATGAAGATAGGCCCGTGAAAGTTTGGACAGGAAAAGCAATTTTATTTGAGAGTGATTGATTTGATCAAAAAAAAAAAAAAAGTGTAAAATCTTAAGTTTTTGCTTGCCTCTGCTATTGACAAACACTGGGTAGAATGCATGGCTTGCAGAGAAAGAGGAAATTCACTGTTATTATGGGTTATTCCCTGCAGTTTGAGAGCAAAATCTGTGTGTTCCCTTAAGCCCTATTTTGAAGAACAATGGAAAGAAAGATGAATGCTTAAAATAAAAAAAGGAAGAGAGGTCCAGATATGGCAGAGTTGGATACTTGAAAGTTGAGAAAATCGTGGATTTATTACTGCCTGCTGAAGTTTGGTCCAAATTGTTTGTGTCTGATGTTATTCCATTTTCTTCCTTCCACAGATAGCAGCCTGCAGGTTGGATAGTGCTCGCTCGGTGAGCCAGCAGCCTGTTCTGGTTTCTTGACATTATTTAGTGGGTGCCCTTTACCATACTGCACGCACTATCCACAGCTTTGCCTAGAATTATTTATTTTTCTCAGGGGGTTTCTGTGGCACACTTCACTGCAGTGTTGAGTGGCTCTTAACATCTTTCTGAGAGCCATGCAAAGTGAGGGGACAATTATTTTTATTTCTCGGAGAAATGAGGCACGGAGGAACGAACATCAAATGTATCCAGAACTTTGGGTGCCCAATCTGTGATGCAAAGGACTGGATTTTCAGAGTATGTATCACTGCCCAAAGCACAGCTTTCAGCTTGCAGTTGGGCGCGCTCAAACTTCAACAGGGTAGACCTTCAAATTTCAACAGAATCAGCCTCATTGCTCTGGTGACCATTGCTTAAGAGTCCTTCCAGTAAAGTTGAAGTGACTTGTCCACAGGGAGCTGACAAGGGAGGCAAGGAGAAGCTCTGTGGCAGGGGCAAAAGTACTTCTCAGCTCTCTGGGGCAGGCTTTAGTTGCCTTTAGCTCTTCATTTTCATTACTTCATTTTACTATATAGTCTCCAGTGGTTACAGCGCGCAGGGATACAGCAGTGGTCTTGTTCACTTTGCGAGCCCGTTTTATCCTACTGGCAGCCCAGTCCTTTAATGAGAACCGAAATAAAGACGTGGTCCTTAACTGTAAGTTGACACATGATTTGTATGTACAGGGAATTGAAATGAGGATTACACTGGCTTCTGATTGCACGCTTCTTGCAGCTTAATGTATTTTTCATGCACTCCCTGTATGTGAACACTCACCGTGTGTTCATTGCTGAAGGGTGCTACCGGATGTTAGAGGAGCGACGTGCATCCATCTGCTGACAGGATTTGGCCTGTGTGGAGATGTAACTTGTTTTTATTAATGGTATCATGAAAATTAAGCTCTCAGCCATTCAGCCGGTTCACTGTAGCATGACAAATGCTTCAGCACAGAACTCACGCATCAGTAACATATAGCAAATTTCTCTGTAAGTTTAATTAGTAACACGTACTATGCCGTTCCCAGCAATTTTTGTCTTAGGCAGAATTATTTCCGTATTTGTAAGATTTCTGAAATACTTGGTTTTAATGTTTTCTTGTAGTCTTAATAAAAGCCTATACTGTAACAATAAGACTCTTACAATTATAAAGAAAATAAATTTAAAAATCTCAGTTTATTAAATATATAATACTACTGATAGGCAAGTGTTTTAACAGAGTAAGTATTTTCTTAGAAACCGCCTGGCTTGGTCATTTTAAGAGTATTTTTTTCTTTCCAAGCAGTTGCTCCCTCTGCTTTTGGATTTTGCTCATGACTTGACTTCAGCTTCCATGGCTTGCTAATGCTGCCAGCGAGGGAACCGGAGCACTCAGTAGTTTCCTTAATTATCTGCTCTTCAACAGCTGCTAATATTATTTAAGAAAAAAAAAAAAAAAAGCAAAAAGTGCCATCTCATCTCTGGGTCCGCTGCGGACAGGAGCCGCCAAGGCGACCGTAGCTCCCCTGCCTGCGCGGCGCTGCCTTCCTCCTCGCCTCTCTCTCACTTTCAGTTTTCAGTGTAATGAAGAGCAGGAGAACAATATTCTGTAATTAAGGATTCCATTAAGTTGAAGAAAAGAGCAAATGGAGTTGTTTGTTCTCCTAGCTGCAAAAATTTGTCTGGGGTGGGGGTTAGCGGTAGTAGCGTGGAAAGGGAGAGGTGGGTGGAGAGACTAAGTCAGGGCTGTTTGTTGAATATACTGTTAAGGACTGTTACCATCCTAATTAATCAAGTTAGAAATTACAGCTGTAGTCGGTTTCCCCCCAATTCTTGTTATCAATTTTCTTCTCTTTTGAGACAAAGCAAATATAAATTTTGTGTTCATTTGTCATTCGTTCTTTGACTTCAGCATCTCTGAAAATAACAATGTAGCACAAAAGACCAGTATTTACCTAGTTGTAATGTGGGTTGCCATGGTGTTTTGCAAATTATTGCAATTATGTTCACCATGCGAGTCGCCCTTGGTAACTGGCGAAAAAACTGATAATCCTGTTTTGAACAAAAGGTCAAATTGCTGAATAGAAAGTCTTGATTAACTAAAAGATGTACAAAGTGGAATTATTTCCTACCATTCAGAAATAGTTCTTGATCGGGTTTGGGGGAGGGGGTGAGTAAGTACATCTGATTACTGAAGTACAAAGCATTGAAAGGATGTTGTCTTGAGCCTTTCATGTAGTCTTAATGGTGGCTTTTTTGTCAAATTTACCCATTTGCGGCATTGAAAGAGGCAGCTGCATTTAAGCTTGAGAGATGGTGCTTTTTCAAGAGTTCAGTGCATGGAAAGTTCTCAGCAGTATCTGCAGTTTACTATTAGACCTTCGGCTATTAAAACTGATGTGCTGCATTTGAGCCCATAGCTCTCGGTGCTTGTAAAACCCTCTGACTGATGATCTAATAAAGTGCTCTTACCGGACAATCTCTGATCAGATACTTTAGAAAAAAATAAAAAAAAATAAAAAAAAAAATAGAAAAATAACCGCAGCTCTGAAAAGGCTGGGGACAGAAACAAATGGCTCCACTGAAAAGTTTGCTTTTGCAGTCTGTGCTGGAAATATTAGTAAATATGACTTGATTTCCATTCTAAGCACTTTAAAGGTCCGCAGTATTGCTCCAGAAATCATCTTTATTTACATGTCCAGAAGTAAAAATTAATCAGAGGTGATGAAAAATGTCCCTAGCCTTAACAATTATATACAAACAGATAGAACATTCTTCTTCTCGTCGTACTCAAAGCCCTGCGATGGATTTCCTGCACTTTATTGCTGTGAATTTCCTCTCTTTCCTAATTTTTTCCTGTTTGGGGGGAGGAGGGGGTGGAGTGGGAGAAGAGATGAAGAGGAGGGAGGGTTTTTCATTTTTAATTATTTGGCTTTTTGTTTTTTAAATAGCTACCTGGAAATTAATTCTTAAAACTTTGGAGAGCCTGTGTGAGAGCAGCATGAAAGCAAAGTAAACCTGAGCAAGTTTGTGGGTTTCCATTCTGCATCACCTAGCAACCCCCCGGCTCAGCCAGTTCCCTTGTCTGCCCTCAGTCCTGTTTGCAGACCATTCAAACTGCTCGTCGAAACCATGAAAGATATTCAGTTTCATTAGTGCCATTCTCAAGGAGAAAATAATTAAACTTAAATGAACAAACATTGCTTAGCGATGCTTCAAACTTCCCTAGTTTAAGGTGACCAGGCTGTTGAGACCATTTTCTCTATCATTACCTCCTATTCTGTTGAGCCCCTCTAAACTCATTTATGTATGTCAGCTCATTATTATTTTTAAAGTTTTCACAACTGTATTAACTCTTTCAGTATTCCAGAGGTGTTCAAACCAGGTTGCGAAGGTAAATGTTTCACATAAAGTCTTTTTATGTACGTGAAATGTATAGTAGAGTCAACAGATCTTCCTGTTATTGCGGGGTACAAGGGTATATGGTTAAAGTCAGATATTCCTTGCTTATGGTCTGTGTTATGTCTGGCATCAGCGAACTTCCTGCAAAATGGTTCTGTAATGGGGGAGAATTTCAAAGACAGCATGCAACTTTGAGGGGAGAGGGTAAAATAGTGGATGATGGAGGGGGAGTTGAGTGTTTGCAGCTTTCTGCCCAAAGTAGAGGCATGGATCCGAAGAAATCTTGAGTTCTTACTGTTTGTGTTTTGCTAGATACTTCAGCAAGCAGTACGTGGATGGACTGTATGAGCTCTTTGTGCTTTGTTGACAGTTGACAGACAAAGCTAAATTATTTCTGAAGCAAGGTACTGTACTTAGTTGTGACCTGTTACAGCCTAAGAATGTAGCTTGCTTTGACTCGTGTGAATAGGGAGAATATTTTACAGGATAGACTTGAATATCCTTGTAGTGGTTTTAGACGTCCATGCAGAAGTATGTAAGACATCTTTCACTGATCCTTTTTTCAAAGTAATTTTCCATGTAGTCATTTGAAGTATGCCATCTAACCATTGCTTTCTTGAAATCTAATTTAGCTGTTTTCATATTTTCTTAAGTAAAATAAAATAACTGGTAGATGCTGTTTTTCTTTGAGGGTGGTGTGTCAGACTATGAGCACTTGTGCTCTACTTTACAATGTTTTGGGCGCGTATTTTGGTGCCCAGAACCTTTTTTTCCTGAAGATAAACAAGACTGAGGTATTGGCTTTGATGTGAAGTAAAGCAGAACATAGTTGCTAATTCAGTGTATAACGTACAACTGTTAAGGCTGGAATTCGTCTGCTTGCGGTGCTATTACATGTGTTTAAATGAGGGCCACTGTTTGCATCTAACCTATCATAAGGGTTTGGAGTGCTCCATTATCTTTTCAGCAGGCTGATGACAGAGCCAGGTCTTGCACAAATGAGATCAATAAGTTTCAAATAACTTGTATGAAATGACATATGACTGTACATTTGAAGATGTCTTATTAAAAATTGATTTTTTTTAAAGCAACATGTAAAACTCTTGCATTGACCTACAAGATATTTTTCACTTCTGTCTTGGTTGATAATTTTGTTTAAAGCATTTTTTTATGTTAGTTTGAGCATTTGGGTTCTTCTTTGGGTGGTAGGGTGCATTTCTTGCTTGTTCCATTATCTCCTACTTTGATATTTTTTCTGAGACTAATGATCAGACCAATACGACAGGTATTGCTGAGAGTAATATTATCTAGAGGTTAATGAAGTTTTCTTTCAGTCTTGGGGGTTTTCATTCAGTGGTTTGTTTTTTTTTTTCAGTTTTGGATCTGAAAGCAATTCAAGTTCTATTATATTGGAATATCTAAATCACAAAATACCATTATTGGAAGTCTACAAACTTTCAGTAGCGTAGAAATAGGCATATGATTGTTTGTGGCTGACTTTGTGTCACAAGAGCAATACCTTACCGAAAGTTTCTTGCGGTAACTGGTTTCTAAAAGGGTGGTTACTATATGTGAGCAGTGAATAAACGTCTAGAAAGTATTCTTACGAGACAGAATTTTGTTGTAGGTTAAATCCTCTGAATTTACATCAAATTTCCACAGTGTTCAAAGGCAACTAGGCTTGGGTCTTTTCTTTGGGTGCTTTGGATCTGAGCAGTTTGGTGTGAAAGGTAGGCTTCACGTTCGTAAAGGCTGCCAGGAACCCACATCACTGCCTCTGTCATTCTAATGTCATCAGCTTTTTCAGGACAGAAGGACACTTCATGTTTTCCTGAGAAACTATTTCCTCTCTCCTGCTTTGTTTAAGGTCGCAAGTTAGTGAAGCCGCATTAATTGCAGTTTGACTGGTTGCTCTGGGCTGTCACATCTGGCCTTTGAAGGGTATGGATCCCCTTGACTCCAGTTGCCTTTCAGTCAGTTTGGGCTGGCAGCTTTCCAGTGGGGAGCTGAGGTGACAAGTGTGAGTGTCTCTGAGATCAGGAGGGTTCGGTAGATATTAGTTTGGAGAGGGTATCCTTCGCTCTTACCGGCAGTACAGTCTCATTGGGGGTAAGGTGATCATTTGCCTTCCACTAGGAAGTTGTTGGCTAACGTGCTTCAATTTGATAACATCCTTTAACTGGTTCCTGTGATAATAATACTGAATATAACCAGCCATCTCCATGGTCTGTACTGCTTTCAAGTAGTACACTTTGAAAAGCAATTCATATCTCCTTGTTACTATTCTTTCATTTAAGAGACAGTTGTGTATTTTTCCTCAAAGATCGCTTCTATCCATTAATCAGCCTGGCTACTGCTTTCTCAGGCAAATGGTGAATTCAAGAGGAGCAGAATGAACCATCCAGGAAAGGCATTTCCTTTCTTTATGAGAGGTTTTTTTTATCCACTCCATCCCACAGCTGAATTCAGATCAGTTATATAGGCCAAAACTCAAGAAGCTCTGAAAATGAGGAAGTGCTTTGAAATGAAATTGAAATCATATCTTCAACGTCCATTGAAGTGAGGCAGCATGAAATGGAGTGTGAAAAGCTGTGGTCCCTGTTTACTTTTTTCCTAAATTGGATGATCAGGTAGCATCAGACTCTAAAACTACTCATAGTGGGAAATGTAACCTATTTTTTCTGGATGAGGAACTAGGTACGATATATAATGTATAGGGAAAAAAAAAGTGAAGTCAGCAGACAGGAGTGAGTTGGCTTGAAAAAAAAATAATAATCTCCTTATATTTGCTTGTGATGCAGATAGTCATATACCACACTGGATCTTTGACAAGGTCTCTTAATGGACTATGACTAGTTTCATATATAAATTTCAGGAACAAAATTTCAGTCATTGAGAAACTAAAACTATTTGCATTGCTGCTTGGAATTGAAAGCCAAATGTCCACAATACGTAACAGAACACCAGAGAACACTGAATAAGCGTTCCCTGGGTAAAATATTTAAACTACAGGATGAATTCATAGAGGAACTGATGCAAATCTAAGTAGATGCTGCAACATCTTTCCTTTCAGCTAGGACAAGTTTGGCACTATGTTTAACGTGGTACCTATCCCCATGAAAAGACAAAAGCTCTAGCCAGCCAGCATCAGTATAAACTCTTGACCCAGCTCCTTCTATAAAATAATGTTTGAAGACTGTGAAAATATCAAGTGAATTTATTATTGGAAGATGATTAAATGTTACAGTGAGGACAGCAGTATAAGGCCTTCAGACAAAGTATATAAAGCAGGCAGGTGTCAGGGTAGCACAGGGAGTTTAAAAACAAAACAACAAAGAACATCCTTTGTTTTTGTAGATTTGACTGTAAATATGCTAGATATATTAGTTTTAAGAGATGTTTGACGTAAGTAAAAGATTCAGTTATGTCTAGCAGTTCAAGAGAACTTGCTTTTACATCTTGAAACTCTAGGATGAAATTCAGACGAATTTCTTCGCTAGTAAGGGATCTCTTGAACCTGACATTAGGGCTTCTGATTTTCTACAATTTGATCTCTGTGGTGAGGAAGTTTTTACATACTAAAGTCAGGGAGAAAACTTTTCTAGTAATTTCTTGCTAAAGTTTTGACAAAGTTAAGCCTTGTGAAATGGGAAAAGAAACTTAGAACGATTAGTGTATTAATAACAATGTCTATCCATATACTACTTTGAGATCTAAATATGTCTAAACCTATGTGGGAAGAAACTTTATAGACCCTGCAGATTTCCTTCAAAAATAGAAATGGTCACAGTCTCACAGATACTGTTTTTTTATTAGTTCTTGGAGTTTGGTATGCTTGAGAAATATCAAGTTTCCTCTCCTACTTTGAAGGATGCTGAAAAAGGTGCAGACCCAGAGTTCTGCATCACCAGCTGGTTCCGACTCCAACTCTATCTGGTTTTTAGGGCTGGTTTGTATGACTCTTGTCAGTAGGGTATGCTTTCCTATTATCAAGGAGATCATTGATAGCAGAAATGTCAAAATAGGTATGATCCTCCACCTGGGAAGGTGCAGGCCCGCCTTCTATTTGTAGCGCTAACTTCTGGAGAGCTAAAAAGTCCCTTTCCTCAAGGAAGAATTTGGCTGTTGCATGTTCTTATAAAGGCTTCTGTTCTGATGGCGGTTGTTTTGCAAAGGGGTGAGGAAGTAAAAGAAGCCTGATGGCTGATTTTCCAAATATGATGTTCTTCTGAGGTAGGATATTCTTTTTCCCTTTAATTTCTTTCTGATGAGATTACCTCCAAATGACACCTTACCTTTATGATGAATTTCCTTGTTCTTTCTTTTACCTGCACAGAGTGGTGCCAAAGAGGCTGCTTTTTAGTCATCATAGTGTGTTGCTTTCATATGTTGTTGCAGTCCTTTATAAGTTCAGGTAATTTAGTCTCAGAGTTGTTTGCATCAGTAGCTACAGCTTCCAAAGGAATGGCCATCTCTTCTCAGGCTGTCTAAGAGATGCATAGACCAGACTGGGTAAGATGTTTTACTGTACCACACCACCTGTGTGGAACCCTCCTGATCAAGCTGGACCCCACTGAGTCTAGTCTCACACAGAAACTTTGCTAGTTTCACAGCTAAATGACTCCATCCATAAGACTGATGAAACAACTATCTGATGCATCTTTTCACTTGCTCTGGAAAGACAATGGGAATGAAGAAGCTAGCTGGGCAAGAGAAAGTATATGAAGCAGGCAGGTGTCAGGGTAGCGCTTAGCTTTTTCTGTAGAGGAGAGCAGTGTGATTCTGGTTATGCCAATCCTAATCTTTCATCATTGAGTCTTCTATCTTGAAAAGAGATCCAATAAGTCTATGACTTTTTCTTATCTTGCAGCAATAGAATTCGTTTCTCTATTAGAGAGGTCTTCTGAGGTTTTTGGCAGTTATACTTCCCCTTAAAAACTGCAGCGTTCCCTTAGGAACCTGAGTTATGCTGAGCTTCAGCTCACTAAGTAGGTATAGTTTCCCACGTGAAACCTTGTTTATTATTTCTAATACCATCCCTGAGCTGAGGGCTTTCATTCGGGGGTTGTTGCAGTTAAGTGTCACTCTAGTCTGTGTGGTCTATGGAAATCCCGCAGCGTGACACCAGGTCCTCACTCTGTTGTTCAGATTTCCGTTGCTGCTGAGATCTCACCAACACTATGCAAGTGCATCGGATTGATTCAGTGTTAGTACTGGAGTATTTATTCCGAACAGGCAAGAAAGCAGCTTGAAAGTTGAAATTACTTTAATTGGGTTTCTGGAACTCAGAAACAGTTCAGAAAAACTTCCCTGACTTTACAGCAGCAGTTCATCTTTAACTGGATATTGATTCCACCTGTGGTGTTTCAAGTGTAAATTGTGATGCAGTTCTTAAAAGATGTAGCTACTATTAATAGCTGAAACTTGTGCCAAAGAATGTGCAAACCAAGGTTTTGGCTCAAGCTCTAATTCCTGAGATGCTGTGTGCTACTAAAGAGCGTTTGTCTGTCTGTTCCCCGAAATGTTTGGATATTTATAGAAGACGCAGACAGGTGGAACATGGAGGACCTACTGGAGATGTATTCAGGTTATGGCAAGGGGAACTGATAACTTTATTGTCACTGAGTCAAGTCCGCTTTTGTGATGAGAAACTTCATATAAAGTGTTTCAAAAAGTCATCAATCTCTTAACATCGCATGGGGGTAACAGATTTGATAGTTTAGGCAGTAGAAAAATCCTGGGGGAACTTTGTCCTTCCAGGGAACCACTGGAAGACAACTGGTTCCTTGTCCATCCAGGGAATCAAATAGCCACTTCAACCAGATTTACGCTCTTGGGTAAATGCGCACGAGGGTAAATCATAATAATAGCAGAAAAATGGAGTTCGAACCTTCTCGTCTTGGAATTAGTGGAAACAAAATGCTTTTGTAGGAGTAGTTCAAAACCAGAGGGCAGTTTGAAGACAAAGTGGCTTGATTAGTAACTCAGAGTGACACTCAAATAAGAAATTTCTCATTGTGTTGTCTAATATTCTGCCTTCTAGAAGCTCGTTTGCTGATCAGCAAGCTTGTGCTGGTTGACTAGGAAAGCTGGTCCAGGTAGTCTTCCCACGCTTTCTTTCTGGGTTGGCTTGATAAGATAAGGTGGTGAGTCCAGCTTTGCAGTGAGGAAGCTGCTGTGGATTTGGGGTCTAGTTTTCTCCAGCTTGGATATGTTAGCCATCTGGAGATTGGACGTCGTGCACCAAGATCCCATTTTCAAAAACCCACATTAAAACTGTCTTCAATGGAGACTGTAGAGAAGCAATCGCTAATTACATTTTAAATTCAACTCCGAAGTGACTGATAGTGACCTGAATAATTTTCAGTGCTTGCAGCTTTCTCCTTTATACTACTGCATTTTTTCATTCGGTGTGAATTTAAGCATCTTGGCCCCTGAGCATCCAGAGTAACGAAAGGCAGGAACACATAAACAGAGCTGAAGTGCTGTAGGGAAGCAAATCCAGTCCTCTACTGTAGCAGGCAACCAAGCTACATTGTGAAATGCAATTTGTAAGAACTATTAAGATAAAGCTCAGTAAATGTGTGTTGTTGACTCCTTCAACTTCTGTTTGAAAGGCTGTTCCAAAACCACTTGCCTCTGTATTTTGGGGTAATATTTATAATACTTGTTGATCAGTAGAATGAGAGAGGCTAATTCTCAAGAACAGACTTACAAAGAAAGAAAATTACTTTTGACTTGCAAATTTCTCCCCATTAGCTACAGTTTGTGGACATAGTACTCTTCAGGGATTTTCTTTTATAATGTGCATTTACTTCAGTTGTTTTTTTTTCCAGACTTTTTTTTTTTTTTATATTTTAAAATGAGCTAAGTGTTTATAGACAGAATGTTTGGAAATGCTAGTTGCTTTTTTTTTTTTTTTTTATCAACTTGCATTTTATTTCCCACAATGTTGCAGATACCAAGTAGAACAAAACTGAAGGTTTTCTATTATGATTTTGTTTGATCTATTGCAAATTAATTTACAGACTTAGCGATAGCTGCTGGGAAATGAGGGATTGGTTTTGTTTGGTCAGCGAAGATGATAGGCATGGATCAAATAAGGGTTAACAATAATGCACTTGAACAAATTGAATCAGAACATAATGCGTGTATTGAACTTGATTGCAACATGCATGTCCATGGAAAAGTTTATTGTTTGAAACAAATCAAGGCTATGGCTTAATTATCAAAGCAAAACAAGAGACATAAAGAGCTACATGTTTCTGATACTGCTTTTTTCAAAAATAGCTCCCTTCACACAGTTATCTACATGTTTAATTTCCATGCATAATAGCAACAGTTATTGTTGTCATTTAAGAGAGATTAACAGATAGTAAGTACAAACAAACGCAAATAAGTCCTGAATAGAGAGGTGACAAAGAAAAAAAGACCTCTTTAATGTTAATTATAACTGGTAGGAAGTCTAGACAAATTACATTTACTGTTTTCTCCATGAGTTGAGGGGACATTTAGTTAGTATCTACGTAATGGCTATTGTAACACCTTCATTTTTGTGGACAACAACTTAGATCTACATTTTTTTAATATAGTTTATTGAGAAATGTACTTTTCAGTGAAAGTTGTTTTTATCATTAGTCCTTAGTAGTTAAAAACAAGTACAAGTTGTTGAACCTGAATGCTTATTTTTATCTCAAGCTATTCTTTTTAGTTTAAGGTGATTTCTTCAGTCTTGTTTCACCTTCTGTATTTTGTGACCAACAACGTTCCCGGTGTTTTCTTGCACAGCGACTGCATTAGAATGAAGCAATTGCATAAAGAAACTTGCTTCAAATGTTATTATTTAATAGTAGTTTGGGTGGACCACCTCTCTGTTCCCTTTTAAGATAATTGAAGCTGTACCTTGCAACTGGTATAGTCCTTTGAGTCTTATCATTAGCTAAAAATGCCAATAGGTGGCAGAAAATGCACTGTTACTTTTATCAAGCAGTATTTCGCCGTTGCCTGTTTCTGAGTATTCTGCTCAGCTGAAGTTGGGATGCTGCTCCCATCCCAGGCTTTGCTTTTTCAGTTGCACTTGCGTTCCCTAACTAATACCTTACGATCTGGCAGTTTTCGTGCTTTGTTTTCCTAGTATACTAAATTGTTTGAAGTTCAAATGTAGTCATTAAATATGTTTTGAAACGTGAATATTCTCTTTTTGTGTGCACAGAAGCTTTTCATAGTTACAGCTGAAACATGTGCAGAAACAGGAGGGTTGGGGACTGGGATAAGACACCCTCTGCACCTCCTCCTGCCCGGCTGTGTATTTTAAGACCCTCTTTGTGTCACACGGCTGCTAGACGTTTCACAGGAAGGTATAGATAACACATAATAAGCAAATATGGCACAAATGGCTGTCCACGCAGAGCATGTCCTTAGTCTCTTCTTAACAGAAGATACGTGACTTTTTTTTTCCCCAATGTTTTTGTTTTCCTCACAGTGGCACTAATGATATTCTTAGTACTCACATGAGTGAGCGTGTGAAGTTTTCAAGTCCTTTCCTTCACTAACTTTTCATGGCAATAAATTAGTCTATGTCTGGTAAAATTAAATTATTAAGAAAATGTGAGGCAACTAATCAACACCTTCTTTTTATAGAAATAAATCTTAAGTCCATGTGCAAAACCAAAGCTAAGTACTAGCTTTGTGACTTCAGGCTCATTTTTATAGCCACTGTCTCCAAAATACCTTGAGTCAGAGCCTGAATTAGGACTTCCATGGTGAAACATCAGCTGAAGTCAGTCAGTCTTATTGAACAGTGTCTGTCTTTCTAATGTCACTTGTGAGATATTTGCCATAAATAATTAGTCAGAGACAAGGAGAATTGTACTAGGACTGCTAGGACAACAGTTGTGCAGCAGACCAAAATTAAATTAACAGAAGATTTCTGAATTCTTGAAATTTTTTCACCTTGCAGTATTAAATATGTAATGATTTAGGTTGTTAATCTGCATAACAATAAAACCCAAACATAGTGGTCAGTTATGGTGATCATACTTTTTCCAGAAAGCTTGCTCTGACAAGGACTGTACACATATTTTATTAAGAGAACCCTAGATAATAGTTTGCCTCATCCCAAAATGTTAGATGAACTGCTTTTTGGAGATGCTTTTTCAACATTTTTCAACATTTGCTGTGAACAGATCATAGGGTGGGTAGTTTAGACTGAGTGTCAGGCTTCTAGGTACCCGAAGATGGGTGCAACGAACCCTAACTGCATATATACCGGCCTGTTTCTGACTCTTTGCAACTCTTTATTCTTTAGAGCTGTTTTGTGTACTTCCATTTCTGCATTGTGGACTTGAGCACACATCTTAGGTAGTGCCATATACCTTGCTGTTGGCAGAAAGTTCACAAAGTTACTCTAGTCTGCTCGCAAGGGCAGAAAAGCTCCTTTGTGCAAGAGCAGCAGGAAGTGTTTTGAAGCGGGTGGCACCAAGTGTTGAGGATATGACATGGCTGGAGAAATGGTGAAAGAATTTATTTTTTAGTTGGAAAGAAAGGGTAAAGCTGACAAACACAAAAGGAAATGGTATTCAGGTTATCTGATTGCTTAGAGAACAAGCCGCAAAACCAACCAAAAAAAATAATCTCTGTATACTCCAGGAAATGATAGGAAAGACTTAGTCAAAAATTTTAAAATAAAAATCAGATTTTAAGAGCAATAATAGTCAAGTCCCATTTTAAGAGTGTTCTGTAAAATGGAAAACCAAAGTTTGTGTATTCTTCCCCATAAGTTCCAAAACATTATAAATAAAGGAACTCAAATATCAAATATCTAACTTCAAACTAACATACTGACATAACTGTATTAAATTGGGACACTGGGTTGATTACTGAGGCCCAAAATACAGGTTCAGTTTCGTTCTTGGCAGCGAGGAAAGAAAACTTAAGTCACATCTAATGAACAAATTTGCTTTGTCAGCAAGCCCGAATCTCCAGCAGCTGAAAGGCAGCAGGGTTGTGTAGCTGCAGGCTTGCCTTGCTGCCTGCCCAGTGAAGGTGGTGATAGTGGCTGTAGTGCTCTGAGGGAGGCTGTGGAAACTGAAAGGGTGGGAAATGTGACAGAAACTGGAAACCTCAGCTGCCATCATGGAGATTGGGTGGAAGTCATTGCCAGGGTATAATGATACAGCTTGTTGCAGAGCCAGTGAGCTGGGAAGCAAGCAGTTTTTTGAGTTGTCCTTCCTTTGGAAGATTTCTATCAAAGTACCTGGAATCACGGTGTGTAGATTTCACTTCTTTGCAGGAGCAACAAAAGCAAAAGTTTGGAAATGCAGGCAAAAAATAGACTATTAAACTGCAGAACTATCCCATACTCTGAAATACGGAGCTCAGTAATGCTGAGCCACTCGGGGTTAGTAACAGCAGGGACTCTTTGAGAGGAGTTGGAGAAAGACCTTCAAGATACTAAGTTGACTTGTTAGATAACAACGGAAGATGAAATCCTCTGTCAATGTCAAGAGATGCAGATGCTAAAAACCCAATCTTAATTTTGCATACCATGTGTGTCTTGACTATTACAACCTAAGAATGAAATTGTAATCTTTCAGTAATAATAAATGTCTTTCTGGCAATGACTGCTCGGTGCTCAGATGTTCACTAGTGCTCCAGGCAAACAGAACTAGAGTAAAGAAAGGAGCAGAAAACAAGGTGGTATGTACCATCTTCCTTCTGTATACATTCATGCTCTTCTGGCATCCTGAACACAGTGTGCAGTGCTGGTTTCATCTCCCTCCCCATTTGTCCCATTTTCCCCCACTCCCTTGTTCTAAAAAAAAAAAGCTGGAAGAGATTTAGAGAAGGGCAACAAAGATGTGGAGTGGTTTCCATGCAAGGAGCAACTAAATAAATTAGGACTGTGGTTTGGAAAAGAGTTTGATTGCCGGTGATGTGATGGAGGTCTGTAAAATCATGAGTGGCATGGAAAAGGTGAATGCAGAATGATTATTCCTACTCTCTCCTGATACAAGAACTAGAAGGCATTAGAAAATCTTTTTTTGGCGTGTTCAAGGGAAATAAGACACTTTTTTGTACAGCGCACAGTTACTCTGCAGGATGTTGTAGATCCTAAAAGTTTACACTGGTTCAAAGAGCACTTGAAATTCGGTGGGTTGGGAGTGGTAATGCATCCAGCACCACTGAATATATAGGGACATGGTAATCCGGGAGGTCCTTGAGCCATTCCCAAAAGTTGGGAGAATCTTCTGGAAAAAAACGTACTTTATGCTTGTTCTTATGCTGTCCCCTCGGCATCTGCTGTTGGTGGGTTTTAGAGACAAGGTATGGCGCTGGTTTAACCTGTGGTTGGACCTGATGCAGAAGGTGTTCTTGGGTACTTACTGATCACAGAAATGTTTGTTCTTCCATACTTGTAGGAGAGGCCTTTTGCGTTGTTCCCTTGAGCTGACGTAGATCAAGCAGGCTCATGTTTTTTATCATTTTAAGGCAGAAAAAGTTGAGTTTTCGTTGAAGTCTCAATAGCTTCCTGTTGGAGGAAAGAAGGAAGGGAGGCAGGAAGGAAGGCTGGTTGGCTGACTGGCTTCTGGTTGTCATCAGTAAGCCTAAAAATTAAAACTCTTTTACCCTTCAGAAGAGCAAGCAAGGAAATTATACTTTACTTTAAAATTTAAATCGGGGTGTCTTGCTGTCTGGTCTGCATAGTTGTGTAGAATAATTCTGTTACGTGGTGATACTGTCTGAACTGGAGAACAACAAAGGTTTCATTTCAAGGAAGGGATGACTGAAGTGTGCAGAATGTGGGATTTGAAGCAAGAGGAATTTAATTTAGTTCTTCACCATTGATAGTATTACCTTCAACAAGACCTTCATCTCTTTATATATGTTTTTTGGATCTCAGGGACACATGAGCTTCACGGAAGACTTTAAATTGTTTTGTTTGTTTGTTTGTTTCACTCTTCCTTGACTATGAATCATTATTTGGATGGAGTAAAAAGAAACTGCAACTTGGATTTATACTCAAAATGTCTTCTACATTTTCTCTTTCTGTAGGGTTGGCTAATATGTGAGGAACCAACTTGCCAGAATCGAACCCGACGAGTTCCCCTAAGTTTTTCACGGAGTGGTCCTGTGTGCCCGGCCTGTAGGAAGGCTATCCTGAGACCAGAGGTAAGTGTTTTAGGACAACACTTTGACAACAATTGAGCAGGATTCTCAGGAAGCTTACTTGCCCCTCAACTCTACCTTTCAATGGTAAAAGAACAAAGCAGGAGTTTCTAATTAAGTGACTAGTTTAAAGGAGGCTGTGATATGCTTGTCCTGCTCCACATTCAAGCTGTGGCCTCATTGCTGTGAAGAGAGCATGCCATGCAGCTGCTGTGTTTGGAAAATTTCCAGCTGATGAGCATTTGGTCAGCAAGCTAGGATTTGTTGGAATGTTTCTGCCAGAATACAGGTAAATTAAAATAAACAAAACCAACCTTCTGAAACAAAACCAACTGCCTACTTTCCTGCTGACTGGTTCTCCTCTGACTGGATGCTTATCACTAAAGTGCTAAGGAGCTGAAAGTGGGCTTTCATACCGTCTTTTGGGGCTACTGATACCATCTTTTGGAGCTACTGTAAACTGATGAGTATTTTCAGGAGGTGAGAAGTTTTGGGT